>NC_056626.2:234341582-234668526 GCF_002870075.4 Lactuca sativa
ATCTGCTCCCATTTCCACTCAGGTATATCAGGTTGTTGGAGTAGGCCTGAGGGTTTTTGGTGTTCTATTTTTATTTTGGCGCAAGTTAAACACTTGCCCACGTACGTAGCGATCTCCGCTTTCATGTTTGGCCACCAGTAGAGTTGCTTGAGATCTAGATACATTTTGTCTGACCCTGGGTGTACGGAGTATGGGGTCCTGTGTGCCTCGCTCATAACTACCTCTCTGAATCCCCCAAACTTTGGTGTCCAGATCCGGTTCATGAGGTAGCGTGCTCCGTCATTCTTGATTTCTAAGTTCTTGTCCATTCCTCTAAGGGCCTCACCTGCCACGTTTTCGGGTTTCAAGGCCTCTAATTGAGCTTCCTTGACTTGCGTTGATAGGTGCGAATGGATCGACATAGCTAATGACTTCACTCTCCGGCCTGAGTACTCCTTTCGACTAAGGGCATCGGCTACGACGTTTGCCTTTCCCGGATGATAGCGAATATCGCATTCGTAATCACTGAGTAGCTCGACCCATCGCCGTTGTCTCATGTTGAGCTCCTTCTGATCGAAGATGTGTTGTAAGCTCTTGTGGTCGGTAAAGATAGTGCTCTTCGTTCCATACAAGTAATGTCTCCAGATCTTCAGGGCAAACACTACTGCTCCTAGCTCAAGATCGTGGGTCGTGTAGTTAACCTCATGTGTTTTCAACTGTCTCGAGGCGTAGGCGATGACCTTACCTCGCTGCATCAGAACACATCCGAGTCCTTGGTTTGATGCATCGCAATAAACTACGAAGTCTTCTATTCCTTCAGGAAGGGATAGTATTGGTGCGGTGCACAAGGCTCGTTTGAGCGTTTGGAACGCTCTTTCTTGTTTCTCTTCCCAGTCAAAGGCCACACCTTTCTGGGTTAGGGTTGTAAGAGGCTTCGCTATTCGTGAGAAATTCTGAATGAACCTGCGGTAGTAGCCAGCGAGACCTAGAAATTGGCGAATTTCTGTAGGAGTCTTCGGTGCTGACCAGTTCTCAATGGCCTTAATTTTGGATGGGTCCACGTGGATTCCCTCTTCGCTTACCACGTGTCCTAAGAATTCGACTCTTCGGATCCAAAATTCACATTTCGAGAACTTCGCATAAAGTTTCTCTTTTCGTAATATCCCTAGAACTTGTCGCAGATGATCGCCATGCTCTTTCTTACTTCGGGAGTAGATCAGGATGTCGTCAATGAAAACGATGACGAACTGATCCAAGTAAGGTCGGCATACTCTATTCATCAGATCCATGAAGACTGCGGGCGCATTGGTCAATCCGAATGGCATCACCACGAACTCGTAATGTCCGTAACGAGTTCGGAAGGCGGTCTTCGGCACATCCTCCTCTAGCACTCGTAACTGGTGATACCCGGACCTCAGATCAATCTTAGAAAAATAGTTCGCCCCTTGCAGTTGGTCGAATAGATCATCTATGCGCGGTAGAGGATAACGATTCTTGACCGTCAGTTTGTTGAGTTCTCTGTAGTCGATGCACATTCTGAACGATCCATCTTTCTTTTTCACAAACAACACGGGTGCTCCCCATGGTGAGAAGCTCGGTCTGATGAATCCTTTTCCCAGTAGTTCATTCAGTTGACTGGATAGCTCCTGCATCTCTGCCGGGGCTAATCGATAGGGTGCTTTGGCTACTGGGGTAGCTCCGGGAATCAGATCGATTCTGAATTCGACTTGTCTTACGGGTGGTATTCCTGGAAGGTCCTCGGGAAACACATCGGGAAAATCGCATACGTCGGGCACATCCTTGATGTCCCGGACTTCGCGTTTCACGTCTACAACATGTGCAAGAAATGCGTGACACTCCTTTCGTAAGTGTTTCTGAGCTTGGATACTTGAGATGATTCTAAGAGTGGTACTAGGTTTGTCGCCCAAGACGAGGAAAGTTTCGCCGGTTGGCAGATTAAGGCGAACGGCCTTATCGTAACATAGAATGTCCGCACGATGTGAACTCAGCCAATCCATGCCAATGATGACATCGAAACACTTAATCGAGACTGGCATGAGGTTGATTTGAAAGGGATTATCGTTTAGAGTTAGGGTGCAGTTTAAGTATATCTCTTTAGTGCTTTCAGTTTTCCCGTTGGCCATTTCTACTATGAACGGTTCACTTAATGATTGTGGTAATGGTTTTAGCATGCTTTTAAAGTCGTGACTCACAAAACTCCTTTCCGCTCCACTATCAAACAAAATGCATGCATACGAGTTATCGAGAAGAAACGTACCCGTAACAACAGTAGGGTCCGCAATGGCTTCATCTTGTCCCATTGCGAAAACTCGGCCTCTCCCGCCGATATTCCTGTTGTTTGCCTTCGGGCAGTCCTTGCGGTAGTGCCCTGTGCTCCCGCACTCAAAGCAAGCGCGGCTTACTCCGGTATTAGTAGTGGGGGCGGATTGTTGGGTTGGCTCCTTGCAATAGCGGGCTGTATGACCCTTCTTATTGCACCTGGTGCATTGAAGGCCATGACAGAGACCGTGATGGTGGAAGTTGCACTGGTTACATTTCGGTAGCTTTCCATTGTATGAATTTGTGGGGGCAGAGTTGGTAGGAACAGTAATGGCGTGGGTCGCTATCACTTGTTGTTTCTTGGGGTTCTCCTGGAGGATTTGTCCCCTCCTCTTGTTCCAAGGCCTACTCTGTCCCTGAGCCTCCCTAGGTGGATTTGCGGCTGTTGTGATGGTACTCTGTTTCGCTCCGTGATCGATGAGTCGTTGCGCCAGGCGTTTAGCGCTGTTGTAGGTGATAGGGTTGGAGGCTAGGACATGCCCTTGAATCTGGGGTGACAACCCCCAAATGTACCTTTCGACCTTCTTTGATTCTGGGTTGACCATGGTAGGGCACAAAGCAGCGAGATCGTTGAACCTAGCGGTGTAAGCGACTAGGTCAGACCCGACCATTTTCAAATTCCAGAGTTCTTGCTCAAGCTTTTGCACTTCACCCCTTGGGCAGTATTCTTCCAGTAGTAGTACCTTCAGTTCTTCCCAACTCATGGCGTTAGCGACAGTGAGTGTCACTGAGTTCACATGGCTTTTCCACCAAGTGAGGGCTCGATCTATGAAGGTGCAAGCAGCGAACTTAACCTTGCTTGTTTCTTGGCACGAGCAGATCTCGAAGACCGTTTCGGTCTTTTCGAACCATTGCATTAGTGCAATGACTCCTCCTGTTCCATTAAAAGTTTTTGGTTTAGCGTTAGAGAACTCCTTGTAAGTACATTCTCTTCCTTGGCCATGACCAGTGCCATGATTTGGATGATTCGTGCTGCTTCCCGCCCCTCCATTCCCTTGGGAGTTTATTTGCGAGAGGGCTGCGGTTACCGCTGCTGTGATAGCAGCCTGAACCATGGCCGGATCATAAGCTGGTGGTGGAGGTGGTGGTGGTGCCGTGCCCGGCCTGGGCCTTAAGTTTGGACGAGGAGGCATCTTGCTGCCAAAAGAAAAATATGGAAGAAAATTATAAGTTTTGGCAGTTCAAAGTTGAATGATATTGAGTTAACTGCCTTAAATAGATTAAGAATGTGGTTTGATCAACAATGGGTTTTGAGCTTGATTTATTAATAACGTTTGAATGGATGCACTTATGAGTTGAACGGAATACACATATTGAAAATCAGAGAAGGGGGGGGGGGGTATGCCCCATATATATAAAACATATAGTCGTGTTACATCCGAGTTTAGACAAAACTTTTTGACCTTTCTAAAGGTCTCCGATTACAGAAAGTTTCAACGAAAAGGAAATTCTTATCCGAAGTCCTAATTTATAACAAAATTTGAAATCCTGGCAGGCACTACTTGCGACGTAGGTTGCGCTTGGAGCTTGACTCCGCATCTGATTGCTTCGATTCCATTAGGCGTCGATCAAAAGCGGCTTGTTGCTCCCTTAACTCGGCTAGGGCTGCAATTACCTGTGCCTGAAATGCCTCAGACTGGAGTTGGACATTATCTTGTATCTTGTCCAGTCTACGGATATCAGAAGTGTGAACCTGCACTTCCACATTGATATCCCGGAGTCGGCTTGCTTGTACTCCGGACTGATAGGACTGATTGGCTAACTTACCAACCATTACCGGGAGTGCTCGATCAGCCGAACTGCCACCGCGGACATCGTAGAAGTCCCGACACATGCCGTAGGGAGGGCGTATGCCTTGTTGTTGGCTCCAATGATGTAGGTGACTTCCCCAGACGGGAGTGGGTCCTTGGAAGTTCCTCACATGGACAGGAGGTTGAATGGGTGGTGGATCGATCACTTCAGGTTCTGAGTCAGTACCGGAATCATCACCCAATTCTATGGGTTCCTCATCCTCTTCTGGATCATCTTCGATCCATCCTCCGTTGCCTTGGTTGGGAAAGTAGGGGTCATTGGGGTGGTGAAATCCAGCCATTTGACTGTACGAGAAATAGGGTCATAAGAATTGAATAAAGTCGGAACATGCACAACATGTAAGTTAGTTTAAATAGCACTACTCCTATAGCATTTAAATTATTGTGTTTGATTCTAATAACGGTTTGGTAAGTTTTAAATTTGTTGTCCAATGCAGACACTCCTCGGCACACGTTAGTCGGCTCTCGGACAAATATAGTTGATCAGGCTATATCCTTCCCAGTTCCGATTACATGTCCCAAGGCGTACCTGCACTGCACAACTTATTTATAATACTTCTAAAATGGTCCGATGTGAAACTGTTATTAGTACGAAATGAATGCATGCTTACTTTACAAAAACTAAATAAATTTAATTTCAAAAGTATGACTCTTCTCAGAGTGTTTTTGCCCAGTTGAGTTTATAGTTGTATACCAAAAATGGTTTTGATATACTTAATTCACTATAAACGATGCTCTGATACCAATCTGTCACACCCCCAAACCTGAACGGCGGAATCGTTCGGGGGCGGAGGACATCATATTCAGTATCATAACAGTTCATAGAAAGGAAAGTACACACCACCATAATATAAATATGTTTGAAAAGTTTACATGATTGTAGGTGTTACATGTTTGCAAAAGAAATCAAATATAAAATGGTGATCCAAAATATGTTACTAACGCCAATGCGTTAGTCTTCAGAAGTAGCTGCTACCTGGCTAGCGGTTTCCTGTGAATACAAGTTATTTCAAAGAAAAAGTGTCAACATTTAAGTTGGTGAGTTCATAAGTAGTGTTTTGAGAAGATGTATGCCATTCGAAAGTGTTTGCATGTTTTCCAGAAAACCCTTATTTTCTTATAAAAGTATGCAATGCATATGAATGTTCGTGATGTAAAATTTCAACTAATTGTACCGAGAAAATCCCTTATTTTCCTATTAGTTGTTTGGTTTGTATACAGGAAAAACCCTTATTTCCCTGACATAACTGGCAGTCTCTAAGACCGAAAATTGCAAGCAAGCGACGTGCTTGTAAGTTGTGTCATAGTTTTACATAGTAAAGCTATACGAAGATCGCACTTTTTAGATGAAGAATAGTTTTAATGACTACTCGTTCATAAAAGCATAATACCATAATAATTGTATATCCGATGAGTTTTATAACCATACTAAACATAATATGCCTGTAGCGACGTTCTTCAGGCGTCGTAGCGTTATGACAACTGTCACCCCATAAGACGGACTGTAGCTAACAGTCAGGGCGCGGGATCATGACTTCCCGTATAGATCTATACACATTTGACACGTTCTCCGAACGGGAGACTCTGGTTATAGACAGGACTTGCAGCATTATTTTCTAATAAAGAAAGTAACGTTTGAAGATATACACGACTCATGGATTCTCAACTAAGTCCGTAGTAAGGTAGTAGTTTGTATGCAAAGTTTAACCTCCTTCACAATGTTTGACAAAGCATAATCATAAATTCTTTGAATGCATGAAATGACTTAGTAAAGAATGTTACCCTTGATATGATGTGTTTGTATGTAAACGTATAAATAAAACATATTTCTATTTATAAACATATTATATCCCAAAGAGGGTAAAGTTGTGTTGTGAGGGGTTTTGTATCATAATAACTTCACAAGATAGTTAAAACAACAGTATGAAAAGTGTATCAAAAGGTTAACGTTTCACACGAATTTAGTCATGTGTTAACTTGTATTCCTCCCCAAAAAGAGTATAAAACATTTAAAATGTATTTAAAGAGTGTTCAAAGGGGATATGAACTCACTTGATAGTTTGAAGATTGTGAGGTGGAAAACCGAGCAGAGTTTCGTCTCGGGAAACTGATTTTTCTTGGGATTCTCGGGAATCTCGGGAGTAGAATCGGCCTTCGGGACTTGAGCCAAAAAGACCAGAGCTTCGGGTTTGAACGGACACGGAAAACGAGGAAATGCTGAGAGAGAGAGAAGAGAAATGAACCCTTTCTTTGGAAACCCTCGCATTCTATTTATAGGAAGGCAAGTCTGCCTCGGTACGCGGGGCGTACGCTCGTACGCGCTGCGTACGCGTACGTCATGCATGACCGAAGCCTCGACTGCCTCGGTTCGGATGGGACGGGTTCTTGGGTTATCGGGTCGGATGGGACGGGTTGCTGGGGAGGTGGGTCGGATGGGACGCCGGGTCGGATGGGACGTCGGATCGGACGGGTCGGACGGGTCGGTTTCCTCGGATATGGCGACGTGGACGATCCGAGGCCAATCCTCTCGGTTACGCGGGGCGTACAGGAGTACGCAGCGCGTACTTCGGAGAAGGACGCTGACTCCTCTTCGGATAATATCCGAATTTTGAATTAAATAATTAATTAATTTATTTAATAACTTCAAAAATCCATATCTTCTTCATACGAACTCCGTTTTCGATGGTCTTTATATCCACGCGTAGGTGAGACTACGATCTACAACTTTCGTTTAGACTCCGTTGGCAAATTCCAAAATTATTTTTATTATTTATTTTATAACTAATCGTTTTTAAGGAATTTCTTTGAAAAATCATAACTTCCTCATGCGAAGTCAGATTTGGACGTTCTTTTTGTGTACGCTCACGGTTTAATGTTATCTATGACTTTCATTTAGATACCTAAGGCTAAATGTTATCGTATTGAAACTTTGCGTTTTTCGTTTGATCGGTGTTGTCGGTTTTGACAGAAATCTTAGAATGGTCATAGCTTCTTCGCCATAACTCAGATTTTAGTGTTTCTTTATTTATTTGGAACCTTTAAGACGATATCTACTACATAGCGTACTCCAAATCAGAGCTTTTGAACAATTCATTTATCGATGATATTCCCATTACATTCAAAAGGGGTTACAAGACTCGGTTTATAATGCCCGGGATAACGGGTTGTTACACAGCAAAACCACCTTTTCCTATGGACCCATTTGAAGAAGATCCATCAGGATACTTTCCCTTTTCATTCTTAGAGGGAGATTTCCACTTCTTTCCCTTCCCTTGTCTAATAGGGAATAGTGGGGCAGCAACAGTAGGAGTGGTTGTGACAGCTTTGCCTTTCAACACACTTTTAGTAGTCCTCAACAAGCACTAAAGCCTGCTTAATGTGACTTCCTCCTTGTTCATATGATAAGTCATCTTGAACTTATCATAACAATGAGGTAGTCCATGTAGAACCACTGGAACTCAGGAGTGATAGTGGCAACTATTATACACGACAACTTTGTCGTGTCCTTTTCGTGAGCCCTCCAGTCAGCTATTTCTTCAGCAGAACGAGTAGTTTCGTCAATCTATTTGAGCTTTTCGTCAAGGTTGTAATCTTTCTCCTCGTACCAGAGGACCATGTGGATGTTGCAGAACCAATCATTGAAATTGGACCCATCGAAGGTGAACCTCCCATAAATGTTCATGAGAGAAAAGGAGCTTGAGGGGTTGCAGCATGAAACGTTATTTGAGCTAGACATCCGAAAAATAAAAGCAACAAAGTTTAGATTAGATAAGAATCCTTAATATAACACCCAAATGAAATATTAAGGATAGGACCCAACACTATCATTCACAAATCGGAAGAAGGATGCCGCAATCCAATTGCAAATAATTTGAAGGTAGATAAAAGGTGAATCACCAATTCCACCACTCTACATCTTGATATGTTCCAATGAGGGATCTTTCCCCATCCACATCTCGTGAGGTGTTTTGGCAACCTTCTTAATTAGGACTAGACTAAGGATATAGGCGGCAGCCTATAAGCCATACACCTAAAATGAGATAGGTAGTGAAACTCGACTCATCATGGAATGAACCATGTCCAATAAGGTTCGATTGCGCATTTCAGCCACACCATTGAGCTATGGTGTCCAAGGCAGCATCAATTGTGAAACAAGTCCACATTCCTTAAGATACTCATCGAACTTGATACTAAGATACTCACCACCCCTATCGGATTTGAGCATCTTTATCTTCATGCCTAATTTATTCTCCACTTCTTGTTTAAACTCTTTGAACTTTTCAAAGGTTTCTGACTTGTGCTTGATTAAGTAAAAATACCCATATCTGTTGTAATCGTTGGTGAACATAACATAAAGGCGGTTACCTTCCCTTCTGGTTGATCTGAAGGGGCCACATACATCGGTGTGTATGAGATCCAACAAACCCTCACCTCTTTAACATGTACTAGTGAACGGTGATTTAGCCATCTTTCCAAGTAAACAAGATTCGCATGTGTCATCCGAATTTAGGTATCTTTCCAAGTTGGTTCAAGATTCGCATCTTTCCAAGTAAACAACACTCCATCCAGTGAACGGTGAACGGTGATTTAGCCATCTTTCCAAGTTGGTTCAAGATTCGCATCTTTCCAAGTAAACAACACTCCATCCTGTTGGAGTTGCGCTATGTGCTTCTTTTGACATGTCCGAGACAACAATGCCACAAGCATGCGTTGTGCAAACCATTCCACAAATCAATATGCATCAAATTATTTCCTAAGTTCTCTACAACCATCACAGTTTCATATATACCACTACAAGGCAATGCTTCAAAATAAAAAATACCATTATAGAAAGCATTACTTGAACCAACTTCATTATTAAATGAAAATTTAAAACCTTGTCTATACAAACCATGAAAAGAAATAATATTCCTCATCGTTTCTGATGAGTAACAACAATCATTCAAATCCAATCCTAATCCAATACTAAGCACAAAAGAATAAAATCCAATATTGTTAACGGGCGATGCTCTCTGATTCCCCATGATCAAGTTCATGTTTTCGTGATCCACATCCCTGCTTCTTCTTAGACCCTACAAATCAAAACAAATGTTAAAACCACATCATGTATCAAGGACCCAAGAACTAGAATGTGATGAGTTATTAGATTAAATAGTGTAAATACCTGTGAAGGTGGGCTTTATCTTCGAATCCGTGAAATCTTGCAGATACTTCGGGAAGCTTGCCTTCCAATACACGTTGTCGTGAGAGTAGAAGCACTCTGCATCTTTTGGATCAGATGAAGGAGAAGCAGAACCACCTTTTCCTTTGGAACCTATTAAAGAAGATCCATCATGTATCAAGGACCCACTTTCAGTATTCCTCAACAACCATTGAAGCATGCTCAATGTGACTTCCTCCTTGTTCATATGATCAGTCATCTTGAACTGATCATAACAAGGAGGTAGTCCTCGTAGAACCACTAGAGCTCAGGAGTCATAGTGGCTGCCATTGTACATGACACCTTTGTCGTGTCCTTTTTGTGGGCCCTACAATCAGCTATTTGTTCAGCAGAAGCATTAGTTTCGTCAATCTATTTGATGTTTCCATCGAGGTTGTATTCTTTCTCCTCATACCAGAGGACCATGTGGATGTTGTGGTTCCAATCATTGAAATTGGACCAATTGAGGGTGACCCTCCCATAAATGTTCATGAGAGAAAAGGAGCTTGAGGGGATCGAGCATAAAGCATTGTTTGAGCCAAAAATATGAAAAGAAAATCCACAAAGTTTAGATTAGATAAGAATCCTTAATATAAGGCCCAAATAAAATATTAAGGCTAGGACCCAACACTATAATTCACAATTCGGAAGAAGGATGCCGCAATCCAATTGCAAATTACATGAAGGTAGATAAAAGATGAATCACCAATTCCACCACTCTACATCTTGGTATGTTCCAATGAGGGATCTTTCCCCGTCCACATCTCGTGAGGTGTTTTGGCAACCTTCTTAATTAGGACTAGATTAACGATATAGGTGGCAACCTGTAAGCCATACACCTAAAATGAGATAGGTAGTGAAACTCGACTCATCATGGAATGAACCATGTCCAATAAGGTTCGATTGCGCATCTCAGCCACACCCTTGAGCTAGGGTGTCCAAGGCGGCATCAATTGTGAAACAAGTCCACATTCCTTAAGATACTCATTGAACTTGATACTAAGATACTCACCACCCCTACCGGATTTGAGCATCTTTATCTTCATGCCTAATTTATTTTCCACTTCTTGTTTAAACTCTTTGAACTTTTCCAAGGTTTCCGACTTGTGCTTGATTAAGTAAAAATACCCATATATGTTGTAATCATCGGTGAACGTAACATAAAAGTAGTTACCTTCCCTTCTGGTGGATCTTAAGGGCCCACACACATCGGTGTGTATGAGATCTGACTATCCCTCACCTCTTTCACAAGTACCGGTGAAAGGGAATTTAGCCAACTTTCCAAGTAAACAAGATTCACATGTGTCATCTGAATTTAGGTAAAATGACTCCAACACTCCATCCTTTTGGAGTTTTGCTATGCGATTCTTTTGACATGTTCGAGACAACAATGCCACAATCATGCCTTGTGCAAACCATTCCACAAATCAATATGCATCACATTATTCCCTAAGTTGTCTACAACCATCACAGTTTCATATATACCACTACAAGGCAATGCTTCAAAATAAAAAATACCGTTATAGAGAGCATTACTTGAACCAACTTCATTATTAAATGAAAATTTAAAACCTTGTCTATACAAACCATAAAAAGAAATAATATTCCTCATCATTTCTGATGAGTAACAACAATCATTCAAATCCAATCCTAATCCAATACTAATCACAAAAGAATAAAATCTAATATTGGTGACGGGCGATGCTCTCCGATTCCCCATGATCAAGTTCATCTTTCCGTGATCCACATCCCTGCTTCTTCTTAGACCCTACAAATCAAAACGAATGTTAAAACCACATCATGTATCAAGGAACCAATAAGTAAAATGTGATGAGTTATTAGATTGAATAGTGTAAATACCTGTGAAGGTGGGCTTTATCTTCGCATCCTTGAAATCTTGCAGATACTTCGGGCAGCTTGTCTTCCAATACACGTTGTCGTGAGAGTAGAAGCACTATGCGTCTTTTGGATCAGATGAAGGAGAAGTAGAACCACCTTTTCCTTTGGACCCTATTAAAGAAGATCCATCATGAGACTTTCCCTTGTTATTCTTAGAGGGAGCTTTCCTCTTCTTTCCCTTCCCTTATCTAATAGGGAAGAGTGGGGTAGCAGTAGTAGGAGTGGTTGTGACAGCTTTGCCTTTCAACCCACTTTCAGTAGTCCTCAACAACCATTGAAGCATGCTCAATGTGACTTCCTCCTTGTTCATATGATAAGTCATCTTGAACTGATCATAACAAGGAGGTAGACCTCGTAGAACCACTGGAGCTCAAGAGTCATAATGGCTGCCATTGTACATGACACCTTTGTTGTGTCCTTTTTGTGGGCCCTACAGTCAGCTATTTGTTTAGCAGAAGCACTAGTTTCGTCAATCTATTTGAGGTTTCCATCGAGGTTGTATTCTTTCTCCTCATACCAGAGGACCATGTGGATGTTGTTGATCCAATCGTTGAAATTGGACCAATCAAGGGTGACACTCCCATAAATGTTCATGAGAGAAAAGGAGCTTGAAGGGATCGAGCATAAAGCATTGTTTGAGGCAGACATCTGAAAAGAAAAGCCACAAAGTTTAGATTAGATAAGAATCCTTAATATAAGGCCCAAATAAAATATTAAGGCTAGGACCCAACACTATAATTCACAATTCGGAAGAAGGATGTCGTAATCCAATTGCAAATTGTATGTAGGTAGGTAAACGACGAATCAACAATTCCACCACTCTGCATCTTGATATGTTCCAATGAGGGATCTTTCCCTGTCCACATCTCGTGAGGTGTTTTTGCAACCTTCTTAATTGGGACGAGGTTAAGGATATAGAAGGCAGCCTCTAAGGCATACAACTAAAATGAGATAGTGATGCTCGACTCATCATGGAATGAACCATGTCCAATAAGGTTCGATTGTGCATCTCAGACACACCATTGAGCTATGATCTCCTAGGCGGCATCAGTTGTCAAACAAGTCCACATTCCTTAAGATACCCACCACCCCTATCGGATCGGAGCATCTTTATCTTCACGCCTAATTGATTCTCCACTGCTTGTTTAAGCTCGTTGAACTTTTTGAAGGTTTCCGACTTGTACTTGTTAAGTAGATATACCCATATCTGTTGTAATCATCAGTGAATGTAACATAAAAGCGGTTTGCATCCCTTGTGGTGGATCTGAAGGGCCCACACACATCGGTGTGTATGAGATCTAACTATCCCTCACCTCTTTCACAAGTACCACTGAAAGGTGATTTAGCCAGCTTTCCAAGTAAACAAGATTCACATGTGTCATCGGACTTTAGGTAAAATGACTCCAACACTCCATCCTTTTGGAGTTGGGCTATGTGCTTCTTTTGACATGTCCGAGACAACAATGCCACAAGCATGCCTTATGCAAACCATTGGACAAATCAATATGCAGCACATTATTTCCTAACTTGTCTACAACCATCATAGTTTCATATATAACATTACAAGGTAATGCTTCAAAATAAAAAATACCATTATAGAAAGCATTACTAGAACCAACTTCATTATTAAATGAAAATCTAAAACCTTTTCTATACAAACCATGAAAAGAAATAATATTCCTCTTCATTTCTGATGGGTAACAACAATCATTCAAATCCAGTCCTAACCCACTACTAAGCACAAAAGAATAAAATCCAATATTGGTGACGGGTGACGCTCTCCTATTCCCCATTATCATGTTCATATTTCCATGCTCCACATCCCTACTACTTGTTAGACGATGCAAATGAAAACAAAGGTTAAAACCACATCATGTATCAAGGACGCAAGAACTAGAATGTGATGAGTTATTAGATTGAATAGTGTAAATACCTGCGAAGGTGGGCTTTATCTTCCCATCTTTGTTATCTTGCAGATACGTTGGGCAGCTTGTCTTCAAATGCCCATTCTCGAGACAGTCGAAGCACTCTGCATCTTTTGGATCGGATGAAGGAGCAGCAGAACCATCTTTTACTTTGGACCCATTTGAAGAAGATCCATCATGAGACTTTCCCTTGTGATTCTTAGAGGGAGCTTTCCTCTTCTTTCCCTTCCCTTTTCTAATAGCCAAGAGTGGGGCAGCAGCAGTAGGAGTGGTTGTGACAGCTTTGCCTTTCAACCCACTTTCAGTAGTCCTCAACAACCATTGAAGCATGCTCAATGTGACTTCCTCCTTGTTCATATGATAAGTCATCTTGAACTAATCATAACAAGGAGGTAGTCCTCGTAGAATCACTGGAGCTCAGCAGTCATAGTGGCTACCATTGTACATGACACCTTTGTCGTGTCCTTTTCGTGAGCCCTACAGTCAGCTATTCCTTTAGCAGAAGCATTAGTTTCATCAATCTATTTGAGGTTTTCGTCGAGGTCGCATTCTTTCTCATCCTACTTGAGGACCATGTGGATGTTGTGGATCCAATCATTGAAATTGGACCCATCGAAGGTGACCCTCCCATAAATGGTCATCAGAGAAATGGAGCTTTAAGGGTTCAAGCATGAAGCGTCGTTTGAGCCAGACATCTGAAAAGAAAATCAACAAAGTTTAGATTAGATAAGAATCCTTAGTATAACACCCAAATGAAATATTAAGGCTAGGACCCAACACTATAATTCACAATTCGGAAGAAGGATGTCGTAATCTAATTGCAAATTATATGCAGGTAGGTAAATGACGAATCACAAATTCCACCACTCTGCATCTTGATATGTTCCAATAAGGGTTCTTTCTCTGTCCACATCTCGTGAGGTGTTTTGGCAACCTTCTTAATTGGGACGAGATTAAGGATATAGGCGGCAGCCTCTAAGGAATACACCTAAAATGAGATAGGTAGCGATGCTCGACTCATCATGGGATGAACCACGTCCAATAAGGTTCGATTGTGCATCTCAGCTACACCATTGAGCTATGGTGTCCTAGGTAGCATCAATTGTCAAACAAGTCCACATTCCTTAAGATACCCATCGAACTCGATACTAAGATACCCACCACCCCTAACGGATCTAAGCTTGTTTATCTTCATGCCTAATTGATTCTCCACTGCTTGTTTAAGCTCTTTGAACTTTTCGAAGGTTTCCGACTTGTACTAGTTAAGTAGATATACCCATATCTGTTGTAATCATTGGTGAACGTAACATAAAAGCGGTTAGCATCCCTTGTGGTGGATCTAAAGGGCCCACAGACATCGGTGTCTAACAATCCCTCACCTCTTTCACAAGTACCAGTGAAATGTGATTTAGCCATCTTTCCAAGTAAACAATATTCACATGTGTCATTTGACTTTAGGTCAAATGAGTCCAACACTCCATCTTTTTGGAGTTGGGCTATGCGCTTCTTGTTGACATGTCCAAGACAACAATGCCACATGCATGCCTTGTTCAAACCATTGGACAAATCAGTATGTAGCACATTATTTCCTAAGTTGTCTACAACCATTACAGTTTCATATATACCATTAGAAGGCAGTGCTTCAAAATAAAAATTACCATTACAGAATGCATTAATAGAACCAACTTCATTATTACATGAAAATCTAAACTTTGACTACACAAACATTCAAATCGAATCCTAGTCCACTACTAAGAACAAAAGAATAAAATCCAACATTGGTGACGGGCGACAATCTCCTATTCCCCATTATCAAATTCATCTTTCCATGCTCCACATCCCTACTTCTTCTTAGACCCTGCAAATCAAAATAAATGTTGAAACCACATCATGTATCAAGGACCCAAGAATCAGAATATGATGAGTTATTAGATTGAATAGTGTATGATGAGATTAAAACCTTAATCTTTGAAGATCGATTAAATCTTAAACAGGTAATTAATTATAAAAACAGTAAGAACACGAAAATAAGAACGAGACAAGAGTGAATCAAACGTGTCGAATGATTAAACAAAATCCTTAGAAGAGCTCGATTAAGAACATCAACTGTAGAGGATTGGTAGGTTACAAGAACGATTAAAGAAATCTGGAAAATACTATCGTTATGCTCTGATCTATCGTTCTAATCCGTAATTATTTTTCTAATATGCATGCAAGCATATACTTATATATTAAACATAATGGGCTCTCGGTTGGACAGGCCCAAACCGGAATATAAACTAAATAAATAATCAGCCGAGCCCAAATGACGCAATCTTCAAAATAATCTTCAGCCCAACAATCTCCCCCTTTGCGTCAATTGGAGCGAGATCTTCACTTGTTACTTGGGCCAGCAGCTGAAGCAGGTACCTTCTTCTTCACGGTGTTAAACAGACACTTGGTGAGCGAGAGTATTGTCTGTCTAAACCGGATGTACCATTGGATCATGTCGTCGAAGTACTTGACATCATCAACCGAATTCTCTTTACACCTCTTGATGATCGATAACACATGCTCCAGACAAGCAGTGGTGTAAAGGTGTTTGTCAGCTAAAGCAAAGAGACATTTCTGTCCTTCTGCTCTAGTGAACATAACCGAGTTGCGTCTCGGGTCGATTCTGCCCATTTGCATTTGGTTGAGATCACTGGCCGATCCCACAGGAGCTATCTTCGGTTTCTTCTTGAAGACTGTGGCAACCTCCTGATCCATAAGGGCAACCTCCATGATGTAGCAGACTAACATCCTTTTGATATGGTCTATAATGGGACCATATTCGGCTTCATTAGTCAAAAGGATATTATGCAAGACAGTCCAATCATGAGGATTTAAGTTCGGTAGATCTGCCAGGGAGATATGATGTGTAGTTTTTGTAGATCCCCGAATCACCTTGAACCGAACGTTTGTGAACCTTCCTTCGGCGTAAGGCTTCAGTACCCGAACGTTCACTATCTTCTGGGCGCTGCAAGTTAGGTACTGAGGACGAGCAGCCTTCAGATAGAAATCGATGAGCTTCCTGTCAAGCTCAGCGTTCGGATGAGGGACTTCAAAGATATTAGAGAAGGCATGGAAGATGAATGCCTTTCGAGTCAACGGCATGTCGAACTGCGAGTCGACAGTATTATTGCAATCGAACAAGATAACCGGCTCGAGCCATAAGATGCTGGGAGTATCTATGGCCTCTTTGATCATTCGCTCCCGAGTCCATGCAGGGAAGAGAGTCTTCCTGCTCTCGTGGAGATCGTGGGCTTCCTTCTGCTTGCGTTCGGCTTCTTCAGCCTCTCGCGCCACACGATTTACATCTTCATCAACATTGCGACTGTTCTTTCATTTCAACATGTCAGAAATGGTTTCATCATCTTCATCTTCATCTTCTTCCTCAGCTATGTTTTTCCCTTTGTCCTTCACACCCGAACCCGAAGCTTGACCAGTCGGAGGTGGTTCGGTTGTGTGAGTAGCTTTGGAGGAAGGAGGTGGTTTCGATACGGTCTTCTTCTCTTCTCCCCCTTGTTTCGGAATGGACACGAAACTCGGTAAGCCTTCTATTTTGCTTAGTAGGTCCATGGCAGGAGAAAGCTTTTCAGCAAGGGTTCGCCTCACTGAATGGTTGAGAATTGGATCGTGTGCTTCAAGGATGTTTGATAAGGCAGCGTGTACATCCGAAAAACAAGTCTTGATAACCTCCCTTTCGGATCGAAGAGCTTCTAGTTGTTTTTGTGAGTTTGAAAGCTGCGTGCTCTTGATCTTGAGGGCGGTTGTTTTGCTCGCCAGAACGTCCGTCAATGAATTTGCAGCCGCAAGATCCTCTTGTAGCTTAGCAAGGCGTTCATCGATGGAGGCACGAAGGGCCGAGTTGTCGTCTCTTAGGGATTGGCGAAGTGTAGCGAATGAGGTCAACTCCGTAGAAACAAACTTTGCCAATTGCTGAACAATCGGTTCCAAAGTTGTCTTGGTGGCGTCGGCGCTTTCTTGTAAGGACTTCAACAGGATGGAAGCGTCGGAGAATAGTTTATCAACTTTTTCGGTCGCAACCTCACAGGCTTTGGTTGAGGCGTCAATGGCAGCAGTTGCTGAGGCTATCGAATCATGTTGAGCCCTGGAGAAGGCATCAACAATCTTCTGAAGTGCAGCTTCAGAGAGAGAGGACTGTTGGTTGGAAGATGAGGCGAGAAGTAGGTCAACCTTCTCGTTGAGCTCCTTAAGATGCTTCTTTGTCACTGGAGCATCATCCTCTTCGTCACTCTGAACCTGAAACGGACTGTAATAGACCGAATCGAAGTGCATGTTATCACCGCCAAGGTAAGGGTTATCTCCATCAGAGGCATTTTTTGGAGATGGAGGGGGTGGTGAAGCTGGGGGTGTTGTGGTTGGGGTATGTTAAGGTTGAGTATGGGGTGGGGTAGTTTTGGGTGGTGGTTGAGTGTCGGTAGGTTCGGTTGTATGGGTTTCGGTTTGTGGTGGTTCGGTTACGGGTGGGGTTTCGGTTACTGGTGGTGTTTTGGTTGCAGTTGTGAAAATGGGTGGTGGTATAGGGAAAGATGTTGGTGGAATAGTGGTAGTGGGGATTATGGTCGGAATGGAAGTAGGAATGGTTAGAGGAAGTGAAGGAACTGGTGAATTATGAAGTTCCATCTCTGGGGTAGGTGACCGAGGTGGTGTGTTGCCTCGTTGAGGGGTTTCGCCTCCTTGAGAGCCGTCCGAACCCGAACTCTCATGCTCTGATTCACTCGAAGAAGAGGGAATAACAAGCTTTCGCTTCGGTTGAGTCTTCCTCCTCTTCGGTTGTGGGGACTGTGCAGCCTTTGTCTGTTCCCTCTTCTTGGGAGAAGGACCGGTAGGAGCTTTAGTCGCTTGCATCCCTTTGTCCGCCTTTTTGCCCCTGTTCACCGGTTTGTCAGCATCGTGAATGGACCTGAGCATATCTGGTGTAAGTTCCCTAGGACCAGTTGGCCGGAATTCCTTGATCGTCCGGATTAGTCTGCTGTCAGAGGGAACGACGCCATACATTGTCTCCGGAATAGAGCCAATGAATGAGAATTTAGATGCATCCGAGACGATGATCTTCTTTGTATGAAACGTACCAACTGAAGACATCGATGCACCAGCAGCAGTGGGAATGTCGAACTTGTCCATCGCCCACTTTGTAATCAAAATCCAGAACTGGGCCAACGACACCTCAGAGTGTCGTGACGATGAAGAAAGGCTCTGGATGAGCTGTTGCCATAGGACCAACCCAATGTCCAAGTTAATCCCGTTGTAGACGGCATACATGATCGACAAGAAAAGTCGACTAGCACCGTCGGACCCTGAGCTCCATTCTGACAAGCCCTTGAAGATGACTGTGAACATGCCGTTCCATTGTGGCGGCAAGCAGGACTTCTTGAATTTTGCGACGGAGGTGAGAACCTCCGTGTACCCCATATTGTAAATATGTTGTACAGATACCCAACCGGAATCGTCTCCGGATTTATTCTCGATGGGTCAACAACCAACCCTAGCATTGTGCAGAAACGCTGTCGAGAAACAGAGGTCTTGTGTTCAGCAATCTCGAAGAACACCCGCTCGATTGCTTTGTCGTAATAGGCAGTCGCATAAACCTACGAGAGGGCCACCATGGGCACAGACTCGATCCTGGAGAGAGCGGTGGCGATTTGGGAGTACTTCAGGCACTCGATGATGGGCGACATGTAGGAGTCGTACGCCAGAGGGTTGAGATCGATCACCAGGCATTGTTGCGGACGAATAGGAAGGATTTGAGAGGTAGCATGGACTGAGGATGATTCCGCCATTGTTGAAGGTTGTAGAAGAAGAAGATGAACAGTGAAGCTTTGGGAGTTTTTGCTCTCTAGAAAATCCGGAAGCAGTAAAAAGGTAAATGAGAGTGTAGACTGCATGGGCGTTTCAAATTCACACGCACCCCCTTTTTTACCGTCGTTTGAATTTTAATCCGTTTAACTCCCGCCGAGTCAGCAACCTTTCGTCTTATCTTTTTAAACGGCATCTTTTGAATTAAATACCCGCGTGGATTGTTTTTGACCACAGCTTCATAATTAACCACCAAAGTAATAATACAGCCTGTAATAATTAGTAACGGAATTTGGGAAAATCAAAGATTTTCGTGCAAAGAGTGTAAAAGGAAAAGAAATAAAGCAACTCTTTTAAGGATTTTCTGTGATGTCAATAATGACACGAAACTGATGATCCCGGGCACGAATCTCTTCCTTCAAGGTCAAGAGAGACCTTAAAGTGTTAGTGTGGATTCCCGTTGAATTACGATCAAACACTTATTAATAAATGTTGAAAGGCTTCTTTTAATTAGGCTAAATAAGGGTGGCTTTCGCTTTGATTCAGCAATTCAATTCTTGAAATAAGAAAGAAAGTGAACAAAGTCCTTGTGAGACCGGTGTAGCCTGTTGAACAAGTAGGTAGGAATTTATTTTAAATTTGCTTGGAAAAATATAAAATCTCAGATAAAAAAAATTTAAAATTGGATCCCAAGGGAAGAAATGTTATGGTGTTTAACAATTTCATAGGAATCACACAAAATAAAATTTGAGATTTCATGAAGGTACATTCGTCAATTCTTTGGTGAAAACTTGAGCAAATTAATTGTTCACCGTCAATTCATATGTGGTGTTGAATTTTGGGTTTCACTCAGCTCGTAGTGACACGAAACTAAGATCATAAACACAGATGTTGTGTAACCATAAACCTCAGTGGTAATTTCTGAGAGTCTAAAGGGTTACGTTGAGGAAGCGAATGTAATGGAGAAATATAATGGAGATGGTGTAAGAAGATAAAGTACCTCTGCTGCGAAAATAGGGACCAAGCAGAAAAACTCTTAACTCATGTGAGAAGAGAGTGAAGTAGCTCACGATTAGAATAAATGTGGTAGCCTTATTGGGAAGACAGGGTTTGTGTATACCAGGTCATGAAGGCCATTATTCAAAATCTTATGAGGCTTGAGACACATACAGCAGCATGCTTCTAGGGACACTTAAGTAATTCATCAATTATATCCCCATAAACGAATGAACACACAAAAAAATAAAAAATATGTTTGGAGTTTTTGAGATTTATTAAAAAAAAATAAAATAAAAAATAAGTTAAAAAAAATAAGTAAGAAAAAAATAAGACTTAAAAAAAACTTGGGAAAATTGAAAAACCGAACCCGAACGTTCAGTTGGTTTCGGTTGAGAAAAAGTTGAAAAACCAAACCCGAGCGTTCGGTTGGTTTCGGTTCCAGAAAATTTTGAAAAACCAAACCCGAGCGTTCGGTTGGTTTCGGTTCAACAAAATTTTGAAAAACCGAACCCGAGCGTTCGGTTGGTTTCGGTTCAACAAAATTTTGAAAAACCGAACCCGAACCTTCGGTAGGTTTCGGTTTTAGAAAATTTTAAGAAACCAAGGAATTTAGACATGCAATTGGAAAATACTTTTAACACAAAGAAAAACAAAATTGTACAAGAAATATACAACCAAGAAAAACTACCTTTGAAGTGATGAGCGAGTCAGATGTTTTAACCGAACCAGAGCGTTCGGTTGGTTTCGCTTCTTATGTTTGAGGTTGAGAGGTAGTGTGAGGTACTGACTCTGATTCCATCATACCTAGCCCTTGCAATATTTTATTGAATGATGCTTATAGAAGAGCTTTGGTAAAGATGTCAGCCAGTTGATCAGTGGTTCTTACGAAGTGAATTTCGACGTTTCCATCTTCCACGTGATCTTTGATAAAGTGATACCTCAATGCTATGTGTTTGATTTTAGAGTGTTGCACTGGGTTATGACAGATCCTAATTGCACTTTCAGAGTCACAATATAGTGGGATCCTCTTCATATTAAGTCCATAGTCTCGAAGTTGACTCTGGATCCAAATCACTTGTGATGTGCAGGATGCAGCGGCAATGTATTCCGCTTCGGCAGTAGACAACGACACACACGTTTGTTTCTTGGATTGCCAGCTGACTAACTTCCCATCAAGGAATTGACAGCCACCAGTAGTGCTTTTTCGGTCGAGTCCACATCCTCCAAGGTCAGCATCAGAATAGGCTTGAACAAAGAAGCCTGAGTTGGAAGGATACCATAGACCTAAGGAGGTGGTTCGCTTGAGATAGCGTAAGATGTTCTTCACTGCAAGCATGTGAGGTTCGCGTGGGTTTGCCTGAAATCGAGCACAATAACATACAGAAAACATGATGTCAGGCCTGCTAGCAGTAAGATACATTAGTGAGCCTATCATTTGACGATAGAGCGTGATATCGACAGCCAGTTTTTCTAGGGATGGAGTTAGCTTGGTGCCGAATGCCATTGGGACTTTGACTTTTGAGTCTCCCATCATGCCAAACTTTGCTAGGAGAGTCTTCGTGTAAGCTTCCTGATTAATAAAGATGCCTTCGGGTCCCTGTCTTATATTTAAACCAAGGAAAAAGTTAATAGGACCCATTGAGCTCATTTCAAACTTAGTCTCCAAAGATGCTGTTAGGCTAGGATTCGTTGAGCCAAAGATGATGTCATCGACATAAATTTGAACAATCATAAGGTGGTTACCTTCCTTTTTGCGAAAGAAGGTTGGGTCAACCGAACCTTGTTTGAATTTAGACATCTTCAAAAATTTTGTTAGCGTTTCATACCAGGCTCTCGGAGCTTGTTTAAGGCCGTCCACAGCTTTATCCAGAATATAGCAATGGTTTGGATACTTTTCGTTCACAAACCCAGGAGGTTGCTCCACATACACAGTTTCTTCGAGTTCTCCATTGAGAAATGCACACTTGACGTCCATTTGGAAAACTTCAAAGTTCTCCATTGAGCAGCATAAGACAGAAATATTCTAACAGATTCTAGCCTAGCTACTGGAGTGAAAGTCTCTTCATAATCTATCCCTTCCTCCTGACAGTATCCCTTTACTACCAGACGCGCCTTGTTCCTTATTACATTCCCTTCCTTGTCCATTTTATTCCTGAAGACCCATTTGAGACCAACAACCGAAGCATCTGGAGGAGTTGGAATGAGGCGCCAGACTTTGTTCCTTTCAAATTCGTTCAGTTCGTCTTGCATTGCTTGAACCCAATCAGAGTGATCGAGGGCAGTGTTAACTGTCTTCGGTTCAACTTTTGACATGAATGAGTTAAACATACAAAACTCAACCTTTGAAAATAAGGATGTCTGTTTTGCCTTCAGTTGTGATCGGGTCAGAACCTTTTCAGATACATCACCAACCACTTGAGAGATAGGATGATCTCTGGTCCATTTGGTAAGAGGAGGGTAATTCGGATCAAAGGTTGGGTCTAGTTCAGCATTGATCATTTCTTCTGGCTCAGATTGGCTATCGTAATCAAGCGTCATATCATCATGCTCCCCCTCGATTGATGAGCTATGAGAAACTTGAGGTTCAGGGGTTTCTTATGACGCTGGACTTGTAGGCGTTGAAGCGCCTTCGGTTGGAGAGGCACCTTCGGTTGGAGAAGCACCTTCGGTTGGAGAAGCACCTTCGGTTGCAGTTGTAGAACTTGGCTCCCCCTCGACATTTGAGGTTGGCTCCCCCTCGACTTGTGAGCTTGGCTCCCCCTCGACTGAAGCATTGTTGGATGGAGGGTCATCAGTAGTCGATCCTCCTTCATGCATTCTCTTTGCAGCTTCTTCGACAATCTGCTTCATGTGGTCAACCTTGTTGTCTGCTGCACCTGCTTCTGAGAGAGAAGCTTTCTCTGGTTCGTCAAAGAGCTCCAGAAATTTATCGTATAAATTGGCGATCGAGACTGTGACTTGCCCAGTTTGAGGAAAGATTTCCCCAGCGATGTCTTCTTTGGCTTGTAGCTTTTTGACATAGCCATCATCAAAGGTCACGTAATATGTCTCTTCAATTTTTCTCGAACGCTTGTTTAGGACTCTGTATGCCTTGGATGTGAGCGAGTATCCTAGAAAGATTCCCTCGTCGGCTTTGACGTCGAACTTGTTGCGGTGCTCTTTAGAGTTAAAGATGAAACACCTTGAGCCGAACACGTGGAAAAATTTCACATTAGGCTTTCTGTTATTGAGAATCTCGTATGGTGTGAGCGTGAATCGTTTGTTGAGATAAGACCTGTTCTGTGTAAAACAAGCAGCAGAAATAGCATCAGCCCAAAAATAAAGAGGTAAGGAAGCGAAACTTAGCATAGTTCGGGCAGCTTCACACAAAGATCGGTTTCGTCTTTCGACTATTCCGTTCTGTTGTGGTGTGTAGGGAGCTGAGAAGTTGTGACTTATTCCCTTTTCTGCAAGAAATTCTTCAAACTCCCTGTTCTTGAATTCAAGACCATTGTCGCTTCTGATGTTTTGAACGACCTTCTTGAGCTGTACTTCAATCTGCTTGATGAACATTTTCAGCTTATGAGTCGCTTCAGATTTGAGCTTTAAAAAGAACACCCATGTAAATCGTGAAAAGTCATCAACAATAACAAGAATATACTTGCTACCACCGATGCTTTCGATAGATGAAGGACCACACAAATCGATATGAAGTAATTCGAGTGGTTCAACAACTTTTGTGTTAATTACAGATGGGTGACTTTGACGACTCTGCTTCCCCATTTCGCATGCAGCACACAAATGATCTCTGTCGAACTTGAGCAATGGAAGTCCCCTAACATGACCTCCAGTGACAAGTCGGTTGATATCTTTAAAATTGAGATGAGAGAGTCTTCGGTGCCACAACCAGCTTTCGTCAGATTGAGCTTTTGATAACAAGCATATAGCTGTGTTTCCTTTGATGGGTTTGTGGTTTAGAGGAAACATTTCACCCTTTCGCTCCGACTTGAGAATTACCTTCTTTGTCTTTTTCTCAATAATTTCAGAACCTTCATCATCGAATGAGACTTTGAGACCTGTACCTCCAACAAGCTGAGATACACCGATGAGATTGTGTTGGAGTCCTTCCACATAAGCCACCTTCCTTATAGTAAAGTCACCATTTGTTATCATCCCGTATCCCTTTATGGTGCCGAAAGAATTATTTCCAAACTTGACGTTGCCACCATTTGCAAGAGATCTGTATTCCCTGAGCTCCTCTTTCCTCCCTGTCATGTGACGTGAGCAGCCACTATCGATGTACTGCTCGTCACTTATAACCTGCAAAAATTAAGCAGATTTAGGAACCCAAAGTTTCTTGGGTCCTCGTGAGCTTTTCATGGGAACAGGAACAGTAAGAGAGATGTCAACTAGATATGTTCGTTTTATGAGTGTTGTTTCATCTTTCTTTTTAATGGTAAATACTTTTATTTTATTAGGATTGGGTGCGTTCGGTTTGGACTCTGGTTTGGATTCATTGACCTTCTATTTGCCCTTTTGTTCAGCTGACGAGTGAGATTTTTGAGAACGAACAGAATTAGGTTTAGAGCAAGATGGAGATGAATTGGTGGAAGTAAAAGAGTTAGAAGAACTAGGAGAAGTGGGTTTAGATTGAGAGGAATTTTTGGCTGGAGACTCTAGGTGACCCTTTTGCTTTTGATCATTGGAGGGACTGACCTTAAAGTTTTGATCTCTTTTGACTTCAGAACCGAACCTTTGCTTTCGGTTGGAATCGTCTTATGGACCGAACCTTGGCTTTCGGTTGAAGTCTTTCTCAGAACCGAACCTTTGCTTTCGGTTGGTATTCTTTTGTGAACCGAACCTTGGCTTTCGGTTGTTGTGACCCTCCGACTTTCCGACAGGATTGTTTTCATACTTCAGATTCTTGTCTTGATGTGAGAAGTATGCATTCTGGGATTGCCAGAATTGCCTCCTTTCAGAGAGATTCTTCCTGTATCTTTGGTTCCTCTCTCTCTTCTTATTCCTCATCTGCTTTGGTTGATGATGAACATTAGCTTTCGTTTTCGGTTTCTCCTTGGCTGGTTCCTTTTGAACTGAAGGAGTTTCACTTTGAGCTGAGGGAGTAGAGGGAACGTCTTCTTTTGCCGAACTTTCATCCTTCTTAGGAATGTCTTTCGTACTACTGGTGCTTGGCTCATCGAAATTATCTGGCTTATTCAAGGGTTCAGGTATGTATCTTCCTTTACTCATCCAAGAAGTTCTTTCTGATAAGCCCACCGTTTCGTTTGCATTATCTATTGGTGCTGACCAGAACTACTCATCACAGCCATAAGCATTGTCTTCGTTTACAATGGCTATGAGTTCAGCTGTCTGATGTTCGGTTACTCCAGTGACCTTGTATGCTTGATTCGGAGTGGTCCTGACCTTTTGATACACAACTGCTTTCTCTGCTAAGATCGGGGACTTTTGTCGGGACAATCGAGCGAACTCCACTGAATTTTCAGAAATTAGATTCTTGTGGTTTTCAGGTTCGCTTTTAACAAATTCTGAGCAATCAACCGTGTCCTCTACAAAAATTTCACTTATGTTGTCGTCCTCGTTAAGCTCAGATGCATTTTCAACATCAATTTTGTTTTCTGAGCTTACGTTGACGTTTAAAGAGTCAAATTTTTGTATGGTTTCGGTTCTCAGTTTAAGTCTATCATTTTCATCCAAAAGATTTTTAAGCATGTCCTTGTGGTCCTTGGATTTAATGCAGGACTCAATTTTGTTGAGTCCATACATGTAGGTCGGATTGACATCATCAGACAATATCCCACTCTCACAATTATAGGCTTCGACATCGATTTCATCCTCCTTAAACTCAAGGAAGGGCAAAATCATGCGATGGATCTTTTGACCTATTTCACAGTCCAAGTGAACCTGAGTAATATTAGAATATAGACGTTTTGCAATTAAACAAAAAACATTCCGCTGTTTTAACAACTTTAAATTGTCTCGTTGTAAATAAATGTTTTCGTCTTTTATTTTAACTAATTCTGACTCCTTCAACTCGATCCACATGCGCCGCTCCTCACTCTTCGACGACACCCTGCTTAATTGATCAGTTAGGTTAGAATTGGTGACTCGAGTTTGAGTTAAGCTACTATCTAGATGAGAAATTCTTGTATTAACATTTTTTAGTTCTTTCTCATATGAGGATTGTGGTACTTTAAATGAAATGAAAACCGATTGTACCTTCTTTATCAGTTCATCAAGTTCATTGAACTGCTGGCTGAGTGGTTTGGCCGTAAAGCACATGTCCTCCTGCACCTTCGGTTCATTGCTTCCACTATCGGTGTTGTATCCCCTCATTTGAGATACATCAGACACCATGAAGCATCTTCCTCCACTGTTCTCCTCCTTTGCCACATAAGCCTTTCCATGAGTAGGCTTCCTCACTTCATCATCTTCTGAGTCGGTAGACCAAACTTCCGTGCTACCGAACTCGTCATCAGCAACCGAACCCTGCACAATAAGAGCATTAATAGAAGGGTTAGCGGTAGACTTCTTCTTTCTCAACTCATCCAGCCTTTTCTGCAACACAGCTTCATCATCCTTTTCAGCCATCTTCTTAAGCACACAGTCTTTAGCATAGTGGTTTTTCCCACCACAGTAGTAACAGCTTACTCCGGAATCACCATCCACCTTCGGTTCCTTCTTGGCCTCTTCAACCTTCGGTTCATTGTTAACTTTTTCTAAACTATAACTCCCCTGCCAGTTTCGGTTTTTATTGCTGGGGAATCTCTTCTTTATGAACCTCTTGGGGTTAGATACCATCATAGCATAATCCTCAGACGTGAGGTCATACTCCTCCAAGTTAAGGTCTTCATCCTCCATCACAGCTTTACTCTTTGACAGGAGGGCCAACGAACCAAGGCTTGAAACAATGTTCTTCTCCTGCAGTACAATCTTCTCCTGGGACTTGAGAATACCCACCAGTTTCGCCAGAGAATATGATTTAAACTGCTCATGGGCTTTGACTGTGGACACCACTGCTCTCCATTCAGACCTCAGACCATTTAAAAATGTAACCTTTTACTCGATAAGCTTCCTTTCGATGTCATGTTTGATCATCTTGCTGAGAAGATGATTGAAGCGATCGAACGTCTGGGTCACCGTTTCTTCGGCTCCTTGCCTGAATTCTCCAAACTCAGATAAGAGCAAGGTTTGGATAGAATGTTCAAGATCCTCGTCTGTAGAATACAGTTCACGAAGTCTATCCCAAACTTCCTTTGCCGTCGTGCATGAGCTGACCAACCTAAAGGTGTCGGACTGAAGGGCAAATCTGATCAACCTTAACGCCTTGATATTGCACTAGAACTTGTCCTTTTAATCTTGTGCAATATCCTTAACATCCTTCAGCAGATCATTGTACTCCTTTTGTGTCTTAATAATCCTGGACATTGCAGAATGAGAAAACGGTCCATTAATGATGGCTTCCCATATGAGGTATCCATTATCCTCAGATCCTATCACGTAGTCTTCGAAGTGATGTGTAACGCCCAGGTTTCAGGGCTAAGCATTTTTGTCAATGTAATAGTCTAGGTCAACTCTTGTAACTCTTTTTGAAGTAATAAAGATGAAATATTTGAGTATTATGTGAATTATGTGTATTTATGTGCTTATAATTTAATTATAAATGTATAATTAATAAATGATAAAAATAAGCGTCAAAATTAAAGTATAAGATAATCCCGATATCTCTACATAAAGTTGTAGAATATATCTCAAGGTTTCCGTACATATAAAGAATGCCGAAATCCGAGTTATAACGAAGAAGTTATGACCCGTCGAAGTTTTACGGTAAAACCGGCACGACACTGGGAAGCGTAAATAGTGAATTTACGATAGAGCAAGATTTAGCCTTAGCGATCTAAACGAAAGCCGTAGAATATGTTAAAATAAGAACATCGATAAAAAGAACGTCCAAATCTGACTTCGTATGAAGAAGTTATGATTTTTCGAAGTTTCGGAATAGCAGTGTACAGCCCGAAATTCGAATATTAGATCGAGCGGTTTTTAGCCGACACGACCTGAACGAGAATCGAAGATCTCGTTAAGGGTAGCATAACGAGAAAAAGATGGGTGAAAACGGATGTCGGATGAAGAAGTTATGAGGATTTAACGGACCAATCGTGTCCCGGCCCGTTAATAATATAAAATTTAAAATCGAGCCAAAATTAGCCGACGGAGTCTAAATGAAAGTTGTAGAGTACGTTCCCACCTTCGCGTGGATATAAAGAACGTCGAAAACGGAGGTCGTACGCGAAAGTTATGAATTTTTAAAGTTGAAGTATGAAAATGCGAAGTCTGTTGCGAGGCTGATGACGTGGCTGCATCTGGGCCGCCCATCGCTGATGAAGGAACGCGCTTCGGATGATGACACCTGCCCTCGCTGTACGCTCCGCGTCCGAAGCCAGTACACCCCGCGTACCCTCGCCCTTATCTCTTCCGGAGTGCAAGCCAGCTGGACCGAGGTGGCGCCCTTATCCGATGGTTACGCCCCGCGTAGGTCCGAGGTACGCCCAGCGTACCGAGGCCTCGCAGGGCTATAAAAAGGGGCCGATTTTCCTTCATTTTTCACACCTTTCTTCACTCTCTCTCTAACTTCTTTCTCTCTCTACAACCCCAAAACACCTCTAAACCCTAGTTAAGCCCCTTAGCACCCTAGGGAAGCCCCGAGGCTCCCGAAGTCCCGAGAAAAAGGAGTTTTTCGGTTTCGAAACCTTGCTCCAATCAAGTCCCCGTTCTCGATAAAATTCGTTGTAAGTGTGCTACGCTTACGCAATTTTTAATATAGCTTTCAAATAATTATAGGAATGTTATTAGGTCCTTAAAATAATTATTTGGGCTATTATTATGAGTTATATCGAGTATTATTAACACTTAATAATACTCGGACTAATTAATTTGTCGCGGTTATCGTTAAACTAAACCCTAGTGGTATCGATACTAGGTTTTATCGAAGGAATATCGTTTTGAGAGTATCGAAGCGCTGTCCGAGTGCTGAGTCACCACCTAACCAGGTGAGTGCATAGTTACTTTCAGCTTACACATAGATATGAAGTATTTTATATAAATTACGTGCTTGTGTGCATATTATCTGAATACTTGCTATCTATGCTGGATGAACATTGTTATACATGTTTTCAATGATTTAAACTGTATATGTATTTTATATCTACGAAAATGTTGGGGTAAAACATGGGTAGATATAATAGCTGATGTGTGATAAAATGATGAGAGGCCTCGATGTAGATATAATAGGGACGTAAAGTGAGGATAACGGGAACAGGTAATCGGGTTATTGTTGATTGATGAAATTAATAAACTTATTTATTGTGGGTTGAAAACCCTATGTGCTCACCAGGCTCCCAAGCCTGACCCACTCAGTTTTATGTATTACAGGTAGTGGCGCATGAGCATAGATGTGATGTTTTGGACGAGGGATTACGGATATAGGCCTGTAGATATGAAATAATGTAGTAAGGCTTATATTGTACTGTTTATGCTTTTGATCTGTATGAACATGACATCCCAAGTCTTTTAATGAAATACATTTCTATGGAAATGCTTTTGATAAATCTTTATCATATCTTGTTTTGGGACAAATTCCGCAACACTTTCATTTAAAATGTAACTCTGATTTTTAAACAAAGCATAAACAAACCGGTCTTTTCTGGCCGTGATTTTGGGGATGTCACAGTTGGTATCAGAGCATTAGTTTAAGCGAAGTAGGAATTTGTAGGATTTCTAGACTTAAACTTAGAATGCTAAGCGATGATTGTGAGGTGTGAGCACTAGCTTATTTTAGGAATTGTGCCTAAAATGCTTTTATGTGCTAAATGCTTTGTGCATGATATGCTGTTATTTGTTCGGATCTATGGTCTGTTGCCTACCGGATCTGGAAACCTTATGTGTTTAGGATTCTAAACGTACGACTACGATACTAGAACTAGCATGTAAACGTTTCGGAGTGATAAGGACGATTCAAACATCTATCCTAAATAAAGATCTAAATTCACCTTATTCGGTGTATAGATCAAGATGGCAAGGACTCGTAGCGGAAACGTAAACGCGAATGGAGATAGGAACCAACCCCTAGTGGTTCAACAAATACCTGTTGTAGAAGAAGTTGCACCTGAGCTAGTCACGATGGCCGGAGTGCAAGCGATGATCCAGGCTATGTTGGATCGTCAAATGGAAGAAACCAGACGTTTGCTCCAGCAAAATCGAGAGGAAGAGACTATTCAGATCGAACAGCCCGAGTTGAACGAAGGGCAGACTGAGGAGGGAAACTATAGTGGGACTGTTGGTCAAGCCAACCCACCGATAGTTAGGCAAATCCACCAGGATGGAGGAAATGACGGACGTGGATGCAAATACAAGGATTTCATGGCATCCAAGCCACCGAGTCTATCTGGAAGCCCGACACCGGTGGAAGTCATGAACTGGATCTCTGAAATGGAGACGATGTTTGAGAGTTGTGAGTGTAGCAACAGGCAAAAGACCACTCTCGCGGTTCCTTTGTTGAAGTCTGGAGTACTAAGCTGGTGGAAGCTACTAGCTGACTCAATGCCCAAAGGTGAAGCAAGCAAGATGTCGTGGGAGGATTTTCTGGTACAGTTGAAGATGCAATACTGCTCTGAGCAGGATCTTCTAGAAATCAACAACGAATTCCAGAATCTGAAGAAGGGAAGAATGAGCGTTACGGAATACGCTGCAAGCTTTACTGAGAAAATGAAGTTTGTTCCTCACCTCGTCCCAACTGAACTCTCCAAGGTTAACAAATTTGCCCTTGGATTACCAGCGGACTTCGGTCCAATGGTCAAGCAATCTACCACTCTGAAAGCCGCCATCTGGGCTGCTAAGAATGTGGAGACCCAGATACGAGAAAAGGGTCTGGAGAAAGCGGAAGTGGGAGAGAAAAGGAAATTTGACGGATCCTCAAGGTCCGGTAAGAAGGGTAGATTCTCGAAGTTTGGTTCGAGAGGAGGAGGATCAGAAGCGAAGTGGTGTGACAAGTGCAAGAAAAAGCACTCTGGGAAGTGTGACGGAGGGGTCACTTGTTACAAATGCGGAAAGCCTGGGCACTATGCCAATGAATGCACGTTCACTAAGAAGGTCTGTTATGAGTGCAACGAGGAGGGGCACATTTCAAGGGATTGCCCGAAGAAGAAGGAGACGGGAAGACCCAACATACCACCAAAGCCGAAGGCAAGAGCCTTCCAGATGACGCTCGAGGCTGCAAAGGAGGCAGCGGACGTCGCTTCAGGTACCTTTCTTGTAAATGGTTTGCCTGCAAATATACTATTTGATTCCGGAGCCAACTACTCCTTTGTGTCGCATAAATTTCGTGGGAAATTAGCATTGCCTGTAGAAAAACTAGATAATACCCTGATTATAGAAGTTGCCAGTGGCAAATTCGTACCTGTTAGTAATCATATTAGGAACATCGTCATTGACCTAAACGGAAACGAATTCCACGAAGAGCTATTACCCATAGAGTTAAACGGTTTCGACATCGTTTTGGGTATGGATTGGCTTAGCGCTAACGATGCTGAGATTCAATGCCGAAAGAAGATAGTAAAGGTAAACCCACCCGGAAAAGAATCATTTATGGTGTACGGGGACAAATGCAGAGTGAATTCTGGAATCATCTCCCTGATGAAAGCCAGGAAATGTTTGTCAAAGGGATGTGCATCATAATTGGCATTCGTAATCGATTCCAAGAAGGAGAAGAAAGAGGTGCAGAATATACCGGTTGTGTGTGATTATCCGGAAGTCTTTCCCGAAGATCTTCCCGAATTACCACCTGATAGACAAGTGGAGTTTCGTATAGACTTGTTACCAGGAACAACACCAATAGCAAAGGCACCTTACCGATTAGCACCGACGGAGATGAAGGAGCTCATTACGCAACTTCAGGAGCTGTTGGACAACAGTTTTATTCGACCTAGTTCATCACCCTGGGGAGCTCCGGTGTTATTCGTAAAGAAGAAGGACGGAAGCATGAGGATGTGCATAGACTACCGAGAGCTGAATAAGGCAACGGTGAAGAACAAGTATCCGTTGCCGAGGACTGATGACCTATTCGATCAGCTGCAAGGTTCGAGCTACTTCTCAAAGATCGATCTTAGGTCAGGATATCATCAGCTGAAGGTGAGGGAGCAGGATATTGAAAAGACTGCATTCAGAACAAGATATGGACACTACGAGTTCTTGGTTATGTCATTCGGACTAACCAATGCTCCCGCAGCATTCATGGATTTGATGAATAGGGTTTGTAAACCATTCCTCGATAAATCTGTGATAGTGTTCATCGACGACATTCTCATCTACTCGAAAAGCCAAGAGGAGCATGGCAAGCATCTACGGGAAGTATTAGAAGTGTTGAAGAAGGAGAAGCTTTTTGCAAAGTTCTCCAAATGCGACTTTTGGATACGGGAAGTCCAATTCTTGGGTCATGTTGTTAACCAGGAGGGAGTAATGGTTGACCCCGCAAAGATCGAGGCTGTACTGAAGTGGGAACGTCCAAAGAGTCCCACGGAGATTCGAAGCTTTCTAGGATTAGCCGGATATTATCGACGATTTATCCAAGGCTTTTCTTCGATAGCTGCTCCATTAACAGCTTTGACTCATAAAGGAGCTACGTATACATGGAGTGAGAAACACGATGAGGCATTTGAGAAGCTAAAGAAGAAGTTATGTGAAGCACCGATACTTTCTCTACCCGATGGAGTCGAAGATTTCGCGGTTTACAGTGACGCATCTGGAGTCGGGTTGGGTTGTGTTCTGACCCAAAGAGAAAAGGTGATAGCATACGCATCTCGACAATTGAAAGAGCACGAAAAGAACTACCCCACTCATGATCTGGAGTTGGCAGCGGTAGTTTTTGCCTTAAAGATATGGAGGCATTACCTCTACGGCACAAAGTGCAAGCTCTTCACTGATCATAAGAGTCTCCAGTATCTCTTTAATCAGAAGGAGTTGAACATGAGGCAACGACGCTGGCTAGAACTTCTCAAGGACTACGACTGTGAGATACTTTACCACCCAGGTAAAGCAAATATTGTTGCTGATGCTCTCAGTCGGAAAGTCAATCTGGAAAGGAAAAGGCCAAGAGCGTTAAGAATTGAAGTCGTTTCAACGATTGTCGAAAGTATCAGGAAAGCTCAAGAAGAAGCTTTAGAGAAAAATGACCGAAAGGAAGAACGTTTGGGAAGAACGTTAGTGTTCAGTACAAATAGTCGAGGACTGAAAGTATTCCAAGATCGAATTTGGGTACCTAAGACGGGAGGAATAAGAGATCTTCTGATGGAAGAAGCACACAAGACCATGTACTCGATTCATCCCGGTAGCACTAAAATGTATAGGGACCTAAAACCCTACTACTGGTGGCCGACGATGAAGCTCGATGTTGCGAAGTATGTGGCCGAGTGCGTAACATGTGCGAGGGTTAAGGCACAACATCAGAAACCGTATGGGAGTTTAGAACCTTTACCTGTACCCATGGGTAAATTGGAAGACATCACCATGGATTTTGTGACTAAACTGCCCAGGACGAAGAACGGTCACGACATGATTTGGGTAGTCGTGGATCGTTTCACCAAGAGTGCACACTTCATAGCAGCCAACGAGAAGTGGTCTATGGATAAGCTCGCAAATGCTTACGTGAAGGAAATTGTAAGACTTCACGGTGTTCCTCTTACGATTGTATCAGATCGTGATAGTCGTTTCACGTCAAGGTTTTGGAGGAGTCTACAAGAGGAGTTGGGTACAAAGTTATGTTTGAGTACTGCTTACCATCCACAAACTGATGGCCAGAGCGAAAGAACGATTCAGACACTGGAAGATATGCTGAGAGCATGTACCCTCGAATTCCAAGGAAATTGGGACGAGCACTTACCTCTGGTAGAATTCTCCTACAACAATAGTTTTCACTCGAGCATCAAGATGGCACCTTACCAAGCCTTGTATGGACAAAAGTGTCGTACGCCGTCTTGTTGGCTTGAAGCCGGAGAGAAGCAGTTTATGGGCCCCGAGATAGTCCATGAGACTGCTGAGAAGTTGAAGGTGATTAGGGAAAGAATGTTAGCAGCTCAAGATCGTCAGAAGAGCTATGCTGACAAGAAAAGACGACCGATAACCTTCGAGGTTGGGGATTCCGTTATGCTTAAAGTCTCACCATGGAAGGGACTTATACGATTTGGGAAACGAGGAAAGTTGAGTCCAAGGTTTATTGGACCGTTCAAAGTTCTTTAGAAGATTGGGAACCAAGCTTACAAGCTGGAATTGCCCGAAGAACTCAATGGTATTCATAACACTTTCCATGTGTGTTATTTGAGGAAATTCACGGGAGATGTTCCCGACATAATTCCAATCTCAGAGTTAAGGATGGATGAGAATAAAAGGCTGATCGAAGAGCCTGAGGCAATTGTTGACCGTAAGACTAAGAAGTTACGACGCAAGATGGTCGACTTGGTGCTAGTCCGATGGAAACATTCGAATGGGCCGAATCTCACTTGGGAAACAGAGGATGACATGATGAGTCGCTATCCACATCTGTTTGCTGATGCATGATTCCGGGACGGAATCATCCTAAGGGGGAGAGAATTGTAACGCCCGGGTTTCAAGGCTAAGCATTTTTGTCAATGTAATAGTCTAGGTCAACTCTTGTAACTCTTTTTGAAGTAATAAAGATGAAATATTTGACTATTATGTGAATTATGTGTATTTATGTGCTTATAATTTAATTATAAATGTATAATTAATAAATGATAAAAATAAACGTCAAAATTAAAGTATAAGATAATCCCGATATCTCTACATAAAGTTGTAGAATATGTCTCAAGGTTTCCGTACATATAAAGAATGCCGAAATCCGAGTTATAACGAAGAAGTTATGACCCGTCGAAGTTTTACGGTAAAACCGGCACGACACCAGGAAGCGTAAATAGTGAATTTATGATAGAGCAAGATTTAGCCTTAGCGATCTAAACGAAAGTCGTAGAATATGTTAAAATAAGAACATCGATAAAAAGAACGCCCAAATCTGACTTCGTATGAAGAAGTTATGATTTTTCGAAGTTTCGGAATAGCAGTGTACAGCCCGAAATTCGAATATTAGATCGAGCGGTTTTTAGACGACACGACCTGAACGAGAATCGAAGATCTTGTTAAGGGTAGCGTAACGAGAAAAAGATGGGTGAAAACGGATGTCGGATGAAGAAGTTATGAGGATTTAACGGACCAATCGTGTCCCGGCCCGTTAATAATATAAAATTTAAAATCGAGCCAAAATTAGCCGACGGAGTCTAAATGAAAGTTGTAGAGTACGTTCCCACCTTCGCGTGGATATAAAGAACGTCGAAAACGGAGGTCGTATGCGAAAGTTACGAATTTTTAAAGTTGAAGTATGAAAATGCGAAGTCTGTTGCGAGGCTGATGACGTGGCTGCATCTGGGCCGCCCATCGCTGATGAAGGAACGCGCTTCGGATGATGACACCTGCCCTCGCTGTACGCTCCGCGTCCGAAGCCAGTACGCCCCGCGTACCCTCGCCCTTATCTCTTCCGGAGTGCAAGCCAGCTGGACCGAGGTGGCGCCCTTATCCGATGGTTACGCCCCGCGTAGGTCCGAGGTACGCCCAGCGTACCAAGGCCTCGCAGGGCTATAAAAAGGGGCCGATTTTCCTTCATTTTTCACACCTTTCTTCACTCTCTCTCTAACTTCTTTCTCTCTCTACAACCCCAAAACACCTCTAAACCCTAGTTAAGCCCCTTAGCACCCTAGGGAAGCCCCGAGGCTCCCGGAGTCCCGAGAAAAAGGAGTTTTTCGGTTTCGAAACGTTGCTCCAATCAAGTCCCGGTTCTCGATAAAATTCGTTGTAAGTGTGCTACGCTTACGCAATTTTTAATATAGCTTTCAAATAATTATAGGAATGTTATTAGGTCCTTAAAATAATTATTTGGGCTATTATTATGAGTTATATCGAGTATTATTAACACTTGATAATACTCGGACTAATTAATTTGTCGCGGTTATCGTTAAACTAAACCCTAGTGGTATCGATACTAGGTTTTATCGAAGGAATATCGTTTTGAGAGTATCGAAGCGCTGTCCGAGTGCTGAGTCACCACCTAACCAGGTGAGTGCATAGTTACTTTCAGCTTACACATAGATATGAAGTATTTTATATAAATTACGTGCTATGTGTGCATATTATCTGAATACTCGCTATCTATGCTGGATGAACATTGTTATACATGTTTTCAATGATTTAAACTGTAGATGTATTTTATATCTACGAAAATGTTGGGGTAAAACATGGGTAGATATAATAGCTGATGTGTGATAAAATGATGAGAGGCCTCGATGTTGATGTTGTTGTTTCTGTCATCTAGCGGAGTATGGATGACGACCACGGACTCTTCTAGACAGTCCAGTGGAACACTAGCAGGCTCGCAACCTGTAGGTGTTTGTGAACGATGTGTTCACCGGTGTACTCCATCCCCCACATGGTTGCCTTTAGGACATTTATTGCTGAGGAATCCCCTTAGTAGTAGTGTCCGTCCCGATGATGATCCTTAGGCTAGGTCCCTTATGATAGGTGTTTAGGGACGTAAAGTGAGGATAACGGGAACAGGTAATCGGGTTATTGTTGATTGATGAAATTAATAAACTTATTTATTGTGGGTTGAAAACCCTATGTGCTCACCAGGCTCCCAAGCCTGACCCACTCAGTTTTATGTATTACAGGTAGTGGCGCATGAGCATAGATGTGATGTTTTGGACGAGGGATTACGGATATAGGCCTGTAGATATGAAATAATGTAGTAAGGCTTATATTGTACTGTTTATGCTTTTGATCTGTATGAACATGACATCCCAAGTCTTTTAATGAAATACATTTCTATGGAAATGCTTTTGATAAATCTTTATCATATCTTGTTTTGGGACAAATTCCGCAACACTTTCATTTAAAATGTAACTCTGCTTTTTAAACAAAGCATAAACAAACCGGTCTTTTCTGGCCGTGATTTTGGGGATGTCACATGATGCGCCCAGACTTCATAGTCATGGGTATATAGGATTGGAATCTTTGTCGTCGAACCGATGCTGTTGGAAATATTAATAGGATTTGATTACGACTCGTCCATTATGATCGAAAAAAACTGTTCAAAGATCAGACTTGTAATAAAGCAGATTAAGGCAAAACAATAAATATCAAGATACGTCAATAATGAGATGACGGCTCAATAAATATCGGTAGTTGGGAAAAACCCTAATTGAAACCTTTTCACAGAAAAGATGTGTATCGATTACACAGCCTCCTGCTCTGATACCAATTGATGAGATTAAAACCTTAATCTTTGAAGATCGATTAAATCTTAAACAGGTAATTAATTATAAAAACAGTAAGAACACGAAAATAAGAACGAGACAAGAGTGAATCAAACGTGTCGAATGATTAAACAAAATCCTCAGAAGAGCTTGATTAAGAACATCAACTGTAGAGGATAGGTAGGTTACAAGAACGATTAAAGAAATCTGGAAAATACTATCGTTATGCTCTGATCTATCGTTCTAATCCTTAATTATTTTTCTAATATGCATGCAAGCATATACTTATATATTAAACATAATGGGCTCTCGGTTGGACAGGCCCAAACCGGAATATAAACTAAATAAATAATCAGCCGAGCCCAAATGACGCAATCTTCAAAATAATCTTCAGCCCAACAGTGTAAATACCTGCAAAGGTGGGCTTTATCTTCCCATCCTTGATATCTTGCAAATACTTCGGGCAGCTCCTTTTTCAATGCCTGATGTCGTGACAGTAGAAGCACTATGCATCTTTTGGATCGGATGATGGAGCAGCAATAGTAGGAGTGGTTGTGACCGCTTTGCCTTCCAACCCACTTTTAGTAGTCTTCAACAACCATTGAAGCTTGCACAATGTAACTTTCTCCTTTTTCATATAATAAGTCATCTTGAAGTGACCATAACAAGGAGGTAGTCCTTGTAGAACCACTGGAGCCCACGAGTCATAGTGGCTACCATTATACATGACACCTTTGGCGTGTCCTTTTCGTGAGCCCTACAGTCAGCTATATCTTTAGCATAACCATTAGTTTCGTCAATCTATTTGAGGTTTTCGTCGAGGTGGTCTTTTTTCTTATCGTACCAGAGGACCATGTGGATGTTGCGGATCCAATCATTGAAATTGGACCCATCGAAGGTGACCCTCCCATAAATGTTCTTGAGAGAAAAGGAGCTTGAGGGGTTCGAGTATGAAGCATTGTTTGAGCCAGACATCTGAAAAAGAAAAGCAACAAAGTTCATATTAGATAAGAATCCTTAATATAACACCCAAATGAAACATTCAGGATTGGACCCAACACTATAATTTACAATTCGGAAGAAGGATACCGTAATCCAATTGCAAATTATATGCAGGTAGGTAAAAGACGAATCACCAATTCCACCACTCTGCATCTTGATATGTGACAATGAGGGATCTTTCCCTGTGCACATTTCGTGAGGTGTTTTGGCAACCTTCTTAATTGGGACTACATTAAGGATTTTGGCGGCAGCCTCTAAGGCATACACCTAAATTGAGATGGGTAGTGAAGCTCGACTCATCATGGAATAAACCATATCTAATAAGGTTCGATTGCACATCTTAGCCACACCATTGAGCTATGGTGTCCTAGGCGGAATCAATTGTTAAACAAATCCAGATTCCTTAGGATAGCCATCGAACTCGATACTATGATACTCACCACCCCTATCGGATCTGAGCATCTTTATATTCATGCCTAATTGATTCTCCACTTCTTTTTTAAACTACTTGAACTTTTTGAAGGTTTCCGACTTGTGCATGATTAAGTAGATATGCTGATATGTGTTGTAATCATCGGTCATCATAACATAAAAGCGGTTAGCTTCCTTTGTGGTGGATCTGAAGGGACCACACACATCGGTGTGTAGGAGATCCAACAATACCTCACCTCATTAACAAGCACCAGTGAAAGGTGATTTAGCCATCTTTCCAAGTAAACAAGATTCACATGTATCATCCGACTTTAGGTCAAATGACTCCAACACGCCATCCTTTTGGAGTTGGGCTATGCGTTTCGTGTTTACATGTCGCAGACAACAATGCCGCAAGCATGCCTTGTGCAAACCATTGGACAAATCAATATGCAGCACATTATTTCCTAAGTTGTCTACAACCATCACAGTTTCATATATACCATTACAAGGCAATGCTTCAAAATAAAAAATACCATTATAGAAAGCATTAATAAAACCAACTTCATTATTGAATGAAAATCTATAACCTTGTCTATAAAAACCATGAAAAGAAATCACATTCCTCATCATTTCTGATGAGTAACAACAATCATCCAAATCCAATCCTAATCCACTACTAAGCACAAAAGAATAAAATCCAATACTGGTGACGGGCGATGCTCTCTTATTCCCCATGATCAAGTTCATCTTTCCGTGCTCCACATCCCCACTTCCTCTTAGACCCTACAAATCAAAACAAATGTAAAAACCACATCATATATCAAGGAATAAAGAACTAGAATGTGATGAGTTATTAGATTGAATAGTGTAAATACCTGCGAAGGTGGGCTTTATCTTCGCATCCTTGATATCTTGCAGATACTTCGGGCAACTTGTCTTCCAATACACATTGTCGTGAGAGTAGAAGCACTCTGCGTCTTTTGGATCGGATGAAGGAGAAGCAGAACCACCTGTGCCTTTGGACCCATTTGAAGAAGATCCATCATGAGACTTTCCCTTGTGATTCTTAGAGGGATCTTTCCTCCTCTTTCCCTTCCCTTGTCTAAGAGCCAAGAGGGGGGCAGCAGCAGTAGGAGTGGTTGTCACAGCTTTTCCTTTCAACCCACTTTCAGTACTCCTCAACAACCATTAAAGCATGGTCAATGTGACTTTCTCCTTGTTCATATGATAAGTCGTCTTGAATTGATCATAACAAGGAGGTAGTCCTCGTAGAACCACTGGAGCTCAGGTGTCACAGTGGCTACCATTATACATGACACCTTTGTCGTGTCCTTTTCATGAGCCCTGTAGTCAGCTATTTCTTCAGCAGAAGCATTAGTTTTGTCAATCTATTTGAGCTTTTCGTCGAGGTTGTATTCTTTCTCCTCGTACCAGAGGACCATGTGGATGTTGTGGATCCAATCATTGAAATTGGACCAATCGAGGGTGACCCTCCCATAAATGTTCATGAGAGAAAAGGAGCTTGAGGGGACCGAGCATAAAGCATGGTTTGAGCCAGACATCTGAAAAGAAAAGCCACAAAGTTTAGATAAGATAAGAATCCTTAATATATGGCCCAAATGAAATATTAAGGCTAGGACCCAACACTATATTCACAATTCGGAAGAAGGATGTCATAATCCAATTACAAATTATATGCAGGTAGGTAGATGACGAATCACCAATTCCACCACTCTCCTTCTTGATATGTTCCAATGAGGGATCTTTCCTTATCCACATATCGTGAGGTGTTTTGTCAACCTTCTTAATTGGGACTAGACTAAGGATATAGGCGGCAGACTCTATGGCATACACCTAAAATGAGATAGGTAGTGAAGCTCGACTCATCAAGGAATGAACCATGTCCAATATGGTTTGATTGCGCATCTCATCCACACTATTGAGCTACGGTGTCCTAGGCGGCATCAATTGAGAAACAAGTCCACATTCCTTAAGATACTCATCGAACTCGATATTAAGATACTCACCACCCCTATCGGATCTGAACATCTTTATCTTCAAGCCTAATTGTTTCTCCATTTCTTGTTTAAACTCTTTGAACTTTTTGAAGGTTTCCGACTTGTGCTTGATTAAGTAGCTATACCCATATCTGTTGTAATCATCCATGAACGTAACATAAAAGCGGTTAGCTTCCCTTGTGGTGGATCTGAAGGGGCTACACACATCAGTGTGTATGAGATCCAACAATCCCTCAACTCTTTAACAAGTACCAGTGAAAGGTGATTTAGCCATCTTTCCAAGTAAACAAGATTCACATGTGTCATGCGACTTTAGGTCAAATGACTCCAACACTCCATCCTTTTGGAGTTGGGCTATGCACTTCTTATTGACATCTCCAAGACAACAATGCCACAAGCATGCCTTGTGCAAACCATTGGACAAATCAATATGCAACACATTATTTCCTAAGTTGTCTATAACATTCACAGTTTCATATATACCATTACAAGGCAATGCTTCAAAATACAAAATACCATTATAGAAAGCATTAATAGAACCAACTTCGTTATTAAATGAAAATCTAAAAACTTGCTTATACAAACCATGAAAAGAAATAATATTCCTCATCATTTCTGACGAGTAACAACAATCATTCTTATCCAATCCTAATCCACTACTAAGCACAATAGAATAATATCCAATATTTGTGATGGGCAACACTCTCCTATTCCCCATTATCAAGTTCATCTATCCGTGCTCCACATCCCTACTTCTTCTTAGACCCTGCAAATCCAAACAAATGTTAAAACGACATCATGTAACAAGGACCCAAGAACTAGAATATGATGGGTTATTAGATTGAATTGTGTAAACAGCTGCGAAGTTGGGCTTATCTTCCCATCCTTGATATCTTGCAGATACTTCGTGCAACTTCTTTTCCAATGCCCATTGCCGTGACAGTAGAAGCACTCTGCATCTTTTGTATCGGATGAAGGATCAGTACAACCACCTTTTCCTTTGGACCCATTTGAAGAAGATCCATCATGAGACTACCTTGTGATTCTTAGAGGGAGCTTTTCTCTTCTTTCCTTCACATGTCTAATAGCCAAGAGTGGGGCAGCAGCAGTAGGAGTGGTTGTGACAGCTTTGCCTTTCAACCCACTTTCAGTAGTCCTCAACAACCATTAAAGCATGCTCAATGTGACTCCTCCTTGTTCATATGATAAGTCATCTTGAACTGATCATAACAAGGAGGTAGTCCTCGTAGAACCACTGGAACTCAGGAGTCATAGTGGCAACCGTTATACATGACACCTTTGTCGTGTCCTTTTCATGAGCCCTACATTCAGCTATTTCTTTAGTAGAAGCATTAGTTTCATCAATATATTTGAGCTTTTCGTCGAGGTTGTATTCTATCTCCTCGTACGAGAGGACCATGTGGATGTTGCGGATCCAATCATTAAAATTAAACCCATCAAAGGTGACCCTCGTATAAATGTTCATGAGAGAAAAGGAGCTTAAGGGGTTCGAGCATAAAGCGTTGTTTGAGCCAGACATCTGACAAAGAAAAGAAACAAAGTTTAGATTATATAAGAATCCTTAACATAACACCCAAATGAAATGTTAAGGCTAGGACCCAACACTATAATTCACAATTCGGAACAAGGATATCGTAATCCAATTGTAAATTATATACAGGTGGCAGCCTCTAAGGCATACACCTAAAATGAGATAGGTAGTGAAGCTCGACTCATCATGGAATGAACCATGTCCAATATAGTTCGATTGCGCATCTCAGCCACACCCTTGAGCTACGGTGTCCTAGGAGGCATCAATTGTGAAACAAGTCCACATTCCTTAAGATACTCATCGAACTCCATACTAAGATACTCACCACCCCTATTAGATTTGAGCATATTTATCTGCATGCCTAATTGATTCTCCTCTTCTTGTTTAAACTCTTTGAACTTTTTGAAGGTTTCCGACTTGTGCTTGATTAAGTAGATATAACCATATCTGTGGTAATCATCGGTGAACGTAACATAAAAGCGGTTTAGCTTCCCTTCTGGTACATTTGAAGGGGCCACACACATGGGTGCTTATGAGATCCAACAATCCCTCACCTCTTTAACAAGTACCAGTGAAAGGTGATTTATCCATCTTTCCAAGTAAACAAGATTCACATGTGTCATCCGAATTTTGGTCGAATGACTCCAACACTCCATCCTTTTGGAGTTAAGATATGTGCTTCTTGTTGACATGTCCAAGACAACAAAGCCACAAGAATGCCTTGTGAAAAGCATTGCACAAATAAGTATGGAACAAGTTATTTCCAAACTTGTCTACAACCTTCACAGTTTCATATATACCATTACAAGGCAATGCTTCAAAATAAAAAATACAATTATAGAAAGCATTAATAGAACAAACTTCATTATTAAATGAAAATATAAAACCTTGTTTATACAAACCATGAAAAGAAAGAATATTCCTCATCATTTCTGATGAGTAACAACAATCATTCAAATCCAATCCTAATCCACTACTAAGCACAATAGAATAAAATCCAATATTGGTGACGAGCGACGCTCTCCTATTCCGCATTATCAAGTTCATTTTTCCGTGCTCCACATCCCTACTTCTTCTTAGACCCTGTAAATCCAAACAAATGTTAAAACCACATCATTATCAAGGACCCAACAACTAGAATGTGATGGGTTATTAGATTGAATTGTGTAAATAGCTGCGAAGGTGGGCTTTATCTTCCCATCCTTGATATCTTGCAGATACTTCGTGCAACTTCTTTTCCAATGCCCGTTGTCGTGACAGTAGAAGCACTCTGCATCTTTTGGATCGGATGAAGGAGTAGTAGAACCACCTTTCCTTTGGACCCATTTGAAGAAGATCCATCATGAGACTTTCCCTTTTGATTCTTAGAGGGAGCTTTCCTCTTTTTTCCCTTCCCTTGTCTAATATCCAAGAGTGGGGCAGCAACAGTAGGAGTGGTTGTGACAGCTTTGCGTTTCAACCCACTTTCAGTAGTCCTCAACAACAATTGAAGCATGCTCATTGTGACTTCCTCCTTGTTCATATGATAAGTCATCTTGAACTGATCATAATAAGGAGGTAGTCCTCGTAGAACCACTGGAAGGTGATTTAGCCATCTTTCCAAGTAAACAAGATTCACATGTGTCATCCGACTTTAGGTCAAATGACTCCAGCACTCCATCCTTTTGGAGTTGGGATATGCGCTTCTTGTTAACATCTCCAAGACAACAATGCCACAAGAATGCCTTGTGTAAACCATTGGACAAATAAATATGCAACACATTATTTCCTAATTTCTCTACAACCATCACAGTTTTATATATACCATTACAAGGCAATGCTTCAAAATAAAAAATACCATTATAGAAAGCATTAATAGAACCAACTTCATTATTAAATGAAAATCTAAAACCTTGTCTTTACAAACCATGAAACGAAATAATATTTCTCATCATTTCTGACGAGTAACAACAATCATTCAAATCCAATCCTAATCTACTACTAAGCAAAAACAAAAGAATTAAATCCAATATTGGTGACAGGCGACGCTCTTCTATTCCTCATGATCAAGTTCATCTTTTCGTGCTCCACATCCCTACTTCTTCTTAGACCCTACAAATCAAAACAAATGTTAAAACAACATCATGTATCAAGGACCCAAGAACTAGAATGTGATGTGTTACTAGATACAATAGTGTAAATAGCTGTGGAGGTGGGCATTATCTTCCCATCCTTGATATCTTGCAGATACTTCAGGCAGCTTCTTTTGCAATGCCCGTTGTCATGACTGTATAAGTACTCTGCATGTCACACCACAAAACCAGGAATGGCGGAAATGTTCTGGGGCGGAGGACGTGATGTACAGTATCACAACAATGAATAGTAGTAAACAAGCAACAACATCATCCATTGCATTAATAATATAATTTTAGTACAAGTGTGTTCTGACATGTTTAATAGACACTAAAGTATAAATCAAAATAAATGTTGAGTCTTGAACGAGCTTCATCTTCTCTAAACCTTGCATCGGTACCTGTCTACTGTTGACCTGAGAATACAAGTTATTTTGAAAGAGAGTATCAGCTTTAAAGCTGGTGAGATCATAAGTATTTTAGTGTATGAATTTGTAAGAAAGTATTTGTAAGTATGTGAAGTGTAAGTATGTAAAAGTTTTGAACCTCCTAGAAAACTCTATGTTTCCTACTAAAAGTGTTCTTCTACCAAGGCATCTAGTATATGTGTGTGTCTCTTGTAAGAGTGTGTATTTTCCCAAATCCGACTATCATTAACCAAAAACATAAGTTTTACATTACCGTGCATCGTGTGAATGTTCACGAAGTGAATGTAATGGGAAATATTATAGTACTGTAGTATTTCAATAAGTAACTACCAAGAACCGACTATTTTGAAAGTAGTCTTCTACCAAGACTTGACTGTTTTGAAAGTAGTCTTCTACCAAGACCTAACTGTTTTGAAAGTAGTCTTCTACTAAGACCCAACTGTGTTGAAAGTAGCCTTCTACCAAGACCCAACTGTTTTGAAAGTAGCCTTCTACCAAGACCCGACTGTTTTGAAAGTAGCCTTCTACCAAGACCTGACTATATGACTATTATTATTATTCTAATCTACCTCATCGATCATGTGAATATGCCACATAGTAAAGGTATTAATAATATATTAACTGGAGCTTTATATCCTTTTGTAATTGTCGTAAGTATAATAGTATTTCTAATAAGTGACTACTTTTGTACTATTTTGCCTTAATTGAGGGATAAGGCATAATGTGATGGCTAGATCCCAGGCTAGATGCTCCCCTGTCAAAGGGATTTTGGGACCCACACGCGACCCCTACATAATTGCAAGCCACGAACATCCACATTGCTATGATCATGTATACCCAATATAACTATCACAATGCGTTAGTGATTTATTGGTTGTGACAACCCAAAATTTCTATTTTGTACAACTATATCAAGTCAATAGAAGTCAGAACAGTTGCTGTTAATTTTCAGACTTCTTAGAATAAGTTTGAGTATTTCAGGATTCACACTTTAGAGATATATGGAGAGAGGATGCACTAGGGTTATTGTGCAACACTATTATTCCAAAACTCTAAGAATTTAGAGTTTATTGCCTGAATAAAATATTTTCTACCAGAAAACCCTAAATCTGAGAGTATATATATGAGAACTTGTCATTATTTACACTTTTTCCAAAAACTCAAGATCCAAACCCATTTCTCTCTCAAGTATCATCCAAAAGATTTTCAAGATCTTCAAACTAGTAACTTATTCTAGCTTTCTTAAGTGATTTTATGGCTTAATCTAGTGTTTTAACACTCTTCTAACCATGAAATCATTCCAAAAGGTTGATTCTTCCTTTTTCACCAAGAGCACACACTAGTGTTCTTGGACTTTTAGCTCCTTTCAAGCTTCCATATAGTAAGTACTTCTATCCTAGAGTCTTATAAAGCTTGTTATACATCTTTACATCAAGAAAATGTCCCAAGAACACCAAGAACAAGGTGTTCACGGTTCAAGAAGTTCTTGAACCATAAACACCAAGTAAAGGTGCCAAAGTGTGCTTAGTCCCTTCCTACGCCTTAGTAACTAACATGGATCCATAAACCTTGAAAACCCCAAAATACCAAAATACCATAAACCTTATGGTTTTATGGTAGTAAACTCAAAGGAAAATGGTTTAGGAACCGTAAACTCCAAATTGGAGTGAAATGGTGCCCTAGTTCCTTCCTTAGTCACATACTTCAAGTAGAAAAGCTTCTAGGGACTTTTTAAGGCTTCAAACAACAAATGGTCAAAAGGGTGTGAGCTTACGGCCGTAAGCTCAAGGGTTTACGACCGTAAACTCTTTTGGTTGTGACCAGAAAACCGTAAACTCCCTAATGGAGTTTTCCTTGAACCCCAAACACACTAGCCTTTCCCTCCAACACTTAGATGCAATCCTTGGGAGTTATAACACTTGTATAAGGTGTTTAGCACGTTCTAAGGTGTCTTAACTTCGTTTATTAGTTGTTTAATGACTAATTTCATACATATATGTGAAATTATATGTAACTAGGATCATAGAGTGTGTTGAAGACTTCATTTGACACCTAGCAATCCTACATCTTCGGTTCATCCATACCACTCACTACAGGTGAGTTCATACCCCTTAATCAATGAGTTAAATATTTTTAAATGCTTTTATGGGGGGATACAAGTTAAATACTTATAGTTATTACATCTATCACATGTGATTTATAACTACAAAACCAGTGATTTTCTTATTGTTCAAACTGTTTACTAAACTGTTTTACTTCAAATTGTTTTACAAACTCTTTTACTTGTCAAACAATTTTACTTGAAATCTTTTATACTTATTATCAAATGCATGCCTATGTATGTATAGTTATATAAGCAATGTCTAAAGGGCTTAAGAAGGCCAGCTCGCTTTATCTCCTTTTCCTCATTGGGATGTGGCTTAGGGCATCAGTTATCCGTCCGAAGGTCGTCTAAATATTAGTTATGTATTATGTATACATATATAGACATAAAAGTTCTTTCAACCAGTTCCATACCTTTGGGTAGCACGGGTTTCACAAACATGATCATACATTACTAGTAAGCTACCATAGGGGTAGCACAGGAAGATACTAATACTACTACTAGCACAATGAAACATACAATGAGTCAGTTCATTCGTGAGTTAGTACGAGTAGTACACACATTATAGCTAGTACAACCAGTACATTACTATACATGCTAGATAGAGAGAGAACATACATTACAGCTAGCACACGCAGGACATTATAGTACATACAGGCTAGACAGAGAAAGAGTACACTTTACAGTTAGCACATTCATTACATGTACATCCATGCAGTTATGTGAACCGTTAAACGCAGCATGGCACTACTTGCCATGACCGTTTTTGTATCTAAAATCTCCTTTATTGGGGAGTGTATTAGTTTGCGTATAGATCTATACTGGATTGACTATCCTACACCTTGTTACTCGCTACAGTGGGACTTGCAAGTCTACGGGTGCCAAATTTCATTTCTTACGGCGTCTTACATAGTCGTTTTACTAGATTCGGTATCAGGATACAGGTTGATCACATGTTACTTTAAACGCCTTTTGTTTTTAAGGTAGTTAGTACAAACGTAGTCACTTATTACACATACTACGGTACTATGATATTTTCCCATTACATTCACTTCGTGAATATTCACACGATGCACGAAAATGTAAAAACTATAATTTTGGTTAATGATAGTTAAAATTGGGAAAACACACACTCTTACAAGAGACACACGCACAGACACTAGATGCCTTGGTAGAAGGCTACAGTTAGTAGGAAACATAGGGTTTTCTAGGAGAGTACAAAATATATTACAAACATTTTACAAATGCTTTCACACAAACACAGACACTAATATACTTATGATCTCACCAGCTTTAAGCTGATACTCGCTTTCAAAATAACTTGTATTCTCAGGTCACCAGTAGAAAGGTACAGGTGCCAGGTTTTGAGAAGATGGTGTTCGTTCAAGACTCGTCTTTTATTTTGATATGTATATTTTGGTTTCTATATAACTTGACATAACACAATTATATGAAATTATATTATTAATGCAATGGATGAGGTTGTTGCTTGGTTACTACTATTCATTGTTGTGATACTGTACATGATGTCCTCCGCCCCGGAACGTTTCCGCTGTTCATGGTTTTGGGGTGTGGCAGATTGGTATCAGAGCATTGTTTATAATGAATTGAGAATATCAACCCATAAAAGATATACTAACTATAAATACATAGGGATTAAAAATACTCTGACCAAGAGTTTATACTTTAAATATTTAAAATATTTAATTAAATATATGTGCCTGCATTCATACTAAAAGCAGTGTCACTAAGACAGTACAAAAGTATTACGATTGTTGGGCAACACAAGTAGACTTAGAGACATATAGTCAAGACTAGGAAGATATAGCCTGATCAACTATATTATCCGAGGGTTGACTAGCATGTGCCTAAGTGTGGTTGTGAGGTTGAAACAAGTCTAAAAACTTACCCACAATAGCACAATGAGAACAATAGAACCTAAACTTAAAATTCTATAGGAGTATATTGCAGTACTATAAGTTACTTATGTGCTAGATTCTTATACCTCTCTTCTCGCGTAGATTAAATGGACGGATTCCACCTTCCCGGAGACCCGTACTATCCCAACCACGACAATGCAGGATGGCTGGAAGAAGAACTAGAAGATGGTCTCCCAATTCCTTTGGATGATCATGAAGCTTAAGGATTTTCTGTTGGTTCTGACTCAGAGCTAGAAGTCAACAACCTGCCCCCAGCTGATCAAAACCCAAAACCTCGTCCAACATTTCAAGGACCCACACCTCTGTGGGCCACTAACTTGAATAGATGGAGTCAGGAACAGGTTCAACCCATTCCCTACAATGGAGACAGAAGTTTCTACAACCTCACTGAGGGAGGTTCTGTTGACAGAGTCCTACCAATCATAGTTCGTAGGATTTCTCAGAACACAAAACAGGGTCGATAAGCTATCGATCGAGTCATGGAGATCGATGCCAACTCTGGCGTTAACACTGTCTGCATTTGCCAGCTAGAGTCTGCTCATGAAACGACTCTGGTCCACAATGCAGCTCTTCAGAGGGAACTCACTAAAACGCGATCTGAAGTCAGAGAACTTCAAGCTCGGCAAGCAAGAGCTGATAGGCGTATAAGGGACATAGAACATCTCCTGTCAGGATCAAGAACTCCCTCTGGTAGTTCTCGTCGCCGATAGATTCTCTTCAACTTCTCTCTTTTGGATATAACCTAGTTATGTAAAACTGTGGTCTAATTCTCTATCTTTGTAAATCTTAGGCTTGTTAGGTCTTGGTTAGGTTTTAATACTATCAAAATTTTCCTATTTTGGTTGATGTAAGGCCACTTTCTGTTGGCCGTTTTTCACGAACTTGTTACATCTATAATTCCAGTAATATTGACAGGTACCTAATCTTATGGGATTATTATCCAAATGTGATCATCTATTAGTTCTAGATCTACATTCAATCGTATTGTTGGGCTATGAAGAGTTAGTCCATGAGTCATTTTCATCAATTCTTCCATTAAATTCTTATCAATGTTTTCACCTTCATAAACGTATAGATCAAAGATGCCGCCTCGCAGAAATCCAAGGAGAAAACCTAATAACGAAACACCACCTCCTCAACCACCTACTCCTCAGTTCGACACGACAACCTTAAACACTACACTACTATAGCTGCAACTGTGGCTACAACGATGGCTCAATATCATTCATCTAGTTCCACTGGAGGAGGAACCCCTGTCCTGTCAACTCATGGTGAAATCCCGGTGCGCTTGAAAGAGTGCTCATACAAGGACTTCACCAACTGTAAGCCATTGTCCTTCAAGGGGACTGGCGGAGTCATTGCCCTCTCGCAATAGTTTGAGAAAACCAAATCGGTTTTCGGAATCTGCTCTTGTCCCGAGGAGAGCAAGGTGAAGTTCATTGCTTGCACCTTTGAAACAAAAAGACCTAACATGGTGGAATAGCCATGTTAAGTCACTATCCCTTATATTGGCTAATGCTATGGGTTGGGAAACTTTGAAAGACCTCATGATTGACGAGTACTACCCGAGGGGTGAGATCCAGATGCTGGAGGAAGAACTGTGGAGCCTAAACATGAAGGGCTCCAACGTAGTTGCCTACACCGCCAGATATTGCGAGCTGGTGGCCCTCTGTCCCAACATGATTCCTTCAGAGGGAAAGAAAATCGAGAGATACATATGGGGGTTGGTGCCACTGTACCAAGGAAATGTATTGGCATCACACCCCACTACAGTTCATAGTGCCAAACGATTGGCAAATCGGCTCATAGACCACGGGGTTCGTACCCCGGCCGCAACAACTACGCTGGCCATCTCAGAACCTGCAAGAACTGCTGATTCCAAGTTGAAGTTTTGGGATGACAAGAAGAAGGCTAAGGCTGCCAAGAAGAGGCAGGTTGTGGCAGTACATGCTGCGATATCACCTGCCGCTGCTGCTCAGGTAAAGTAGTACACTGTAAGTTTGCGCAAGTGTAACAAATGCAACTTCCATCACGTCGGCGCCTACCGGGAGATGCAGTGCCTAAACTGTAATGGGAAAGGGGCACACAGCCCGTTTCTGTAAAGATCTAGCGTGGCCAATCAATCAAGCCCCCGGTGCTGGTGTGGGCCAAACTTGCTACGGATGCAGCGAGGTAGGCCACTTCAAAAGAAACTGCCCGAGGGCAGGGTTTTCCAGTGGAGCGGCAAGAGTTCTGGCCATAGGCCTAGACGAAGCGGTTGTCGACCCCACAGTGGTCACTGGTATGTTCCTCCTCGATAACTCTTATGCATGCATTCTATTTGATAGTGGAGCGGAGAGGAGTTTTGTGAACCAAAAATTTGCTCATTTACTTAGGAAAAAATTACGAGCACTTAATGAACCGTTCACTGTAGAAATGGCTAATGGAAAGACAGAGAGCACTAGCAGCATATTCATAGGGTGTACCCTAACTTTAGATAGCGATCCATTTTCAATTGATCTCATTCCGGTCTCAATTAAAAGTTTTGACGTCATTATCAGCATGTATTGGTTGAGTCTTCCTCGTGTCGACATCATGTGTTACGAAAAGGCTGTTCGCCTTAGTCTATCGTCTGGCAAAACCCTAGTAATTTATGGCGAAAAACTCGACACAAACCTTCGTATCATCTCGAGCATTCAAGCTCAGAAATTCTTGCGAAAGGAATGTAGAGCATTCCTCGCTCATGTGGTCGATGTGAGCCAAGAAACGAAGGACATTCAAAACATTCCAGTAGTACGTGACTTTCCCGAATTTTTCTAGAAGAACTCCCAGGATTACCTCCACAACATTAAGTCGAGTTCTGAATCGACTTAGTTCCAGGGGCTACGCCAGTAGCCAAATCGCCCTATCGTCTAGCACCTGCAGAGATGCAAGAACTGTCCGGTCAACATAACGAATTGCTCAACAAGGGCTTTATAACACCAAGATTCTCACCCTGGGGAGCTCCAGTCTTATTCGTCAAGAAGAAAGACGGATCGTTTCGTATGTGCATCGACTACGGGGAGCTCAACAAACCGATAGTCAAAAATCGTTATCTGTTGCCTCGTATCGACGATTTGTTTGACCAACTTCAAGGGACAGATTTTTTTTCAAAAATTGACTTGAGATCTGGATATCACCAACTACGAGTGCTAGGAGAGGATGTTCCAAAGACAGCCTTCCGAACTCTTTATGGGAACTACGAATTCATAGTGATGCCGTTCGGATTGACAAATGCACCCGCAGTATTCATGGACTTAATGAATAGGGTGTGTCGTGCTTACTTGGATTAGTTCGTCATCATCTTCATCGATGACATACTTATCTACTCTCGTAGTAAGGAGGAGCATAGTCAACATCTGCGACAAGTCCTCGAAACATTACGTTTGGAGAAGCTCTACGCGAAGTTCTCGAAATACGAATTTTGGATTCGACGAGTCGAATTCTTAGGGCACGTGGTTAGCAAAGAGGGAATACACGTGGACCCTTCCAAGGTAAATGCCATTGAGAACTGGTCAGCACCGCAGACACCTATAGAAATTTATCAATTTCTAGGCCTTGCTGGCTACTATCGCAGGTTCACTCAGAACATCTCCAGCATAGCGAAACCTCTTACAACACTGACCCAGAAGGGCATGGCCTTTGACTGGGAAGAGAAGCAGGAAAGAGCATTTCAAACGCTCCAACGAGCCTTGTGCACTGCACCAATACTATCCCTCCCCGAAGGAATAGAAAACTTTGTTGTCTATTGCTATGCGTCGAATCAAGGGCTCGGATGTATTCTGATGCAGCGAGGTAAGGTCATCGCCTATGCCTCGAGACAAATGAAGACACATGACGTCAACTATATGACCCACGATCTTGAACTAGGAGCAGTTGTGTTTGCTCTGAAGATCTGGAGACATTACTTGTACGGAACGAAGAGCTCTATCTTTACGGACCACAAAAGCTTACAACACATATTCGACCAGAAGGAGCTCAACATGAGACAACGACGGTGGGTCAAGCTACTCCGTGATTACGAATGCGAAATTCGTTATCATCTGGGAAAAGCCAACGTACTAGTTGACGCCCTAAGTCGGAAGGAATATTCTGGTCGTAGAGTCAAATCATTGAGTATAACTATCCATTTGCACTTCTCCACACAAATTAAGGCGAGTCAGCTCGACACTTTGAAGCCTGAAAATGTGGCGGGTGAATCCCTAAGAGGGATAGATAAGAACTTGGAAATTAAGGGTGGCGGGGCTTATTATTTCATGGATCGGATCTAGACCCTGAAACTCGGTGGTTTCAGAGACTTGGTCATGAACGAGGCGCACAAAACTCGTTATTCCGTGCACCCGGGTTCAAATAAGATGTATCTGGATCTTAAAAAGTTATACTGGTGGCCTAACATGAAAGCAGAGATTGCTACCTTCGTGAGTAAATGCCTTACTTGCCCAAAGGTCAAGGTCGAATACCAAAAACCCTCTGATCTATTACAACAGCCTGAGATACCAAAATGGAAGTGGGAGCAGATAACTATGGATTTCATAACCAAGTTGCCCAAGACAACGGGTGGACTTGATACCATATGGGTCATCGTCGACAGATTGACCAAGTCTGCACACTTCCTGCCGATCAAAGAAACAGACAAGATGGAGAAACTAACAAGAACATACATTAGGGAGATTGTACGATTGCACGGTATTCCCTCATCCATTAACTTAGACAGAGATAGTAGATTCACTTCGAGGTTCTGGCAGTCGTTAGAAAGTTCCTTAGGAACTAGGCTGGACATGAGTACAACCTACCATCCACAAACCGAAGGGCAAAGTGAGAGAACTATCAAAACCTTGGAAGATATGTTGAGAGCCTGTGTGATCGACTTCGGGAAAGCATGGGATACTCATTTACCCCTTTTCGAATTTTCCTACAACAACAGTTATCACACGAGCATAAAGGCTACTCCATTCGAGGCCCTCTTTGGCCGAAAGTACAGATCCACTCTGTGCTGGGCTGAGGTGGGTGATACCCGGTTAGCTAAAGGACGAGTTCCTGACAGCACTCTCACGGATCTAGAGATCATACGGGAAACGACGGAGAAGATCGTTCAGATCCGCGAACGATTGAAAGCCACCAGAAACTGCCAGAAAAGCTACGCTGATAAATGTAGGAAACCGTTGGAATTCCAGGTGGGTGACCGTGTTCTATTGAAGGTCTCACCCTGGAAGGGCTTGATACGCTTCGGAAAGCGTGGAAAGCTAAATCCAAGGTACATCGGGCCTTTCGAGATTCTCGCCAGAATCGGCCATGCAGCTTACAAATTTAACTTACCGCGTGAAGTAAGTAACGTACATTCTACCTTCCACGTATCGAACTTGAAAAAGTGTCTGTCCGACGAGACTCTTGTTATCCCACTCGACGAGATCTAGATCAACGAGAGCCTCAACTTCGTGTAAGTGCCAGTAGAGATCATGGACCGAGAGGTCAAGCAGACGAAGCAAAGTCGTATCCCGATAGTGAAGGTTCGCTGGAACGCCAAGCAAGGACCGGAATTTACTTGGGAGATTGGGGATCAGATGAAACTAAAATATTCTCGTCTTTTTACTTAGTTATTTGTAACTAGTTATTTGCTTACATTCTAATTTCGGGACAAAATTCCTTCTAAGGAGGGGATGATGTGACAACCCGAAATTTCTATTCTGTACAAACATATCAAGTCAATAGAAGCCAGAACAGTTGCTGTTAATTTTCAGACTTTTTAGAATAATTTTGAGTATTTTAGGATTCACACTTTAGAGATATATGGAGAGAGGATGCACTAGGGTTATTGTGCAACACTGTTATTCCAAAACTCTAAGAAATTAAAGTTTACTGCCTGAATAAAATATTTTCTGCCAAACAACCCTAAATCTGAGAGTATATATATGAGAACTTGTCATTATTTACACTTTTTCCAAAAACTCAAGATCCAAACCCATTTCTCTCTCAATTATCATCCAAAAGATTTTCAAGATCATCAAACTAGTAACTTATTCTAGCTTTCTTAACTGATTTTATGGCTTAATCTAGTGTTTTAACACTCTTCTAACCGTGAAATCATTCCAAAAGGTTGATTCTTCCTTTTTCACCAAGAACACCAAGAACACACACTAGTGTTCTTGGACTTTTAGCTCCTTTCAAGCTTCCATATAGTAAGTACTTTTATCCTAGAGTCTTATAAAGCTTGTTATACATCTTTACATCAAGAAAATGTCCCAAGAACACCAAGAACAAGGTGTTCACGGTTCAAGAAGTTCTTGAACTGTAAACACCAAGTAAAGGAGCCAAAGTGTGCTTAGTCCCTTCCTATGCCTTAGTAACTAACATGGATCTATTTTTGATGAGCTATGGAATTGAAAACCCCAAAATACCATAAACCTTATGAGTTTACGGTAGTAAACTCAAAGGAAAATGGTTTAGGAACCGTAAACTCCAAATAGGAGTGAAATGGTGCCCTAGTTCCTTCCTTAGTCACATACTTCAAGTAGAAAAGCTTCTAGGGACTTTTTAAGGCTTTAAAACACAAATGGTCAAAAGTGTGTGAGCTTACGGCCGTAAACTCAAGGGTTTATGACCCTAAACTCTTTTGGTTGTGACCACAAAACCGTAAACAAACTAATGGAGTTTTCCTTGAACCCCAAACACACTAGCCTTTCACTAATGGAGTTTAAAGACTAATTGGATACATATATGTGAAATTATATGTTAACTAGGATCATAGAGTTTGTTCAAGACTTCACTTGGCACTTAGCAATCCTACATCTTCAGTTCATCCATACCACTTGCTACAGGTGAGTTCATACCCTTTAATCAATGGTTTAAATGTTTTTAAATGCTTTTATGGGGGGGATACAAGTTAAATACTTATAGTTATTACATCAATCACATGTGATTAATAACTACAAAACTAGTGATTTTTCTTATCGTTCAAACTGTTTACTAAACTGTTTTACTTCAAATTGTTTTACAAACTCTTATACTTGTCAAATACTTTTACTTGAACTCTTTTATACTTATTATCAAATGCATGCCTATGTATGTATAGTCATATAAGCAATGTCTAAAGGACTTAGGAAGGCCAGCTCGCTTTATCTCCTTTTCCTCGTTGGGATGTGGCTTTAGGGCATCAAAATATTAGTTATATATATTATGTAAACATATATAGACATTAAAGTTCTTTCAACCAGTTCCATACCTTTAGGTTGCAAGGGTTTGACAAACATGATCATACATTACTAGTAAGCTACCATAGGGATAGCATAGGAAGATACTAATACTACTACTAGCACAATGAAACATACAATGAGTCAGTTCATTCATGAGTCAGTACGAGTAGTACACACAGTACATTACTATACATGCTAGATAGAGAGAACACACATTATAGCTAGTACACACAATAAATTACTATACATGCTAGATAGAGAGAGAACATACATTACAGCTACCACACGTAGGACATTACAGTACATACAGGCTAGACAGAGAAAGAGTACACTTTACAATTAACACATTCATTACATGTACATCCATGCAGTTATGTGAACTGTTAAACGGAGCATGGCACTACCTGCCATGACCGTTTTTGTATCTAAAATCTCCTTTATTGGGGAGCGTATTAGTTTGTGTATAGATCTATACTGGATTGACTATCCTACACCTTGTTGCTCGCTACAGTGGGACTTGTAAGTCTACGGGTGCCAAATGTCATTTCTACTAGAGTCGGTAGCAGGATACAGGTCGATCACATGTTACTTTAAACGCCTTTTGTTTTTAAAGTAGTTAGTTCAACGGTAGTCACTTATTACAAATACTACGATAGTATGGTATTTTCCCATTACATTCACTTCGTGAATATTCACACGATGCACGAAAATGTAAAAACTATATTTTTGGTTAATGATAGTCAGAATTGGGAAAACACACTCTTACAAGAGACACACGCATAGACACTAGATGCCTTGGTAGAAGGCTACAGTTAGTAGGAAACATAGGGTTTTCTAGGAGAGTACAAAATATCTTACAAACATTTTACAAATGCTTTCATACAAACACAAACACTAATATACTTATGATATCACCAGCTTTAAGGTGATACTCGCTTTCAAAATAACTTGTATTTTCAGGTCACCAGTAGACAGGTACAGGTGCCAGGTTTTGAGAAGATGGTATTTGTTCAAGACTCGTCTTTTATTTTCATATGTATATTTTGGTGTCTATATAACTTGACAGAACACAATTGTATAAAATTATATTATTAATGTAATGGATGATGTTGTTGCTTGTTTACTACTATTCATTGTTCTGATACTGTACATGACGTCCTCTGCCCCGGAACGTTTCTGCCGTTCATGGTTTTGGCGTGTGACATTGGTATAGTTAGATCCTGAAATAGTTCCATGCTATAGCACCTAGTTATGTCTGTTCTATTATCGTATATGTAAACGCACTCATGTAAGCGTATCTATGTAAACGTACTCATGTAAGCATATCTATGTAAACGTACTTATGTAAGTGTATCTATGTAAACGTACTCATATAAGCATATCTATGTAAACATACTCATGAAAGCGTATCTATGTAAACATGCTCATATAAGCATATCTATGTAAAGGTACTCATGTAAGTGTATCTATGTAAACGTACTCATATAAGCGAATCTATGTAAACATACTCATGAAAGCGTATCTATGTAAACATGCTCATATAAGCATATCTATGTAAAGCTACTCATGTAAGCGTATCTATGTAAACGTACTCATATAAGCGTATCTATGTAAACGTACATATGTAAGCGTAATCATGCAAACGTATCTATGTATTAGTATAGACTCATTAATGAACTGAATCTTGTGTGATTCCTTGTACTTGGAATGGTAAGTAGTATCTCCTAACTATACCTATAATAGTTACTAACAATATATGTGTATAACCCGAAGTATGCCTTTGCTACCCAAAGGTACTGAACTGACTGATGTCACAACCAGGAAATTCGATTCCTTGTAAACATTTAACAATGATAACAAATGTGAACCAACAATGTGAAAGTATGTAGGATGCTTATTCAATAGCAACAGAATTTCAATCAAACACTTTATACAAGCACTGCAAATAGTCAACAAATAATTGGAAACCCTAGAAATCCCGGTTTAAGTCCATTCTGGACTAGGATTTCCTTATTGGGCCCAATGGACCAATAAGCTTCCAATTTGACTATCTTGGGCTTAGAACTCTTAAATGGGCTCTAAATGGACCCACTTTCATTTATTTTTACATTTTGGGCCATATTGGGCCTAGAATGAAATAAAATACCCTAATGGGCCTTATTGGGCCATAACTAACCTAATTAAATTTAATGGACTATGAAGCCCATTATTTTTGACAAATTGGGCCGTAAACCATCATGGGAGCCCAATGGGTTGAAAAATCATCAAATTGGGCCCACAATATGAATTTAAGAAAAAAGGCCCAAAACACTCTCCTATTTTCTCTAATTCTCGGCCCAAGTTAGAAAAAAAAGAGAAGGAGATTAAGAGAGTTGACTTTTATGTTGACACCTCATGATTATCCAACATATCTCTAAGTAATATGTTCCATGTATCCATGCATAGTTTCATGTATCAAGGCAAGCTCATATGTCCCCCCCCCCCCCTCTCTCCTTATCTACGGCCGAGAGCACCCCACACCACCACCATTTTCATTTTGATCAAACTCCTATAAGAAAAACTCTCAAGAACTCTTCCCTTTTCTCCAAATTTTCGAGCATTGGTGTGTGACTTCAAGGAATTTACCAATTAATATCATCATTCTTGGTAAGTAATTACTTGAAATCCATGGCTTAACTTCTATATTTCATCAAACATCTCATCTTAACTCATGCAAATTCATGATCTAACTCCCTAGAACCATCTAAGTTCAAAAACTTCCTCAAGAAGTTCCTAGGGCCGAAATCTTCCTTCAAATCTTCATCAAAACCAAATCCAAACCACAAGGTGAGTTTCATACCCCTTTCTTTTCGGTTTTTATGATTTTTATGGGGGAGAATACAAGAATATGTGTAGATCTATGTGTATATGTATGTTATGTGTGATTTGATGCATGTATGTGTGTGATATCATGTGTTTTGTGATGAATATGTTACCAAAAAGGGTGTAAACCCGAGATCTATGACATGAGAAAGGAAACAAGCATAATATAAACTATCTTACACTAAACAAGTAAAGAAATATAGCTTATAAGGTCATGATGAACATGTTCTAACATAAAACCCATTTTTGGGCTTAAATTGTCAAAAATACAAAACTAGGGGTACAAATCAACAAGTCACGGTTTCTTGAAGGTTAAAAGGGTGAAAACAGTTCCTATAAATATTTTTGTGCACATTAGAACTTTCAAGGGACTTAAAATGTAAATTTTTAGCTTAATGGGCTAATTTTGGGCTTTTCGGCCCAATAAGCCTCAAAATACGAAAATGATAAGTTGAGGGGCTGGAAATGTAACTTTCTATAAAACAGGGGGTAATTACCATAACAAAATGTTATAAGGGTCAAAAATGCTTTTCACTAACAAAAAGGACCAAAAATGTAAACTTTTTAGATTTTGGGCAAAAACTGTAAAAGTTGTGAAAAATGGGTTTCCTAACCGAGAATCACTATTTTGGAGGGGCTGAAGCTGTCAACAAAGTAAATTTTAGGTTAAAATTGTGTTTTCATCAAATAAATAATACAAAAGTGTCAAGAAAAGGATTTTAAGGACTAAAAATCAAATTCTTTTATATAAAAGGACCAAAAGTGTTATTTTTATAATGGAAGGGTAGTGAAAGGGGTCAAATTCCACTTTCAAACAAATTAATTCATTAATACAAAATACAAGATCCACTAGTACTGATGAAACGGAAAACAAATTCACTCTCAACAACAAATATCGTTACAAAACGAATTGATTCGGTCTCGAATCAATAACAAAACAAAATCGTTAAACCAAAGCATTTCAATAAACACACGATAACTATGATGAGCTAACTTACAAACTTTGGGCTTGGAAGCTTCAAATCATGCTTGTTGGGCCTTGCTAGCCCATTAACATGATCTTTGGGCCCAAAGTGAATATGCTTACGTGTTATTGGGCCTCCTATGACGCAATTCCACGTAAAAGGACTTTCAATAGCTCTAATGTGCTATTGGGCCCTAGTGGCCCATTAGTACTGCTAGTGAGGTCGAGAAGTCAAATGCGAGTTGGGCCAAGTGTCTTTTGCATTGCCGATAGCCTTGAATAACTCAGGGAAATAAAGGGACTTCATACTCTCCTATCTCCTCGGATGTTGGGCTTATGAGAAATCAAAGTAAACAGATTCAGGTCGATAAACAAGAGTAATCATGGTGGGTGGATTAAGTGAGTAGTAACGGCCAACGCATTTAAGGATCGTTCGTAATCTGTAGTTATAAACTAGTCATTTTCTTTAATGTGTGATTATAACAACTCACAAACCCTAATTAATCCAATGCCACCCGGGTAATCAAAATCATTCGACGTATCGGTATAACGATAGACAAGTCATTGTATTTCGTGTATTGGAAAAACATCGGGTTTTCCTGGGAAGTGCAACATTTTCACTTGCGTGATTTATACAAAAGTTCAAGAATTATACATGTTTTGAAAAATCAACGAGCATATATTCATGGATCTTCACACTTTTAAAAAACAATGATCTTTTCAGAAAATATCGGATTTTCTGGGTTTTACAAACTACACCAAATCATTTTACCACAACATTACTTATGAACTCACCAACATTTCATATGTTGACGTTTTTCAAAATAACTTGTATTCTCAGGTAACAGGTAAACTGAAGAATAAGTACCAAGTAATGTCATGGTGTTTTGCTTAGATTATCTATCAGACAGTTTATGTTATGAAATTGTAATGTCTAAAACAATGTACGGGATGTAAACAATCTCAGTTGTAATATTTCAATGCATGGTGATGAATTATGTTATGATTCAGCATCACCTCGACGATTGAGCGTCGTCGTCATCCTTTCTAATAGGACCTGCTCTACTACCTGCTATATAGGTCTCACCGTATGAGGGACTAGTCATACTCGTCTTTAGTACTATGTCACTAGGATCTATGCTATGTACCATCGATGTTTAAGTGATTACACTACTCATAGAGCCGTTATGCTGCCGAACTTGTACCGCTTATGTATGATCTTTCAAGCAAAATTTTCATGTATCAAAGTGCGGATAATAGTAATGAAAAATCTTATATGTTTACTGTGATGTTTTCTTCTGCTATGTGTTACATATCTATGATTGTGTGCTAAATTGTGAAATTACTTAAGTTTGTGGATCGCAGCCTCACAAAAAAAACGACAGACACTCAACATCTTTCCATTCCATGGCAGAAAGATGCCTCGATGACCAACCCGCAGAAACCCTGGGCCAACCCCACCCGAAGTCGACTCAGCTGCATTCCAAGCAGTTGTATCTACTGCAGTCACCGCAGCAATGGTACAAATTCACCAAGGAAACAATGGAGGAGTCAATGGATAAGGGGCTAGAAGTTCAAACAACAGGATGAATCAATGACCTACCAAAACATGCTCCTACAAAGACTTCACCAACGCCAAACCATGGACCTTTAACGGCACTGGAGGAATGATCACCCTGAAACGATGGATCGAGAAGGTGGAATCAGGGTTCCAGATATGTGTTTGCCGCATACACTTTCATTGACCAAGCGCTCACTTGGTGGAACGGACACGTGGAAGCCATGACACTCCCCGTAGTCAATTCCATGCCATGGGCAGAGATGAAAGAAATGCTAATGGCCGAGTACTGCCCTCGTGGCAAAATTCAGAAAATGGAACAAGAGCTGTGGAATCTCACCATCCGAAATGCTAATATAGATGCATACATATCAAGGTTTAGCGAACTGTATCTGATATGCCCTGGCATGATCACCTCAGAAGGAAAGAAGATCGAGCGATTCATTTGGGGACTAACCTCCCCGATCCAAGGAAATGTGATAGCTGCAAATTCCGAAACTTTCGACAGTGCCAAGAGATTGGCCAAGAAGCTGTATGACCTCAACAACAAGAAGGGTGAGAAGCCAGTGGAGGCTGAAGGTAAGAAGGAAAATGACAACAAAAAGGGGAAGAACAACAAGAGGAAGGGATGTCAAGGCTCCGAATCATCGAAGAAGCAGCAAACAGTGGCAATTAATGCTGCAACCACTCAAGTTCTACCCACACCAGATGCTCCAGCCTCAGCTGCTCCAAGTGCCCCTAGGCCTTATTCCAGTAATCTTCCTAAGTGCAACAAGTGCGTTCTCCATCATAATGGAGAATGTAGAGAGATGTAGTGCACCAGTTGCAATCGGAAGGGTTACACGGCAAATTATTGCAGAACCTACCCTCCTCGGAACCAACAACAGGGAAACAACAACAACAATAACCACAACAACAACAACACCAACAATAGCAGCAACAATGCAGGACCTAGCCACACCTGCTATGGATGTGGAAGGACTGGGCATTTCCGTCGAAACTGCCCCAACAACAACGATCCCAGAAATGGAGGAACAGGAAGGGTGCTCACCATGGGTCAGGGAGAAGCGGTTCAGGATCCCGCTATCGTTACCGGTACGTTCCTCCTAAACCATACTTATGCATACATCCTATTTTATACCGGAGCAGAATGAAGTTTTGTGAGCAATAAGTTTAAGCATTTGTTAAAACAACCACCCCAGAAGCTCAATGAAACCTTTACGGTGGAAATGGCCGATGGGAGAACAGAATCCACTGGGGAAATCTATATCGGACGTACCCTAGCCCTAAATCAACACGTCTTTCGAATAAATTTAATGTCTGTTTCCATTAGGAGTTTTGATGTGATTGTTGGCATGGACTGGTTACACCCCCACCAAGCTGAAATTATGTGTCGCGAGAAGGCCGTTCGCCTTCACCTTCCAAATCATGAAACCCTAGTTATTTACGCAGACAAGCCCAGCACGAACCTTTGTCTCATCTCGTGCGTCCAGGCACAGAAGCATCTGCGAAAGAATGATTTGACGTTCCTGGCGCACATAGTGGATAAAACGAAGGAAGAGGTTAACTTTCAATACATTCTTGTAGCATGTGAATTCCCAAACATATTTCCTGAAGATCTTCTTGGAGTAACCCCAGTCCTCTTTGTCAAGAAGAAGGACGGATCTTTTAGGATGTCCATTGATTACAGAGAACTGAATAAGCTCACTGTCAAAAATCGCTATCCACTCCCACGAATCGACGATCTATTTGACCAGCTCCAAGGAGGTAGTTACTTCTCTAAGACAGATCTGCGATCCGGGTACCATCAAATCAAGGTCCGGGAAGAGGATATTCCCAAAACCGCTTTCGGAACTCGTTACGGACATTATGAATTTGTCATAATGCCCTTCGATCTAACGAATGCCCCTGCTGCATTCATGGTCCTAATGAATCGAATCTGCCAACCATTCCTTGACAACTTTGTTATTGTTTTCATTGACGACGTTCTAGTTTTTTCTCGAAGCGAAGAAGAGCATGGCCAACATCTCTGACAAATTCTGGAAACCCCTACGAACTGAGAAGCTATACACAAAACTCTCCAAGTGTGAGTTCTGGCTACGTAGCGTGAACTTTTTGGGTCATGTTGTTAGTCAGGAAGGAATACATGTGGATACTTCTAAGGTCAAAGCCATCGAAGGATGGGCAGTCCCGACAACACCCATAGAAATTCGCCAATTCTTAGGTCTAGCAGGTTACTACATGAGGTTCATTCAAAACTTCTCTAAGATCGCCAAGCCACTTACCTCGCTTACACAAAAGGGCGTACCATTCAAATAGAGAGACAAACAAGAAGCTGCATTTCGAACTCTGAAGCAAGCACTCTATAGTGCCCCAGTACTATCACTACCAGAGGGAACGGAAGATTTTGTAGTCTGCTGTGACGCTTCAAATCAGGGTTTAGGTTGCGTTCTCATGCAGCGTGGAAAAGTGATAGCTTACGCGTCCCGGCAACAAAAGACACACGAAGTGAATTATACAACCCACGATCTGGAATTGGGAGCAGTGGTCTTCGCCCTAAAAATTTGGAGGCACTACCTTTATGGTACGAAGTGCACCATCTTCACGGACCACAAGAGTCTCCAGCACATCTTGAATCAAAAACAGCTTAATATGAGGCAACGAAGATGGGGTGAGCTATTAAACAATTATGAGTGTGAAATCAAGTACCACCCAGGCAAGGCTAATGGGGTAGCTGATGCCTTGAGCCCGAAAGAGTACTCTAATCATCGTGTGAAAACTCTCTCAATAACCATCCAATCTCACCTAACCACTTAGATCAGGGCAGCCCATTCAGATGCCATGAAGGCGGAAAACAAAACAAGCGAAGCATTACGTAGAATGGAGAAGAATCCCAAGGTGAAAGAGGGCAGAGTATAATGTTTCATGAACCGTATTTGGGTCCCTAAACTTGCAAGATTTAGGGAAGTAGTCATGAATGAAGCTCACAAGATGCGATACTCCATCCATCCGGGTTCGGACAAAATGTACTTGGATATTAAACAACATTATTGGTGGCTTAACATGAAGGCAGAGATTGCCACCTATGTTAGCAAATGCCTTACTTGCACCAAAGTAAAGGTGGAATACCAGCAACCAGTAATTCCCGAGTGGAAATGGAAAAGGATTACTATGGATTTTGTGACCAAGCTGCCCAAGACGTCAGCTGGATTGGACACTATATGGGTAATAGTTGACAGACTGACGAAAGCCGCTCATTTCCTGCCAATAAAAGAATCCTACAAGATGGAGAGATTGACAAGAATATACATTCGTGAAATCGTGAAACTTCACGGAGTGCCAGTGTCTATCATCTCAGATAGAGATAGTAGATTCACTTCACATTTTGGCAATCACTTCAGAAAGCACTGGGAACCCATCTAGACATGAGCACTGCTTATCACCCACAAACGGATGGTTAAAGCGAATGAAGCATTCAGACGCTTGAAGACATGCTTCGCGCATGTGTGATAGACTTTGGGAAGTCCTGGGATACCCACTTACCCTTAGTTGAATTCTCATACAACAACAGTTACCATTCGAGCATCAAAGTTACTCCTTTCGAGGCACTGTATGGACGTAAGTGTAGATCACCGTTGTGATGGGTTGAGGTGGACGACACCCAGCTAGCGAGGGAACTAGCATCAGACAAGATGTTAACGGGACTGGAGATCATACATGAAACCACGGAAAAGATAGTTCAAATCGGAGCTCGACTACAAGCATCATGCGACCGACAGAAGAGCTACGCTGATAAACGACGAAAGCCCTTGGAGTTTCAGGTCGGGGATCGAGTGTTGTTAAAAGTTTCTCCCTGGAAAGGGGTTATTCGTTTTGGAAAATGGGGAAAGTTGAATCCACGATACATTGGACCTTTCGAGATTCTTGCCCGAATTGGTCTAGTAGCGTACAGACTACAGCTACCTGCTGAGCACAACAGCATACACCCCGTGTTCCATGTTTCCAACCTAAAGAAGTGTTTATCCGATGAAACTATCGTCATTCCCCTTGATGAAATTGAAATCAATGAGATTCTCCTATTCGTCGAAGAACTAGTCGAAATCATGGACAGGGAGGTGAAGCATACCAAGCAAAGTCGCATTCTGATTGTGAAGGTACAGTGGAACGCGAAGCGTGGGCCAGAATTCATGTGGGAACGCAAAGATCAAATGAAGCAGAAGTACCCTCATCTATTCTATCATTCTCAAATCTAGCTTTCAAAAGAAATTCGGGACGAAATTCCCTCTAACGGGGGGATGATGTCACAACCAGGAAATTCGATTCCTTGTAAACATTTAACAATGATAACAAATGTAAACCAACAATGTGAGCATGTAGGATGTTTATTCAATAACAACAGAAATTCAATCAAACACTTCATACAAGCACTACAAATAGTCAACAAATAATTGGAAACCCTAGAAATCCCGGTTTAAGTCCATTATGGACTGGGATTTCCTTATTGGGCTCAATGGGCCAATAAGCTTCCAATTTGACTATCTTGGGCTTAGAACTCTTAAATGGGCTCTAATTGGATCCAATTTCATTTATTTTAACATTTTGGGCCATATTGAGCCTAGAATGAAATAAAATACCCTAATGGGCCTTATTGGGCCATAACTAACCAAAATAAATTTAATGGACTATGGAGCCCATTATTTTTGACAAATTGGGCCGTAAACCATCATGGGAGCCCAATGGGTCGAAAAATCATCAAATTGGGCCCACAATATGGATTTAAGCAAAAAGGCCCAAAACTCTCTTCTCTTTTCTCTAATTCTCAGCCCAAGTCGGAAAAAAAGAGAAGGAAATTTAAGTCACAAGAGCCCTCAGACAGTTTGTGTTATGGAATTGTAATGTCTAAAACAATGTACGGGATGTAAACAATATCAGTTGTAATATTTCAATGCATGGTGATGAATTATGTTATGATTCATGTATATTCATTGTGAAGGTATTCAATTTAAGTCACAAGAGGCCACAGACGTTTCCGTCGTCTGGTTCGGGGGTGTGACAACTGAGGAGAACTTTTATGTCTACATATGTATACATGATATATAACTAATATTTAGACGACATTCGGACGGATAACCGATACCCCATAACCACATCCCAACGAGGAAAAGGAAATAGAGTGAGTTAGCCTTCCTAAGTCCTTTAAACATTACTTATATAACTATACATATATGGGCATGCATTTGATAATATAAAAGCATAAAAGAAGATTTGTAAAACCTTTGAAAAAGATTAATATCTAAGAAAAGATCGACTTGATGTCAACTTATAAAGCGGTTGGAAGCATTTTCTTGATAAAACAGTTTAAGTATAAAGAAACCTTTGTTTGAAACACAATTGTAAAAGAGTTTGAAATGAAACATACAGTGTATAATAAACAGTTTAATAAAGAGTTTTAAACATATAAAAATATTTAAGGTAAACACTTGAAGGAATCTGTTTGGTAAAACAGTTAACGTATAGTAAATCCATTTGCATGTTAGTTATTAATCACATGTGATTGATATAATCACTAGCATGAATCAACTTGTATCCCCCCCCCCATAAAGCATTTAAAAACATTTAGAAACATTTAAAAGATTAATTCAACGGGTGGAAGTATAGGACAAGTGCTTGGTGTCAAGTGAAGACTTAGACACACATAATGATTCTAATTACATATGAAGACTATGTATAGAAAAACATAGTGATTATAACACTAATTAAACATGTATAAACATCCTATTGCGAGGAAAACACTTTGTTCAAGTGCTAGGAGGCTATCGGGTTGCAACAAAGGAGTGCAAGGCCTCATACGGGAGTTTATGGTCCAATGACCATGTTTGTTGGAGTTTACGGCCCAGGGGAGTTTACTCCTAGCCGTAAACTCTCAATTGATCACCAAAAGGGGCTTAAAACTCTAAGGGCTTAAGTGGTTAAGTGCTCCAAAGCTTTAAACAAGTGTTTGGGTGGGTTTAAGATCCTAAAATGACCTTGAAAGGGGTTACGGTCCTGGGACCACTTCCCCATGAGTTTACGGCCATAAAATCATGGTAAGAAGCACCGTTTCATGAATTGGAGTCCTAGAAATCATTATGAAGCATCCTAACTTCAAGTCTAAGCCGTAGGAAGAGATTAGGGCAACAATTCACTCCTAAATGGAGTTTACGGCCCATGGACCATGGTATTTTGATGTTTTCAAGTCCTAAACACTTCAAGGTAAAAGTCTAGGCTAGTTTCTAGGCATAAGGAAAGAGTTGGGAGCACTTTGGCACCCAAATTAGGGTTTACAGTCCAAGAAGATCTTGGGCCGTAAACTCCTTTTTCTTGTGATTCTTGAGTGTTTTCAATGATATCTAAACATGTAGTAAGCTTTAAAACACTCTAGGGTAGAAGTACTTACAATTTAGGAGGAAAGATTGAAGATCCTTGGGAGAGAATCTGGTTTTTCTCTAGTTGAAAATGGAACAAATTACTAAAAATGGCTGAGGGCCATATATATACCCCATGGAGTTTTCGGTCCAAAAATAGCATTTGAGCCGTAAACTCTAAAATCTTGGAGTTTTGAAACTTCTAAGATGCACAATATGCTCTAGAGCATCCTCTCTCCTGACATCTCCTAAAGTGTTAATCCTAATACGCTCAAACTTATTCCAAAAAGCTTGAAAATTAGCAGAAGCTGTTCCGACTTCTGTTGAAGTGAAGGGTTGTACAAAATAGAAAATTGCGGGTTGTCACATCATCCCCCCGTTAAAGGGAATTTCATCCTGAAATTAGGATTTAGGTAATGGAGTAGGCATGAATAATCGAGACAAGAAGTTGGGATACTTCCTAATCGATTGCTTCTCGTGCTCCCAGGTGAATTCGGGTCCTTGGTTGGCATTCCATCGAACCTTCACTAATGAGGAAATGGCTCTGATTAGTTCGCATGACCCCTTGGTCCATGGTCACTATGGTTCTTCCATGAAGGTGAGGCTCTCATCGATCTCGATCTTGTCGAGTGGGATATCGAGAGTCTTTTCGGAAAAGATACGTTTTCAAGTTCGAGGCGTGTAGGGAGAAATGTACATTACTAAGTTCGCGGGGTAGGTTAAGTTGTGGATGCTTCCTTGCCCTTTCTTACTACGAGATTAAATAAATAATTCATTTACAAGGATAATGACAAACTGATCCAAGCAAGAATGGCGTACCCTATTCATTACGTTTATGAATACTACGGGCGCATTAGTCCTATCTGAGGGGTATCACTATGGACTCGTAGTGTCCGCATCGAGTTTGGAAGATTGTCCTCGGGATATCCTCCTTTAAAACTCGTAACTGATGATATTCTGACCTCAGATCTATTTCTGAAAGGTAAATAGTTCCTTGCGGTGGGTCAACCAACTCATCTATGCGAGGCAGAGGGTAATGATTTCTAATGGAAATCTTGTCGAGGTCTCTGAAGTCGATGGACTTACAAAGCAATCCGTCTATCTTCTTGAAGAATAAGTCTAGAGCTCTCTAGGATGGGAAGCTTGATCTTTCCATTCTAGTGCTGAATAGTCTGTAGGGCGATCTGGTTACAGGAGTCGTATTGGGTTTTAAGTTTGTTCGCGTGACGATGCGATCACTCGTAGTCTTGGGCAGTCTCCATCCTGAAGTTCATATTAGAAGTCATACATGGTTCATCAATCGCAGTCTCGTGTATATGGGTCGTATATAATTAAGATTGAAAAGGCAGTTGAATAATTGATTCTTCTTTTAGCTCACATCCCAACGAGGAAAAGAAGTTAAAGTGGAATCATCAATTCTAAACCTGTAGAACCTTGATTATATACCATCCCTATGTATACATTCTTCAGCGATAGGTCAACCGTATGGATCTTTGGATTGAACTTGACGTACTGTACGAGTGGTACTTCGGGGATTTCTTCGGAAAGGAGAAGAAACATGAGGTACTCCATGCATGAGTACTTCAGTATTCTGGAATGACAACTTTGCTAGCAAGACGATTTCGGAGAAAGAGATGTACGCACAAAACTGGTATTGCGAGGATCGAATTGACTCAAGTGGTATAACAATATCGGACATACTTGAAAGTAAAGACACTAGATTTGAACATAAGGCGTTACAGACAAAACACAACAGTGCAACTTTCAACAGAGTTATAGTACTTTAGAGTAACTATAGGAATGATGCTGCTAATAAGTGATACTACAAAAGGCAAGTATATGCAGCACGAGGGTCCCTTTACTGACGGGATCTCATAAAAGATAAGACTCTAGTTGCACTAGTTTTAAACAGTTTATAAGTATGGTACAACGAAATGCCTTAATTACTTTAACGTGGGTCCGAAGTAGCCTCTCCTGCGGCAGTGATCCTCAGTATTTATCGTTTGCGCTAGAGTTCTTTGCTATTGGACAATCCTTCTTGAGGTGCCCAATTTCACCGCATTGGTGACATATCTGACTGGCACTAACATTGGTGGTGGAAGTGATGTGTTGGGTTGGAGTTACGTGGACGCGAGTGCTATCCTTATTCATACACTTTGAGACTTTCCTTTCATAGGGTCTAGTTTTAACACCACCATCGCAAGTCTGGTTGACTCTGATGTTAGGGGCTTGAGTGATGGGTCGCGCCGGTGCCCCACAGCTACGAGCATGGTGCCCTATTTTTAGCCAATTGCAACATTGCATTTCATGGCAAGCTCCATTATGATGAGAGCTACACTTATCACACTTCGGTAGATTTCCCTCGTATGGTCTGATCAGTACTGGGAATGCAGGGGCTGTCACTTGTTGTTGTTTCATGGCAAGTCTTTGGGATCGCTTGCGCTCCTTTTGGGCTTGGCGCCTTCGTTTATTCCTCTTAGTTTTTCGGCTTTGTAGATATGTGATGTTACCATTTGTTGGCTTCTCGGATCAGCACAACAATCAGAGTTGTCAACTCTTTTGCCAGTCTTGTTTGATTGATAGAGTTGATGTGTGTAAGGAAAGCTATCACAGCAGCTGCTACCGCGACTTGTAGTGTAGCGGCGTCGTTATAGAGGATAAGGGTTTCGTTGCTCGGTTGACTATTTCTGGGTGACGACATGATTCTGTTACACTGAAAGAGAATGAATTCGTGAGCGAGTATGGTTGAACCTGGATGTAGTTCAATCATTCAAGTAAAGAGTTAGAATATGCTCTCGAGGGTTTTGACCTACATCCCTATGATGCAGTCCTAGTAAAGAGTAGAAGTAAGTTCGTAGAATGGTCATCAAGATGTTTCTCGTTCAAGCCGAGGAATCATTGGTTGGTGAATAATATGATCCAACCCTTGGAAGAGGATTGGGAATGATTCCGGAGCTAAGTTACTCTAGTCCAATAACTTGACTCGAGTGGGTTTCATGTCGACTCCTATGAAAGTATGATGAAAGTATTTGAACAAAGAGTGGTACAGAAGTTAGCCAACTGCCAAAATCATTGATGTTTAGGATGTATCAAGTTTGGGAAAATTTGACCTTGTCCTAGGTCTTACATCACATCCGTAGTAGAAAAGTTTTGGCCGTATAAGGCCTAACTAAAAGTACATATATTACCAGAAAGTTACATAGAAAATGTCACATAGAACATAAAAAGGAATACGGTTCTTTAAAACAAAGAATGAAAGTATAGCATCTCCTACTAGTGAAGATCATCCCTCTGGTGAACTCTCAGCTTAGCCAGTTGGCGTTCCATATCAAGTAGGTGTCTTTTGTACACCCTCTGGCGTACTGGGAGTTCTATTACATCTGCTTGTGATTCAGCCAGTGCTTGAAGCAGCGTTTCATGGTCTCTTTCAGATCTATCACGAGCATCTTCCAGGTGAATGGTGTGAAGGGTATGTATTCTCGCATTGGTGACAACTTATGTGATCTGATGTAGGGCTGTCCTGCCTTGAATCTCATTTCGAGCCACTCTGCGGACCAGGATTGGCAAGATTCTATCTGTTGAGCCCCCATTGCTCAGGTCATAAAAGCTTCGATCTCCATTAAATGGTATTGGTTGATCTTTTCCTTGGCTCCCTGTTTCCAAGCATTCTACCCAAGGAGGCGTCGGGCCATGAAAAGTCGGACGAGGATTAGGATTTGGAAAGGGAGCTACCTGGGGTAGGTTCTCAACATCGGGTTCGGAGTTAGCACCATCCGAAAGGTCTTCATCATGGTGATCATTCAAATGGATCGGATGATCATTCTCTAGTTCTTCTCCAAACCATCCAGCAATGACTTCGTTCGGAAGGTACGGGTTGCCGTGGGGATGAAGTCCATCCATGTTATCTACGCGAGAATTGGGGTAAGAAAATAATTATTAGACGAACTATCTATATAATTATTAGAAAATCTTCATTAGTTACATCACTATTTGTGAAGTGCATACCAGGTATATGTAATCAAAATAGGATAGGCCTTCGAATAAGTGACCTTAACTCCAAATTCACAAGGAATAGGGGTAAAGCAAATTCTAAGTTTATAACAGCCTAGTTACATATAGCCTTAGTGTATCCACTTAGCAACTATCAACTTAGTAATGAAGATCCTTTTTAGTTCTCAAGTATAAAGTACTTATAGTAACACCAAATACCCCTATGGTATTTCATCGTGGTAGTGTTGGTAAGTTTTTTTAGACTTGTTGCCATATCACAACCATTCTTGGGCATATACTAATCACACCTCAGACCAACATAGTTGATCAGGCTATGCCACTCCCAAGACTTACCATACATCCCCGAGCTTACCTGTGATATTCAACAATCGTAATACTTTTGTTCTTGTCATTGTGACACAGATTTTAGTATGAATGCAGGCACGTATACTCAATCAAATATTTTATTATTTAAAGTATAAACTCTTGGTAAGAGTATCTTTAATCCCATTATACTTATAGTTAGTATATCTTTTATGGGTTGATATACTTAACTCACTATAAATAATGCTTTGATACCAATCTGTCACACCCCAAAACCAGGAACGGCGGAAACGTTCTGGGGTGGAGGACGTCGTGTACAGTATCACAACAATGAATACTAGTAAACAAGCAATAACATCATCCATTGCATTAATAATATAATTTTAATACAAGTGTGTTCTGACATGTTTAATAGACACTAAAGTATAAATCAAAATGAATGATGAGTCTTGAACGAGTTCCATCTTCTCTAAACCTTGCATTGGTACCTGTCTACTGTTGATCTAAGGATATATGTTATTTTGAAAGAGAGTATCAGCTTTAAAGCTGGTGAGATCATAAGTATTTTAGTGTCTAAATTTGTAAGAAAGTATTTGTATGTATGTGAAGTGTAAGTATGTAAAAGTTTTGAACCTCCTAGAAAACCCTATGTTTCCTACTAAAAGTAGCCTTCTACCAAGGCATCTAGTATCTGTGTGTGTCTCTTGTAAGAGTGTGTATTTTCCCAAATCTGACTATCATTAACAAAAAAACATAGGTAATACATTACCGTGCATCCTGTGAATGTTCACAAACTAAATGTAATGGGAATATATTATACTACTGTAGTATTTCAATAAGTAACTACCAAGACATAATTGGTTTGAAAGTACCCTTCTACCTAGACCCGACTGTTTTGAAAGTAGTCTTCTACCAAGACTCGACTGTTTTGAAAGTAGCCTTCTACCAAGACCCGACTGTTTTGAAAGTAGTCTTCTACCAAGACCCGACTGTTTTGAAAGTAGCCTTCTACCAAGACCCGACTGTAAGACTATTATTATTATTCTAATCTACCTCATCAATCATGTGAATATGCCACATAGTACAGGTATTAATAATATATTAACTGGAGCTTTATATCCTTTTGTAATTGTCGTAAGTACTGTAGTATTTGTAATAAGTGACTACTTTTGTACTATTTTGCCTTAATTGAGGGATAAGGTATAATGTGATGGCTAGATCCCATTCTAGACGCTCTCCTGTCAAATAGATTTTGAGACCTACACGCGACCCCTGAATGATTGCAAGCCGCGAACATCCACATTACTATGATCATGTATACCCAATATAACTATCACAATGCATTAGTGATTCATTGGTATAGTTAGATACTGAAATCGTTCCATGCTATAGCACCTAGTTATGTTTGTTCTATTATCGTATATGTAAACGCACTCATGTAAGCGTATCTATGATAACATACTCATGTAAGCATATCTATGTAAACGTACTCATGTAAGCGTATCTATGTAAATGTACTCATGTAAGCGTATCTATGTAAACGTACTTATATAAGCGTATCTATGTAAACGTACTCATGATAGCGTATCTATGTAAGCGCACTCATATAAGTTTATCTATGTAAATGTACTCATGTAAGCGTATCTATGTAAACCTACTCATATAAGCGTATCTATGTAAACGTACATATGTAAGTGTAATCATGTAAACGTATCTATGTATTAATATAGACTCAAGAATGAACTGACTCTTGTGTGATTCCGTATACTTGGAATGGTAAGTAGTATCTCCTAAGTGTACCTATAATAGTTACTAACAATGTATGTGTATAACCTGAAGTATGCCTTTGCTACCCAAAGGTACTGAACTGACTGAGGAGAACTGTTATGTCTACATATGTATACATGATATATAACTAATATTTAGACGACATTCGGACGGATAACCGATACCCCATAACCACATCCCAACGAGGAAAAGGAAATAAAGTGAGTTAGCCTTCCTAAGTCCTTTAAACATTACTTATATAACTATACATATATGGGCATGCATTTGATAATATAAAAGCATAAAAGAAGTTTTGTAAAACCTTTGAAAAAGATTAATATCTAAGAAAAGATCGACTTGATGTCAGCTTATAAAGCGGTTTGGAAGCATTTGCTTGATAAAACAGTTTAAGTATAAAGAAACCTTTGTTTGAAACACAATTGTAAAAGAGTTTGAAATTAAACATACAGTGTATAATAAATAGTTTAATAAAGAGTTTTAAACATATAAAAATGCTTATGGTAAACATTTGAAGGAATCTGTTTGGTAAAACAGTTAACATATAGTAAATCCATTTGCATGTTTGTTATTAATCACATTTGATTGATATAATAACTAGCATGAATCAACTTGTATTCCCCCCCCCCCCCCCCCATAAAGCATTTAAAAACATTTAGAAACATTTAAAAGGCTAATTTAAGGGGTATGAACTCACCTGCAGCAAGTGGATCGGATGGAAGTATAGGACAAGTGCTTGGTGTCAAGTGAAGACTTAGACACAAACAATGATCCTAATTACATATGAAGACATATGTATATAAACAATTAGTGATTATAACACTAATTAAACATGTATAAACATCCTATTGCGAGGAAAACACTTTGGTGAAGTGCTAGGAGGATATCGGGTTGCAACAAAGGAGTGCAAGGCCTCATACGAGAGTTTATGGTCCAATGACCATGTTTGTTGCAGTCTACGGCCTAGGGGAGTTTACTCCTGGCCGTAAACTCTCAATTGATCACCAAAATGGGCTTAAAACTCTAAGCGCTTAAGTGGTTAAGTGCTCCAAAGCTTCAAACAAGTGTTTGGGTGGGTTTCAGGTCCTAAAATGACCTTGAATGGTGTTTACCGTCCTAGGACCATTTACCCATGAGTTTACGGCCGTAAACTCATGGTAAGAAGTACCATTTCGTGAATTGGAGTCCTAGAAGTCATTTTGAAGCATCCTAACTTCAAGTCTAATCCTTAGGAAGCGATTAGGGCAACTATTCACTCCTAAATGGAGTTTACGGCCCATGGACCATGGTATTTTGATGTTTTCAAGTCCTAAACACTTCAAGGTAAAAGCCTAGGCTAGTTTCTAGGCATAAGGAAAGAGTTGGGAGCACTTTCGCACCCGAATTAGGGTTTACGGTCCAAGAAGATCTTGGGCCATAAACTCCTTTTTCTTGTGATTCTTGAGTGTTTTCAATGATATCTAAACATGTAGTAAGCTTTAAAACACTCTAGGGTAGAAGTACTTACAATTTGGGATGAAAGATTGACGATCCTTGGGAGAGAATCGGGTTTTTCTCTAGTTGAAAATGAAACAAACGACTAAAAATGGCTACGGGCCATATATATACCCCATGGAGCTTTCGGTCCAAAAAATATCATTTGAGCTGTAAACTCCAAACTCTTGGAGTTTTGAAACATCTAAGATGCACAATATGCTCTAGAGCATCCTCTCTCCTGACATCTCCTAAAGTGTTAAGCCTAATATGCTCAAACTTATTCCAAAAAGCTTGAAAATTAGCAGAAGATGTTCCGACTTCTATTGAAGGGAAGGGTTCTACAGAATAGAAAATTTCAGGTTGTCACACTGCATCTTTTGGATCGGATGAAGGAGCAGCAAAACCACCTATTCCTTTGGACCCATTTGAAGAAGATCCATCATGAGACTTTCCCTTTTGATTCTTAGAGGGAGCCTTCCTCTTCTTTCCCTTCCCTTGTCTAATAGCCAAGAGTAGGGCAGCAGCAGTAGGAGTGGTTGTGACAGCTTTGCCTTTCAACCCACTTTTAGTAGTCCTCAATAACCATTGAAGCATGCTCAATGTTACTTCCTCCTTGTTCATATGATAAGTCATCTTGAACTGATCATAACAAGGAGGTAGTCCTCGTAGAACCACTGGAGCTCAGGAGTCATAGTGGCTACCATTATACATGACACATTTGTCGTGTCCTTTCCGTGAGCCCTACAGTCAGCTATTTCTTTAGCAGAAGCATTATTTTCGTCAATCTATTTGAGCTTTTCGTCGAGGTTGTATTCTATCTCCTCGTACGAGAGGACCATGTGGATGTTGCGGATGCAATCATTGAAATTGGACCCATCGAAGGTGACCCTCCCATAAATGTTCATGAGAGAAAAGGAGCTAGATGGGTTCGAGCATGAAGCATTGTTTGAGTCAGACATCTGAAAAAGAAAAGCAACAAAGTTTAGATTAGATAAGAATACTTAATATAACACCCAAATGAAATATTAAGGCTAGGACCCAACATTATAATTCACAATTTGGAAAAAGGATGTCTTAATCCAATTGCAAATTATATGCAGGTAGGTAAATGATGAATCACCAATTCCGGCACTCTGCATCTTGATATGTTCCAATGAGGGATCTTTCCCTGTCTACATCTCGTGAGGTGTTCTGTCAACATTCTTAATTGGGACTAGATTAAGGAAATACGCGGCAACCTCTAACGCATACCTAAAATGAGATAGGCAGTGAAGCTCGACTCATAAAGGAATGAACCATGTCCAATATGGTCCAATTGCGCATATCGGCCACAACATTGAGCTACGGTGTCCTAGGCGGCATCAATTGTGAAACAAGTCCACATTCCTTAAGCTACTCATCGAACTCGATACTAAGATACTCACCATCCTTATCGGATCTGAGCATCTTTATCTTCATGCCTAACTGATTCTCCACTTCTTGTTTAAATTCTTTGAACTTTTTGAAGGTTTCCGAGTTGTGCTTGACTAAGTAGATATAGCCATATCTATTGCAATCATCGGTGAACATAACATCAGAGCGGTTACCTTCCCTTGGTGTGGATTTGAAGGGGCCACACACATCAGTGTGTATGAGATCCAACAATCCCTCACCTCTTTAACAAGTACTAGTGAAATGTGATTTAGCCATCTTTCCAAGTAAACAAGATTCACATGTGTCATCCGACTTTAGGTCAAATGACTCCAACACTCCATCCTTTTGGAGTTGGGCTATACGCTTCTTGTTAACATGTCCAAGACAACAACGCCACAAGCATGCCTTGTGCAAACCATTGGAAAAATCAATATGCAGCACATTATATCCTAAGTTGTCAACAACTATCACAGTTTCATATATACCATTACAAGGCAATGCTTCAAAATAAAAAATACCGTTATAGAAAGCATTAATAGAACCAACTTCATTACTAAATGAAAATCTAAAACCTTGTCTATACAAACCATGAAAAGAAATAATATTCCACATCATTTCTGACGATAAACAACAATCATTCAAATCCAATCCTAATCCAGTACTAAGAACAAAAGACTAAAATCCAATACTGGTGACAGGCGACGCTCTCTTATTCCCCATGATAAAGTTCATCTTTTCGTGCTCCACATCCCTACTTCTTCATAGACCCTACAAATCAAAATGAATGTTAAAACAACATCATGTATCAAAGACCCAAGAACTAGAATGTGATGTGTTAATAGATTGAATATGTAAATAGCTGCGAAGGTAGGCATTATCTTCCCATCCTTGATATCTTCTAGATACCTCAGGCAGCTTCTTTTCCAATGCCCGTTGTCATGACAGTAGAAGCACTCTGCATCTTTTGGATCGGATGAAGGAGCGATAGAACCACCTTTTCCTTTGGACCTATTTGAAGAATATCCATCATGAGACTTTCCCTTGTTATTCTTAGAGGGAGCTTTCCTCTTCTTTCACTTCCCTTGTCTAATAGCCAAGAGTAGGGCAGTAGAAGTAGGAGTGGTTGTGACAGCTTTGCCTTTCAGCCCACTTTCAGTAGTCCTCACCAACCATTAAAGCATGCTCAATGTGACTTCCTCCTTGTTCACATGATAATCTTGAACTGATCATAACAAGCAGGTAGTCCTCGTAGAACCACTGGAGCTCAGGAGTCATACTGGCAACCATTATACATGACACCTTTGTCGTGTCCTTTTCGTGACCCCTACAGTCAGCTATTTCTTTAGCAGAAGCATTAGTTTTGTCAATCTATTTGAGCTTTTCGTCGAGGTTGTATTCTATCTCCTCGTACGAGAGGACCATGTGGATGTTGCGGATCCAATCATTGAAATGGACCCATCAAAGGCGACCCTCCCATAAATGTTGATGAGAGAAAAGGAGCTTGATTGGTTCGAGCATGAAGCGTTGTTTGAGCGAGACATCTGAAAAAGAAAAGCAACAAAGTTTAGATTAGATAAGAATCCTTAATATAACACCCAAATGAAATATTAAGGCTAGGACCCAACATTATAATTCACAATTCGGAAGAAGAATGTCGTAATCCAATTGCAAATTATATGCAGGTAGGTAAATGATGAATCACCAATTCCAGCACTCTGCATCTTGATATGTTCCAATAAGGGATCTTTCCCTATCCACATCTCGTGAGGTGTTTTGTCAACCTTCTTAATTGGTACAACATTAAGGATATAGGCGGCAACCTCTAACGCATACACCTAAAATGAGATAGGCAGTGAAGCTTGACTCATCATGGAATGCACCATGTCCAATATGGTCCAATTGCGCATCTCAGTCAAAACATTGAGCTATGGTGTCCAAGGCGGCATCAATTGTGAAACAAGTCCACATTCCTTAAGATACTCATCGAACTCGATACTCAGATACTCTCCACCCCTATTGGATCTGAGCATCTCTATCTTCATGCGTAATTGATTTTCCACTTCTTTTTTAAATTCTTTGAACTTTTCGAAGGTTTCCGACTTGTGCTTGATTAAGTAGATATGACCGTATCTATTGTAATCGTTGGTGAACGTAACATAAAAGTGGTTAGCATCCCTTGTGGTGGATCTGAAGGGCCCACACACATTGTTGTGTATGGGATCCAACAATCCCTCACCTCTTTCACAAGTACGAGTGAAAGGTGATTTAGCCATCTTTCCAAGTAAACAAGATTCACATGTGTCATCCAACTTTAGGCAAAACGACTCCAACACTTCATCCTTTTGGAGTTGGGCTATGCGCTTCTTGTTGACATGTCCAAGTCAACAATGCCACAAACATGCCTTGTTCAAACCATTGGACAAATCAATATGCAGCACATTATTTCCTAAGTTGTCTACAACCTTCACAACTTCATATATACCATTACAAGGCAATGCTTCAAAATAAAAAATACCATTATAGAAAGCATTAATAGAACCAACTTCATTATTAAATGAAAATCTTAAACCTTGTCTATACAAACCATGAAAAGAAATAATATTCCTCATCATTTCTGACGAGTAACAACAATCATTCAAGTCCAATCCTAATCCACTACTAAGCACAAAAGAATAAAATCCAATATTGGTGATGGGCGACGCTCTCCTATTCCCCATGATCAAGTTCATCTTTTCATGCTCCACATCCCTACTTCTTCTTAGACCCTGCAAATCAAAACAAATGTTAAAAAAGAATCAGGTATCAAGGACCCAAGAACTAGAATGTGATGAATTATTAGATTGAATAGTGTAAATAGTTGCGAAGGTGGGCTTTATCTTCCCATCCTTGATATCTTGCAGATACTTCAGGCAGCTTCTTTTCCAATGCTCGTTGTTGTGACAGTAGAAGCACTCTGCATCTCTTGGATCGGATGAAGCAGCAGCAGAACCACCTTTTCCTTTGGACCTATTTGAAGATGATCCATCATGAGAATTTCCCTTGTGATTCTTAGAGGGAGCATTCCTCTTCTTTTCCTTCCCTTTTCTAATAGCCAAGAGTGGGGTAGCAGCAGTACGAGTGGTTGTGAAAGCTTTTCCTTTCAACCCACTTTTACTAGTCATCTTGAACAGATCATAACAAGGAGGTAGTCCTCGTAGAACCATTGGAGCTCAGAGTCATAGTAGCTACCATTATACATGAAACCTTTGTCTTGTCCTTTGCGAAGGTGGGCTTTATCTTCCTATCCTTGATATCTTGCAGGTACTTCAGGAAGCTTTTTTTCCAACGCCCGTTGTCATGATAGTAGAAGCACTCTACATCTTTTGGATCGGATGAAGGAGCAGCAGAACCACCTTTTCTATCACACCCCAAAACCGAGAACGATGGAAACATTGTGGGGCGGAGGACGTCATGTACAGTATCACAACACATTATAATAGTAAACAAGTAAGCAACTGTTGGGTTTTGAGCATTCTAACACTTCCTAAGTGTACATGCAACCCTAAATACCTTGGATCTATGTTTTCTCTATTATACATGCAAATAAGAACTTCCAAGGTATTATTCTAATCTAGCATACAAAACAATAACTATAGCAAGATAGAATACATACCTCTTTGGTGTAGACAATCTTCATGTAGCTTGAGTGCCTAGTGCCCCAAGTGTGACACCTCAAATGGGATCACAATCATCAAAACACTTAGAATAACTTGAGAGAATTCTACACTCTTCAAAATCGGCTAGCCCTTTCTTCACTATCTCTAGTGGCCCATTTTTCCTCAATAATAAGATGCTTATATAGTTACACAATTAGGGTAAACTCTTAATTGTCATGGCTTTCCATTTCCTTGGATCCATGGGTACAAATACACCATGGAGCATCCATGGACCATCCTATGGGTTTTAGCCCAACTTGATTATCCATGGAGCATTAGCCCACTATACAAGTATGGATGATTTACACAATCAACCCATATATTTAATTAGTCTTCTTTTGATCACTTAATTAATCCTAGATTAATTCTTGATCAATACTAATTAAATAATCTTATTATTCTTATTATTAATATACTAGAACTTATAATATATTAATAACCATAAGTGTCTTATTTCTCTCATTCAAGTGCATGATGGTATGCAACCCAAATGGACCATGCCGGGTCGGGTCAAGTCTTACCAAATATAGTTATGGACTTAGACATTAATCCAACAGTCTCCCACTTGGATAAGTCTAAAACTATTATTGCGTATGACTTCAGGAACCAACCGGCAATCGTAGCTCTCAAAAGCTTCTGTCGAACTCTGACCTTGTCGATGAACTCTGACCTTTGTCAGTGACTTGTCCATTAGATAAGGGATCATATATTCCTCCATTCTAGATATCATATGGACTGAGACATGGATTATAATCATTCTCTCTGTCCATTTGTTGTTTCCCGATTTCCGATTTATGACAACTGACTAATTGAACAAATCAAATCAGTCCTGGCCCGACCGAGCACTTCCATTTGTCATCATCAAATCATCGAGGGGCCCACAGATATCGCTTTTATCCCGAAGGTAAAAGGAACGGATAAACTTCGACTCATATGGCTTGTTCTACTACTTGTTGAATCATACACAAAGGCACGTTTTATAGCACAGAGTTACCAAATGTGGTTTCGTGCAATCAATGTACTATCAACTCTTAGTAACAACTCATATCTCTAGGTTTGAAGAATATAAGATATTATCGTCTCATGATCACTCGTGATAAAATCCATGAAGTGATTCCAATGAGCGCGGGTTGAATCCAATACTCAGAACTTATGAGCACTCATGATTGATGTAGCCTTGTCCAACACCTTAGACCTCTACAACCCATCATGACAGTCTTAATTCATATCTACTTCCAACATATGACCGACTGTGGATGGTTTGAATAACTTAGTCATTCCGGAAGAATAACCCAGTTTATTCGGGAAGTCAAAACATGCAAAATGAAACACAATGATAATTGAATCCAATATGGTATCAACACTTTGAACATAAATAAAACACCTTTTATTTATCACCATATGATTACACATTATTCATTGTATACTGTTTCAGCTATCAACTTTATTCTTGAATTTAAAACAATAGTTGTCCCATGCTCCAAGCATGTACACTATGTTTTCTTAAACACTAGTCATGCCACACACCAAGTATGCATACTATGTTTGTCTATGATCCTTACTTTGTGAACTAGATCAATTGAACATAACTTCAATGATTCTCTTTTCACACTCCCAAATCCTTACCGCAAATGCAAGAATTCCAAATTCATGCCATTTACTGAAATCTGTTAGATTCTAAACTTATATGCATTGATCCTCTTGTAACGATTATGCACAAAGTCACAAAGACTTGGCAACAATCATTACAGAGTATTCCAAAGGAGATCAACTCCTTGGAAATATCCTTCTTGCATTAAGTTTCCTTAATCTTTCACAGATTGAAAATTCTAACTTTGAAACATTTCCAGATTCCATTTTGACTATCACTTCTGAACAAGAGTTGCCTCCTTACAGATTATGTCAATATGGTCCTTCCAGAATTATCACTATACTTCCAATTGTCCTTGAGCAACCAATCTTTGGTAAACCTTAGATTGTCCTCGACAATTGTTTAATCCTTTTAGTCATATCCAGTTCTAAACCTTTTCCCTTCTTAATGCCCCAGGCATTTGGAAAATTTTAGAACGGATGATTATAGCACATGTAATCGATCCTATATCTGAAGCATATGGGACACGATTCATGATGTCTCACATAAAGACTAAACCAGTCTTTTGCTATAACATTTCCATTTCAATTTGCCAAGTTCTCATAATTCAGATTATGAAAAGGGATGCCGTAATCATAATCGAATTTTAGAACGCAAATAATGGACCCATATACAGAATTTCCTTATGTTGAGCCATTCCAACATGAAATTCATATATATATGCTTGACTAAATGATTAAAACCTCACGATCTAAGCTTATAGATTTGGGATGAAGCATAATTTCCTCTCCCTTAATTATAGCAAAAACAACTTTTTCCCAATTGAAACTTTTGTTTTCTATAATTAACATTGCTAGCTTGCAATACTTAACATAATTATCATGCTCCCACTAACATGATGATTATTAGCATAACTCTTATGCTCCCACTAGCTTTGACATGTACTCAGAAACCAGCTGGACTTCTAGAAATCAATACTTCATTGACTTTCTTACCAAAGTTCAGATTTCTAATACTAGATTGTTTTGATAAGACTTTATCAAAATCATACACCTTCCCTTAGATAGCACACTTGTGTATCTAAACAATTATGAAGAGGGATGCCGTAATCATAATGTTTAGACCTTTTTGCCACTTCTCACAAGTCCATGTTAGTGTGCCGGTTAACCACACGCGCTCCACTAACGACTTTGAGAATGCAAATATCACAATTGCTATCTAGCTAAAATCTACTTAGTGAAAGTGTTTCCTCACCATCATTTTCATGAATCGGAGAGAAACCTTATGACACTTAGATTTACTGGTGTATGTGTTCTTATCCATGTGAATTTGTCAAAACCATAATCATAAGACAAAGATAATGACAAGTTCAAAACCATATGGATTGAACTCAATCTTAACTTCTTGCCACTTGGCAGCTCAAGGGCCTTCCATTGCTTCCAAGTTGTTATGCAACACATTGAGAACTCTAAGAACTCATATGCAAAACCAACTTCAACTGGAATGGGCACAGAATATGTCAACACAATAGATTATAAACCTCAAATTGTGTGCTAGTGAAGAACTTTAGGTTTTATTCTTGATTAGTTCTTGAGACTTTCAAGACCTTTAAGACTCCCACTGTCCTCTTGACCTATAAGACTCCCTTGTCAAATATCCAAGAGATAGTGTGGATTCTAATCAAGACAAACACTTCACACAATTGGCCTAAGTTGGTCTTAGTTTTATCCAAAACATCACAACTTACCAATTTCAAATGTACAAGAGTAGAAAACTTTTACTCTTACATTTGACAGTGTTTTAAACCTTCTTTTGAGACATGTCACTCAAGTTACAATCTTGGAGTATGACTCTAAGACTTGTATTGGAACAAAGTATGACTCATCTTCTTGATTTAACCATTTCAACAATTCAAGTTCCTCTTCTTAGTCATAAGAATGCACTAAGATTTCCTTAGAGAACTAATTTTGATATGGTTTCTTAATCATTAAGATGATCACAAAACTGATACTAAAGTACTCTCCCATCTTTTCAGATATGAGAAACTTTTATCCTTCTGCCTAATTTGATTCTTCTTGTTCGCCCTGCCATACATTGGAACCTTTTCCAATGTCTCAGAGTTACACTTAAGCTTGTAAGTATAATCATATTTACTGAACTTAAGTAAATCATGACGAATAGTTTTATCAATCTTTTTGTGGTGGACTTGACCAGTGCACAAGAATGTGTACTCGATCCCTTAGTCCTTTACTTGACTCACCCATCCATGTGAACAAGTAATTAGTCTTAATTTTCCAAAACTTGAAAGTTCTCATTCATCATGCTATACAACTTGCATGATTCCAAGTTCCGGTCCAGTTGAAACTTGGGTGATGAGAATCTTTCCTTATTTGGTAAATTTAGACATTACCACAAATGAAAGAATCAATTTCATATTTTCCACTCTTGTTGTTAATGGAATCTTATAAGCAACAATTTTTCCTCAAATGGCATTGTAAGGATATTTTAAAATAAATAAAATCAAAAATTTTCCTTTTATTTTAAAACTTTGCGGAAAAACTTATCCTTACAATCCATATGAAAACTTGTTGTTATCTATTCATAAGCAATATCTCATAACTCCTGAGAAGTAGCTCAAGAATCCGATCTTCAAACTATGCGATAGAAATCCATCTACGCCATCAGATTCAGCATATTCTTTCTTTAAGTTTCTTCACCTTTCTTTCATTCTTAAAACATCACCATGTGACCCAGTCACATCATGTATCAAGAATCTCAGAATAGAAACTTAACAGAGTTAGATAGTGGAATTTACCTGAAGTAGAGTCAAACTTATTGACTTTAACATCCTTAGGTAAATTTGGCAGCTTCGTAACCAATGCCCCTTTCTTTGGCAATATAAACATATGGACCCTTTGATAAAGACACACAGGACTATCACAGACTAAGCTTTTTCTCTTTACCATTTGGTCAACCGAGTTGACTATGGCCGATCCCTTTCCATTGGGAAGAGAATGTTTTTCTGGATTTCCTGTGTCACTATTGTCAATGTCCATCAAGTTTTTAAGAAAGTTGATCTTAGCAAATAGATAAGATCATTAAGGGTCTTGTCATAGTCTGTTTCATAGGTGTCCCAAAGGAACTCACTATGTGACTTAGAAAGTGATTGAACCACCAACTTTCTCAAGACTTTGACACCCAACTCTCCCGGCTTGTCAATATGTGACTACATCTCCAAGATGTGCTCACACCTAGACCTTGCCTTGCCAATAGGGCTTGAGTGACCTTAAACTTTTCAAGAACTTGTGGGTTAGGGAGAATAATTTGAAGAGGAGAAAGAAGTATGATATCCATGGGACATCATCTTCATTAGGAAACCTTGTTTCAAGAGATTTGGGAAGATCATAAGTGTCTAAACCAGACATCTTTTGGGAGATATTCAAGATAGTTGATCTTAAGTCCTTAATATGACACCCAATATGAAATATTAAGGCTAGGACCCAACAAACTATTTTATAACTTAGAAGAGGTATGCCGTAATCCAAGCTATAAAATATTTGAAGGTAGGTGAATGACGATTCACCAATTTCCACCAAGATAAACGAAATGAATTATTAGGTTTTAATTGGTTTTGAAACTCCTAGATCTTTGAGATTCATTGAACTGTTCAATGGCATGTTTCAATCTCGAGTGTGCCCTTCAGGTTTTGTGACTGGGATGCCGAGGATCACAAAACAAGGTGTGAAGTAACCATGCAAATCACTTGGTACCCTTAATAAATTACCCCTCAATCGATGTGCCGGTTAACCACACACGCTCCATCGATACTATGATAAATATTAAGTCACCCTTTACCTACCTTGTTAAGTCCAAGTTAGTGTGCCGGTTAACCACACACGCTCCACTAACGACTTAGACAAAGTGTAAAGTGCAATTTCATGGATTAGCACCTTATTCACATTTTTCCTAAGTAACTAAGATTGGGTATTATTAAGAGTTTAGTTACTTAGTATTTTTCATTAATACTTTTAATGAAGGGAGAATTCTAGTCCTGTCAAACCCGTTCGGCTAACGACCCTCCACCAGTCAAGCAAGCGGTGGGTGAGAGTGGACACCCATTAAGTTGCCATTTTATAGGCAACAACCTTATACCCACCTTATAGACCGGCTTCGTGAATGAGGCGTCCTAGCGGTAAGACTGACTTTACTCTTATATATATATATATATATATATATATATATATATATATATATATATATATATATATATATATATATATATATATATATATATATATATATTATTAACTTATAATATTATAAAGTATAAAGGTTGAATTTTAACTTTTAAAATTCTAAGGGCTAACTTGGAATTAAAGTATTCATACTTGAAAACTTTTCAAATTCCAAAACTTGAGGGCAAGTTTTGAAACTATTCAAAACTAATTAATTCCATAACTTATGTGTTTAAAGTAGTTTTAATCCAAAAACTCTTCAAGTTCCATAACTTGAGGACAAGTTATGGAAGACTTTAAACTAATAAAAGAACTAACTTTTCCTTTATTTTATAACTTATGGATTTAATTATGGTTACATATTTTTCTTTAATGAAGTGACTCTTGAACTTTCATAACTTGAGGACAAGTTATGCAGTCATAAAAAAAATTATTCAATGACACAAGACTCTTCATTTTGTAACCATTGCCAACTATTATGAGTTTTATGAGTCTTTAATGTGACTCTTCATGTAACTTGAGGACAAGTTACACAAACACATTTTATACTCAACTCTTAGATTAAAATGGATTGAAAACAACTATTTCACTCAACATTTCTATTAATCTAAGCAACTCATAAGAACAAGATAATTCAAATCAAACTTTTTCATGTAATTAGTCTAAACCTTAAACTAATACAAAACATGAATCTATTGACAATTATCTTTGAAAATGGATTAGCATGAACATTACCACATCAAAAACAAGTTTATAAGATCAAAAACAACTTAGGGTAATGTTCCTAGTCCATTTCTAGCCAAAAAAACTCGAAAATATGCTGTCTGGGGGTCCAACTCGTCGAGTGCATGAACAAACTCGGCGAGTTGGATCGAATTCATCACTCTTTAGGCATGGACTCGCCGAGTCTCCTAATGGACTCGCCGAGTCTGATGGCCAGACAGCACCAGATTCGTTTTTTCAGCTTCTATTGCAGGTATAACAAGAAAACAAGCCTAGGCTCTGATACCACTGTTGGGTTTTGAGCATTCTAACACTTCCTAAGTGTACATGCAACCCTAAATACCTTGGATCTATGTTTTCTCTATTATACATGCAAATAAGAACTTCCAAGGTATTATTCTAATCTAGCATACAAAACAATAACTATAGCAAGATAGAATACATACCTCTTTGGTGTAGACAATCTTCATGTAGCTTGAGTGCCTAGTGCCCCAAGTGTGACACCTCAAATGGAATCACAATCATCAAAACACTTAGAATAACTTGAGAGAATTCTACACTCTTCAAAATCGGCTAGCCCTTTCTTCACTATCTCTAGTGGCCCATTTTTCCTCAATAATAAGATGCTTATATAGTTACACAATTAGGGTAAACTCTTAATTGTCATGGCTTTCCATTTCCTTGGATCCATGGGTACAAATACACCATGGAGCATCCATGGACCATCCTATGGGTTTTAGCCCAACTTGATTATCCATGGAGCATTAGCCCACTATACAAGTATGGATGATTTACACAATCAACCCATATATTTAATTAGTCTTCTTTTGATCACTTAATTAATCCTAGATTAATTCTTGATCAATACTAATTAAATAATCTTATTATTCTTATTATTAATATACTAGAACTTATAATATATTAATAACCATAAGTGTCTTATTTCTCTCATTCAAGTGCATGATGGTATGCAACCCAAATGGACCATGCCGGGTCGGGTCAAGTCTTACCAAATATAGTTATGGACTTAGACATTAATCCAACAGCAACATCATCCACTGCATTAAATATATAATTTTAATACATGTGTGTTCTGTTGTATATAAGACACAAAAATATGAATCAAAATATAAGAGGAGTCTTGTATGTGCTCCATCTTCTCAAAAGCTGGCATCAGTACCTGTCTACTAATGACCTGAGGATACAAGTTATTTTGAAAGAGTTTATCAGCATTAAAGCTGGTGAGTTCATAAGTATTTAGTGTCTATGTTTGTATCAAAATGTTTGAAACAGTGTTTGAAGTACGACTTTGTAAACGTTTGTAGAAAAAGTATGTGAATGTTTGTAAGTATTTGTAAAATTTTGAAAATCCTAGGAAATCTTATATTTTCTACTAAAAGTAGCATTCTACCAAGGCACAACTGTTTTGTATGTTTGTTTCTTGTAAAAGTCTGTAATTTTCCCAAGTGTAACTATCATTATCAAAATATAGTTTGTACATTAATGTTTAAGTATAAATGATCACCAAATAGATGTAAAGGGTAAATTAATGTAGTATTGTAGTGTTGTATTATAGCAAATGTTGTTGTACTAACTACCTTAAACCGGATTTATATCAAGGTATTATGTGATTAATTGTACCATATTGTCGACTGGAAAACACAACAACGTAAGTCGTAAAAAGGTATGACGTTTGGCACCCACAGACCTGCAGGTCCGACTGTAGCTACCAGCAAGGTGTAGGATAGTCAATCTAGTATAGATCTATACGCAAACTCATGCTCTCCCTCCAGGAGATTCTGGCTACAACTCGGGCCATGACAATGAAGGCATGCTCCGATACAGTGGATCACATTTATGTTAAAGTATACTTGTATATGTAATGTATTGTTTCTCATCATAGTATCGTTGTATATGTTTTCACCGTAGTATAGTTGTATATGTTCTCATCATAGTATAGTTGTATATGTTGTCATCATATTATAGTTGTATATGTTCTCATAGTAATAAGTAATGACTCATGAATGAACTGACTCTTGTATGCTTCATTGAACTAGAAGTAGTAAGTAGTATAACTCTAAATTATACCTATTATAGTTTATTATTGAACTTTTTTGTAAGATTGAATGTACTGAACGGAGATAAAAGTCTTTATAGCTATACATATATACATAATATATAACTAAGGGTTCAACGACACTCGGACAAACAACAGGGTACCTTAAGACCACAACCAAACAAGGACAAGAAGTCAAGTGGGTTATCTCTCCTAAGTCCTTCAAACCTTATTTATATAACTATGTGTGTAGTAGACATGGTTTTAACAATATATAAGTTTAAAATCTATCAAAGAAAGGTTTATTATACAAAAGTGAATTTGATAAAGAGTTTGACATGTAAAATAGTTTGATAAACAGTTTGAAGTCATTTGTGTGACACCCCCACACCAGAACGGCGGAATCGTTTGAGGGCGGTTGACTTCATGTCGTATCGCAACAATTGAATACATAGTAAAGAAAGTAATGCAACCATCATACATATAATTCAAAATTTTACATTGTTGAAAGGTACTTGTTTCAAAAGAAATTACAATATCATGTTAAAGTGAAATTAAACTAACACTGCCGCGTCCCTTCTTCAAAAGCTATAGTTTACCTGTATTACTGAATCCCTGAGAAATACAAGTGGTTTTGAAAGAGTAGGTCAGCATTTAAGCTGGTGAGTTCATAAGTATTTAGTGAAAATGTTTGTATGAAATAAACTGAAATGGTTTGTACATGTTCAACTGTTCCTAGAAAATCCCATATTTTCTACTAAAGTAGATGGTAGTTGAATTGTTCCAAAACTATAATGTAATAGTGCTTTTCATGCCTAAAATAATATGTTTATGTATAAATCGTTAAGGCATTTGAAAAAAAAAACCGTAAATCAATGTGTTTTTAATACTCTATGTGAGTCTTATAACCATACTATTTGACCAGGATGCCTATAACAACGTTCTTCAGGCGTTGGAAAGTTATGACGTTTGTCACCTCAGGCCTGCCGGCCTAACTGTAGCTAACAACTTAGGTGTGGGATTGTCAATCCCGTATAGATCTATACACAAGTATCACGTTCCCCCTACAAGGGATTATGGTATATAATACAGGACTTAAAATTCATACTCGAAAGTACGTGAAATGCCTCACAAAACTTAGTATAAAACATATTTACGTATGAAAAAGTCCATTTCTTCTTGTGTATGAAAATAGCGCTTTGATATAGTATTTCTAGTATGTAAATGTTCATGATTTTATAATAAACTATACTTATTATAGTTTTTCAAAGCGTGTGTTTCGTTCGTATAGTAAACCTTAGTGAAATGCTCAATTGTTATGTAAAGTATAACATTTAAAGTGACATAAATGATCACATATACTTAAAGTATAAATAAAGTGTTAGATTCGTATATATATATATATATATATATATAAACAATGTTTTATTTCCAAAAGACAAGATGTTATCGAGAATATATATTGCATATGAAAGTTCCCATGTAGTAGTTATGAATCACATATGATTACTTGATAAAAAGTGTATATAGTGAAACTTTAGGTTACACACGATAATAACCGTGTGTTTACTTGTATTTCCTCCCCCCCCCCCCCCCACCTAAAAGTGTATAAAAAGCATTTACCAAACATTTAAAAGCGTAGTTTATAGGGTTATGAACTCACTTGATAGATCGAAGAAGGTGAGACAAAAACTGAGCAGAACTTTGACTTGAGAAAGCGGATTTTCTCGGGATTCTCGGGAATCTCGGGAGCGTAAACTTCCTTCGGAGCTTGGGTATGAAAATCGGGGCTTCAGGATATTAATTGCACGCAAAACGAAGTAAAAACGCAAGAAAAAGGAGAGAAAATGAGCAATTTACCCGGAACCCTCGCATCCCTTTTATAGGGGCTGGGAACCGCCTCGGTATGCTGGGCGTACGGGTTTACACGGGGCGTACCCGTGCGTCATCCGTGACCGCATCCTCGACTGTTGGAACTTCGGATAGGACAAGGCATAGGGGAGCATAGGGGCAACATGGATGTTCCGAGTCCTAGCACTCGAGTACGCTGGGCGTAACTCGGATTGGCCCGGTGACTCCTCCTTCGGATAATACCAGATTTTTATTTAAATTTATATTTTAATTATTTAGTAAACTTCAAAAATTCATATCTTCTTCATACGAACTCTGTTTTCGACGTTCTTTATATCCACACATAGGTGAAACTACGCTCTACAACTTTCGTTTAGACTCAGTCGGCAAATTTTGAAATTATTTTTATTATTTATTTTTAAAAGGTCGGGGTAGGAAAAGTTCGTTAGAAATCCATAACTTCTTTATCCGATGTCTGTTTTTGCCAGACTTTTTACCATTGAAATACCATTGTCGAGACCTTCGATTCTCATTTAGGTTGTTCCGGCCAAAAGTCGCTTGATCTCTGTTTCGAGTTTTTAGCTGTCTACCGCTATACCGAACTTCGGGCATTTATAACTTCCTCGTACGATGTTAGATTTGGGCGTTCTTCGTATGTACGCTCACGATTTAATGATATCTAACATAGTAGGTAACCAAATAGATACTTTTGTTCATTTTATTTTCAAAGTTAATTTCATGATTTTCAAAAGTGGTTACAATACTTGACTTTTTAGGTAATTACATAGAGTCGAAATATCGGGTTGTCACAATTTGTTTGGTAAAACAGTTTAAAGTATGAAAAATCTTTTTGTATGCTAGTTATTAATCACATGATTGATCTAATAACTAACATGGTTTAACTTGTATTCCCCCCATAAAGCATTTAAAAACATTTAAAAGCATTTCAAAGGTTGATTAAAGGGTATGAACTCACCTGCAATGAGTGGTTTGTTCGGAAGTGTCGGAAGTGTTGGACAAGGTGCTAGGTGTCAAGTAAGGACTTAAACACAAACAATGATCCTAGTTAACATATAATAAACATATATGTATCTAATTAGTCAATTAACAACTAATTAATCAAGTTAAGACACCCTTGGTCATGGAAACACTTTGATTCAAGTGCTATACGTACCAAAGGGTTGCATCTAAGGGTTGTGTGGCATGGCATAGGAGTTTATGGCCCATGAACCACCCCTTATGGAGTTTACGGCCCATGACCATTTCCCCATGAGTTTATGGCCGTAAACTCATGGGACTAAGTGCCATTTTGTGTTTTGTGGTCTTATAAGTCATGATTACACATACAATGATCAAGTCCATGCCTTAGGAAGGCATTAGGGGCACCTTAAGGCTCCTTTGTGGAGTTTACGGCCAAGTGACAATATTCTTATGTGTTTACGGCCGTAAAATCTCTTAGGGGCATGTTTTGATTATTTTTTAAGGTCTTAAACACTTCTAGGAAGGATTAAGGTCGGCATCCAAGGCTTAGGAAGGGACTAAGGTCCATTTTACCACCTTAAGAGGGGTTTACGGCCCAAGAACATCCTTGGCTGTAAACTCTTTTGTTCTTATGATATTTGATGATTTTCAAGTGTTATCAAGTTCATATTATGCACACAACAAGCTAAGGCAAGCTTACTTACAAGATAGAAGCTTGATTTGGTGTTTAAGGTCCAAGAACACTAGTGTGTGTTCTTGGTGTTCTTGGTGTTTTGAAGAACACTTGAAGATCTAGCTAACAATCAATTATGAATGGATGAAATGATGTATAACAACTAGATGTTAGGTTATAACAACAAATCATGTCGAGAAATACTTACGTTTTCGGAAGATCGGGTGAAGACTGGGATGATAGTTGAGAGAGAATAGGGGGTGTTCTTGAGAATGGAAGTGAAAAGTGAGGAGTTTGGGGAGTAAACTCATGCTTAAGGCATGAGTTAACGGCCATGGGAGAGTTTACGGCCCAAACTCCAAAAGTTTGGCTGTGAACTCTTTGTTAGGGTGCAATGGGTGGGTTTACTACTTCAAGACTCGAGACGGTATTTCCTTTCCTTCGTTCGTTTAAAGAATAAACACTAAAAACACTCAAACAGACTTTTAAATTGCCTAACAATTATTAGAAATGTAATTGACTTTTAATTGAAGTGATTGACTTTAGAGTTTGTCCGAATGAAAATTTCGGGTTGTCCCATCATCCCCCCGTTAAAGGGAATTTCGTCCCGAAATTCAAGTTTAAGCAAATAAAATAGTTACAAATAATTAAGCGAATAGATGAGGATATTTCAATTTCATTTGATCCTCCCGCTCCCATGTGAATTCCGGCCCTCGCTTGGCGTTCCAGCGAACCTTCATAATCGGGATACGACTTTGTTTCGTCTGCTTGACCTCACGGTCCATGATCTCTACAGGTTCATCCATGAAGTTGAGGCTCTCGTTGATCTCGATCTCGTCAAGTGGGATTACAAGAGTCTCGTCGGACAGACACTTTTTCATGTTTGAGACGTGGAATGTAGAATGTATGTTATGAAGTTTGTTGGGTAGATAGAGTTTGTAAGCTACAGGGCCGATTCTAGAGAGAACCTCGAAAGGCCCTATGTATCTCGGATTGACCTTCCAGGGTGAGACTTTCAAAAGAATGCGGTCTCCCACCTGGAATTACAAAGGTTTCCTTCACTTGTTTGCGTAGCTTTTCTGGCGGTCTCTAGAGGCTTTCAATCGTTTATGAATCTGAACGATCTTCTCTGTCGTTTCCCGAATGATTTCCAGACCTGTGAGAGTGCTGTCAGGAACTCGTCCTTTAGCTAACTGGGTGTCATCCACCTCAACCCAGCACAGAGGGGATCTACTCTTACAGCCATAGAGGGCTTCAAATGGAGTAGCCTTGATGCTCGTGTGATAACTGTTATTGTAGGAAAATTCGACAACGAGTAAGTAAGTATCCCATGCCTTCCCAAAGTCGATCACACAGGACCTCAATATATCTTCCAGTGTTTGGATGGTTGTCTCACTTTGTCCGTCGGTCTGAGGATGGTAGGTTATACTCATGTCCAGCCTCGTTCCTAGGGAACTTTGTAGTGACTTCTAGAATCTCGAAGTGAATACACTATCTCTATCGGAGATAATGGATATAGGAACACCATGCAGTCATACAATTTCCCAAATGTATGTTCTCTTCAGTTTCTTTGATAGGCAGGAAGTGTGTAGACTTGGTCAATCTATCGACGATGACCCATATGGTATCAAGTCCACCCGTTGTCTTGGGTAACTTGGTTATGAAATCCATAGTGATCAGCTCCCACTTCCATTCTGGTATCTCTGGTTGTTGTAGCAAACAAGAGGGTTTCTGGTACTCGACCCTAAGCTTTGCGCAAGTAAGGAATTTACATACAAAGGTAGCAATCTCTGCTTTCATGTTAGGCCACCAGTATAACTTTTTAAGATCCAAATACATCGTATCTAAACCTGGGTGAATAGAATACCAAGTGTTGTGAGCCTCGGTCATGACCAAGTCTCGGAAGCCACCGTGTTTCGGTGTCCAGATCCGGTCCATGAAACATAAGGCTCCGCCACCCTTGGCTTCTAAGTTCTTATCGATTCCTCTAAGGGATTCACCCACCATGTTTTTAGGTTTCAAGGCTTCAAGTTGAGCCTCCTGAATTTGTGTAGACAAGTGTGAATGGATAGTTATCGTCAACGATTTGATTCTTCGACCATAATATTGTTTCCGACTTAGGGCGTCTGCTACTACATTGGCTTTACCCGGATGATAACGAATTTCGCATTCGTAGTCATTAAGTAGCTCGACCCACCGTTGTTGTCTCATGTTGAGCTCCTTCTAATCGAATATGTGTTGTAAGCTCTTGTGGTCTGTAAATATCATGCTCTTCGTACCATACAGGTAGTGTCTCCAGATCTTCAGGGCAAACACAACTGCCCCCAGCTCAATATCGTCTGTGGTGTAGTTGACTTCGTGTGTCTTCAGCTATCTCGAGGCATAGGCGATGGCATTACCTTGTTGCATCAGAATACAACCGAGCCCTTACTCGGATGCATCGCAGTATACAACGAAGTCTTCTATCCCTTCAGGGAGGGATAGTATCGGTGCGGTGCATAAGGCTCGCTTCAGCGTTTGAAACACTTTTTCTTGTTTCTGTTCCCAGTCAAAGGCCACTCCTTTCTGGGTCAGTGTAGTAAGAGGTTTCCCAATACGGGAGAAGTTCTGTATGAACCTGCGGTAGTAGCCAGCGAGACCTAGAAATTGACGAATTTTTGTAGGCGCCTTCGGTGCTGACCAGTTCTCAATGGCCTTAATTTTGGATGAGTCCACTTGGATTCCCTCTTCGCTAACCACATGTCCTATGAATTCGACTCTTCGGATCCAAAATTCACATTTAGAGAACTTCGCATAGAGCTTCTCCTTTCATAAAGTTCCTAGAACTTGTCGTAGGTGATCGCCATGCTCTTCCTTACTTCGAGAGTAGATCAGGATGTCATCAATGAAGACGATGACGAAGTGATCCAAGTAAGGCCGACATACTCTATTCATTAAGTCCATGAAGACTACGAGTGCATTCATCAATCCGAATGGCATCACCACGAACTCGTAGTGTCCGTAACGAGTTCGGAAGGCTGTTTTCAGAACATCCTCCTCTAGCACTCATGGATGGCGATATCCGGATCTTACATCAATTTTGGAAAAATAACTCGCCCCTTGCAGTTGGTCAAATAAATCGTCTATGCGAGTCAGAGGGTAACGATTCTTGACCGTTAGTTTGTTGAGTTCTCTGTAGTCGATACACATACGGAACGATCCGTCTTTCTTCTTAGCGAACAAGACTGGTGCTCCCCAGGGTGAGAAGCTTGGTCTTATAAAACCCTTGCTGAGTAGTTCGTTAAGTTGACCAGATAGTTCCTGCATCTCAGCTGGTGCTAATCGGTAGGGCGATTTGGCTACTGGGATAGCTCCTGGGACTAAGTCGATTCTGAACTTGACCTGTCGCTATGGAGGTAATCCTGGTAGTTCTTCTGGAAAGATGTCGGGAAAGTCGCTCACTACCGGAATGTTCTTTAGTTCTTTCGTTTCTAGGCTCATATCGACAATGTGAGCAAGGAATGCACGATATTCCATACGTAGATATTTATGTGCTTGAGTACTTGAGATTATACAAAGACTTGTGCCGGGTTTGTCGCCATAGATGATGAGATTTTCGTTAGTCGGGAGATTTAGACGGACTACTTTCTCGCAACACATGATGTCGGCGCCATGAAGACTCAACCAATCCATACCGATGGTGACGTCGAAGCTTTTAATCGAGACTGGCATGAGGTCGATTGGAAATGAATGGCTATCTAGAGTTAGGCTACATCCTATGTATATGTTATTCGTGCTCTCAGTTTTCCCATTTGCCATTTCTACAGTGAATGGTTCCTTATGTGTGCGTGGTTTTTTTTTAAGTAGGCGAGCAAATTTATGATTCACGAAGCTTCTCTCTGCTCCGCTATCAAACAATATGCATGCATAAGAGTTATCGAGGAGAAACGTACGAGTCACCACTGTTGGCTCAGTAACTGCTTCTCCATGGCCTATAGCCAGAACTCTTCCTGCTCCACCAGCATTTCTTGCCTTGGGGCAGTCCCTTTTATAGTGGCCCACATCGCCACATCCGTAGCAAGCCTGGCCCACACCAGTTCTGGGAACTTGGGTGATCGGTCTTGCCAGAGATTTGAAGAAACGGACAGTATATCCTTTCTTGTTGCAGTTAGAGGACTGCATTTCATGACAGGGGCCATTGTGGTGAAAGTTTCATTTTTTGCACTTTGGCAAACTTCTAGCATACTGCTTCACTGGAGCAGCAACAGGTTCAATCGCAGCATGAACCACCACGACTTTCTACTTTTTAGCAGCTCGTTGTTTCTTCTTGTTATCCCAAATCTTCCGCTTATTGTCAGCGGGTTTTGAGGGTTCTAAGATGGACAAGGTTGTTGTTGATGATGGGGATTGGACTGCATGATCGACGATTCGTTGTGCCAATCATTTGGCATTGTCGAAGGTAGTAAGGTGTGAAGCTAAGACATTTCCCTGATACAGAGGCACCAGCCCCCAGATGTACATTTCGATCTTTTTCCCTTCGGTAGGAACCATGTTGGGACAGAGGGCCACCAGTTCAATGAACCTGGTAGTATATGCGACTATGTTGGAGCCCCTCATAGTTAGGCTCCACAGTTCCTGTTCTAACTTCTGGATCTCACCCCTCGGGCACTACTCCTCAACCATGAGGTGTTTATAGCTTCCCAGCCCATGTCGTTTGCCAGTACAAGAGTGGGTGACTTAACATGGTTGTTTCACCACGTCATGGCTTTCTCCTCAAAGGTGCATGCAAAAAATTTGACCTTACTCATGGCAGGGCAGGAAGAAATTTCGAAGACAGACTCCGTCTTCTCGAACCATTGAGAGAGGGCAATGACTCCGCCAGCCCCCTTGAAGGACTTTGGCTTGCAAAGTGAAGTCCTTGTAGGAGCACTCTCTCGAGCGAATAAGGAGTTCACCTTGAGTAGAGTTAACAGAGGTTCCACCTCTACTGGCATCAGTGGAGTGATATTGAGCCATGGATGTAGCCATAGCTACATCCACTGCAACATTCAGAGCGCCGCATCGAATTGTGGAGGAGGTGGTATTGGAGTTGCAGTACTCGGAGGATTATGCCTTGTTGATTTGCGAGGAGGCATCCTTCAACTATAAGTTTAAAGGAAGATGTACATGGTGGTTAGAATCAACTGTAAACAGAATGAGAGTGTTCCATGGGCTAAATAACCATAGTCCAACAGTTGAATGAGTGTACGTTTTGAAATAACAGTATAGCAGAAGAGTAGGAAAAACACAAGAGTAATGATTTTTCCAACAGATTACATAACTGCGAATATTACTGGTATTACTGATGTAAACGAGTTCGGGAAAAAAATGACCTAACAGTAGGTATTACATCAAACCATATGAGGGAAAATGTTTGACAGCTTAGTAGACTAGATAGTGTACTGAAAGATAGGAATATTTTATAAATAAGTGCTTCATACAGCACAGATACGAAAGGCTGTTCCTTAGTCAAAAGAAAAGATGTCCTAGACATCTTCTAACGGCGATGGGAATTCCTCGGGCAAACCCTAAGGTCTTCAATCTGACGAACCACTTCTTGGAGGTGTCGTTCATGAGCCCTCTGGTGAACTTAAAGTTCTATGACTTCAGCTCGCGAGGCAGCTAGTTGTTGTTGTAGAGTCTCATTAGTCCTTCTGGTTCTTTCCATCGCCTCTTCGAGATGGTGAATGCGGACCGTGTTAACACCAGTTTTGGCATCAATCTCCACTACTCGGCCGATGGCTGCTCGACCTTGCTCCACATTCTGAGCAATTCTACAGACCATGATGGGTAGGGCTCGGTCAGCCAAGCCACCTTCGCTTATGTTGTAGAAGCTTCGGTCCCCGTTGTAGGGTAAGGGTTGACCATGTTCATCGCTGCAGTGGTTCCAGTATGTTGCCCACAAGGGTGTGGGACCCTGAAACACTGGTCGAGAAGCCTTTTGCATGAATGTGCTCCATCTTCTCAAAAGCTGGCATCGGTACCTGTCAACTGATGACCTGAGAATACAAGTTATTTTGAAAGAGTTTATCAGCATTAAAGCTGGAGAGTTCATAAGTATTTAGTGTCTATGTTTGTATCAAAATGTTTGAAACAGTGTTTGAAGTACGAGTTTGTAAACGTTTGTAGAAAAAGTATGTGAATGTTTGTAAGTATTTGTAAAAGTTTGAAACTCCTAGAAAATCCTATATTTTCTACTAAAAGTAGCCTTCTACCAAGGAACAATTGTTTTGTATGTTTGTTTCTTGTAAAAGTGTGTAATTTTCCCAAGTGTAACTATCATTATCAAAATATAGTTTGAACATTAATGTTTAAGTGAAATGATCACAAAATAGATGTAAAGGGTAAATTAATGTAGTACTGTAGTGTTGTATTATAGGAACTACTGCTGTACTAACTACCTTAAACCAGATTTATATCAAGGTATTATGTGATTAATTGTACCATATTGTCTACTGGAAAACACGACAATGTAAGTCGTAAAAAGGTATGAGGTTTAGCACCCGCAAACCTGTAGGTCCGGCTGTAGCTAGCAGCAAGGTGTAGGATAGTCAATCCAATATAAATCTATACACAAACTCACGCTCTCCCTCTAGGAGATTTCGGCTACAACTCGGGCCATGACAATGAAGGCATGCTCCGATACAGTGGATCACATTTATGTTAAAGTATACTTGTATATGTAATGTATTGTTTCTCATCATAGTATTGTTGTATATGTTCTCATCGTAGTATAGTTGTATATGTTCTCATCATAGTATAGTTGTATATGTTCTCATCATATTACAGTTGTATATGTTCTCATAGTAATAAGTAATGACTCATGAATGAACTGACTCTTGTATGCTTCATTGAACTAGAAGTAGTAAGTAGTATAACTCTAAACTATACATATTATAGTTTATTAGTGAACTTGTTTGTATGATTGAATGTACAGAACTGAGATAAAAGTCTTTATATCCATACATATATACATAATATATAACCAAGGGTTCAACGACACTCGGACAAACAACCGGGTACCTTAAGACCACAACCAAACAAGGACAGGAAGTAAAGTGGGTTATCTCTCCTAAGTCCTTCAAACCTTATTTATATAACTATATATGTAGTAGACAAGGTTTTAACAATATATAAGTTTAAAAACTGTAAAAGAAAGGTTTATTATACAAAAGTGAATATCATAAATATTTTGACATGTAAAATAGTTTGATAAACAGTTTGAAGTCGTTTGTTTGGTAAAACAGTTTAAAGTATGAAAAATCCTTTTGTATGCTAGTTATTAATCACATGATTGATCTAATAACTAACATGGTTTAACTTGTATTCCGTCCCCCCCCCCCCCCCCCATAAAGCATTTAAAAACATTTAAAAGCATTTCAAAAGTTGATTAAGGGGTATGAACTGACCTGCACTTAGTGGTTTGTTCGAAAGTGTCGAAAGTGTTGGACAAGTTGCTAGGTGTCAAGTAAGGATGCTCAATGTGACTTCCTCCTTGTTCATATGATAAGTCATCTTGAACTGGTCATAACAAGGAGGTAGTCCTCGTAGAACCACTGGATCTCAGGAGTCATAGTGGCTACCATTATACACGACACCTTTGTCGCGTCCTTTTCGTGAGCCCTACAGTGAGGTATTTCTTCAGCAGATGCATTAGTTTCGTCAATCTATTTGAGATTTTTGTCGAGGTTGTATTCTTTCTCCTCGTACCAGAGGACAATTTGGATGTTGCGGATCCAATCATTGAAATTGGACCCATCGAAGGTAACCCTCCCATAAATGTTCATGAGAGAAAAGGAGCTTGAGGGGTTCGATCTTGAAGCATTGCTTAATATAATACCCAAATGAAATATTAAGGCTAGGACCCAACACTATAATTCACAATTCGTAAGAAGGATGTCGTAATCTAATTGCAAATTATATGCATGTAGGTAAATGACAAATCACCAATTCCACCACTCTGCATCTTGACATGTTCCAATGAAGGATCTTTCCCTGTCCACATCTCGTGTTGTGTTTTGGAAACCTTCTTAATTGTGACTAGATTAAGGATATAGGCGGCAGCCTCTAACGCATACACCTAAAATGAGATAGGCAGTGAAGCTCGACTCATCATGGAATGAACCATGTCCAATATGGTTTGATTGTGCATCTCAGGCACACCATTGAGCTATGGTGTCCTAGGCGGCATCAATTGTGAAACAAGTCCACATTTCTTAAAATAGTCATCGAACTCGATACTAAGATACTCACCACCCCTATCGAATCTGAGCATCTTTATCTTCATGCCTAATTGATTCTCCACTTCTTGTTTAAACTCTTTGAACTTATCGAAGGTTTCCGACTTGTGCTTGATGAAGTAGATATACCCATATCTGTTGTAATCATAGGTGAACGTAACATAAAAGCGGTTAACATCCCTTGTGGTGGATTTGAAGGTCCCACACACATCGGTGTGGATGAGATCCAACAATCCCTCACCTCTTTCACAGGTAGCAGTGAAATCTAATTTAGCCATCTTTCCAAGTAAACTAGATTCACATGTGTCATCTAACTTTAGGTCAAATGACTCCAACACTCCGTCCTTTTGGAGTTGGGCTATGCACATCTTGTTGACATGTCCAAGACAGAAATGCCACAAACATGCCTTGTGCAAACCATTGGACAAATCAATATGCAGCACATTATTTCCTAAGTTTTCTACAACCATCATAGTTTCATATATACCATTACAAAGCAATGTTTCAAAATAAAAAATACCATTAAAGAAAGCATTAATGTCACACCCCAAAACCAAGAACGGCAGAAACGTTCTGGGGCGGAGGACGTCATGTAAGGTAATCACAACACAGTAAATGTAAATAGGCAAACAACATCATCCATTGCATTAAAATATATAAATTTAATACATGTTTGTTCTGTAAAATTTTAGAAACCAAAAATATAACGTAAATCAAAATAACAAAATGATGAGTCTTGAGTACGCTCCATCATCTCAAAAGCTGGCATCGGTACCTGTCTACTGATGACCTGAGAATACAAGTTATTTTGAAAGAGTTTATCAGCATTAAGCTGGTGAGTTCATAAGTATTTTAGTGTCAGTGTTCATTGTCAAAAACGTTTGAACTTGTCCCAATGTATAAGTTTGTAAAAATGTAAATAAATGTTTAAAAGTATTTGCAAAAGTTTGAATCTCTCAGAAAATCCTATATTTTCTATAATAGTAACCTTCTACCAAGGCTTAACTGTTTTGTAAACTCGTCTGTTGTAAAAGTGTGTGATTTCCCAAGTATAACTATCATTTGATAAAATATAGTTTGTACATTAATGCTTAAGTGAGATTATCACTAAAATATGTAATGGGTAAATCATTGTAGTACTGTAGTTTTGTATAATAAGAATTACTGTTGTACTGATTACTACTACCTTAAACCGGATTTATATTAAGGTATAATGTGATAATTGCACCATACTATCGACTGATAACAACGACATAAAGAACGGTCGTAATAACGGAATGACGTTTGGCACCCGCAGACCTGCAGGTCCGGCTGTAGCTAGCAGCAAGGTGTAGGATAGTCAATCCAGTATAGATCTATACGCAAACTCAACGCTCTCCCTCCAAGAGAATTCTGGCTACAACTCGGGCCATGACATTTAAGGCATGCTCCGATACAGTGGATCACATTTGTTATCGTATTCTTGCATGTGCGATGAAATGTTTCTTGTTCTAGTATAGTTGTATATGTTCTCGTAGTATTGTTGTATATATTCTCTTCCTAGTTTAGACTCATGAATGAACTGACTCATTGATCTAGCAGTTGTAATAGTATGATTCTGTGTTACCCCGATGGTAACTTGTTAACAGTGCGTTTAGTACATATGATTATGGAAGTATTTTTATGTCTATATATGTATATTTGATATATAGTTAATATGGAAACGACCTTCGGATGGTCACCCAAAATCCTATCAGACCACATCCAAATCGAGGAAAAGGAAACAAGGTGGATAGCCTTCCTAAGCCCTTTAAACATTATTTATACGTCTATACATATATGGGCATGCAATTTGTAATATAAAAGCATAAATAAGTATTTATAAGGCATTTGAAACATAAGTATTATTTTTATAGAAAGATTGACTTGATGTCAATCTATAAAACCATTTGAAGGTGTAGATTTGATTAAAACAGTTTAAGTATAAGGAACATTTGCTTAAATCACAGTTGTAGTGTAAATTCGAAAAGTAAATGGGTTTGGAAAACATTTAGAAGTAAAACAGTTTGATAGATAGTTTGAATAGTGATAAAACCACTGATTTCCCTAGTTATTAATCACATGTGATTAGTACAATCACATGTGATTGAAACAATAACTATAAGTATTTAACTTGTATTCCCCCCCCCCTTTTGAAAGCATATAAAAGCATTTAGAATATTTAACAGGTTGATTAAGGGGTATGAAACTCACTTGATTGATTGAAGAAAGCGAGATGGAAAACCGGACAGAGTTTCGTCTCGGAAAACGGATTTTTCTCGGGATTCTCGGGAATCTCGGGAGTAAAATCGACCCTCGGGACTTGAGCAAAAAGACCAGAGCTTCGGGTTATAACGGGCACGGAAAACGAGACAAAGTTGTGAGAGAGAGGAGAGAAATGAGCAACATTTTCGGAAAGCCTCGCATCCTATTTATAGGAAGGCTGAACCGCCTCCGAACGCGGGGCGTACGCTCGTACGCAGCGCGTACGCGTACGTCATGCATGACCGAAGCCTCGACTGCCTCGGTTCGGATGGGACGGGTTGCTGGGTACGCGGGTCGGATGGGACGGCGGGTCGGACGGGACAGCGGGTCGGACGGGTCGGAGCTTCGGACGGGTCGGACGGGTTAGAACTCTTCGGATAGTGCGACGTGGACGATCCGAGACCCTCGATCTCAGTACGCGGGGCGTACGAAGGTACGCGGGGCGTACTTCGGTCCAATCCGATGACTCCCCTTCGGATATTACCGGGAATTTATAATTAAATTCTTATTTATTTTAAATAAACTTCAAAAATTCATATCTCTCTCATACGAACTCCGTTTTTGACGTTCTTTATATCCACGCGAAGGTGAGACCATGATCTACGACTTTCGTTTAGATTCCGTTGGCTAATTCCGAAATTATTTTTATTATTTATTTATTAAAATGACGTGATTAAGGAATTTCTTCAAAATTTCATAACTTCTTCATCCGAGGTCAGATTTGGACGTTCTTTTTATGTACGCAAACCTTGATATGATTCCTATTACTTTATTTAATCCGAATAAGATTTTAGGAAGGTTACATTTTGACCTAAATTTGATCGGTTTTACATTACATTGACCCGAAATATCGGGTTGTCACATCATCCCCCCGTTAGAAGGAATTTCGTCCCGAAATTAGAATTTTAAGCAAGTTAGAAATTACGAATAACTAAGCAAAAAGGTGAGGGTATTTCAGTTTCATCTGATCCTCACGTTCCCAAGTGAATTCCGGTCCTCGCTTGGCATTCCAGCGAACCTTCACGATAGGGATACGGCTTTGCTTTGTCTGCTTGACCTCACGGTCCATGATCTCTACAGGTTCTTCCACGAAGTTGAGGCTCTCGTTGATTTCGATCTCGTCGAGTGGGATTACAAGAGTCTCGTCGGATAGACACTTCTTCAAGTTAGATACGTGGAATGTAGAATGTACGTTACGAAGTGCGTCTGGTAGTTCGAGTTTGTAAGCTACGGGGCCGACTCTTGCAAGAATCTCGAAAGGCCCTATGTACCTCGGATTAAGCTTTCCATGCTTGCCGAAGCGTATCAAGCCCTTCCAGGGTGAGACTTTGAGGAGGACTCGGTCTCCCACCTGAAATTCCAAAGGTTTCCTTCGTTTATCAGCGTAGTTCTTCTGTCGGTCTCTGGAGGCTTTCAATCGTTCACGGATCTGAACGATTTTCTCTGTTGTTTCCCGAATGATCTCCGGACCGGTGAGAGTACTGTCGGAAGTTTGCCCCCTGGCTAATTGGGTATCACCCACTTCAGCCCAGCACAGAGGGGATCTGCACTTACGGCCGTAGAGAGCTTCAAATGGAGCAGCCTTGATGCTCGTGTGATAACTGTTATTATAGGAAAACTCGACAAGGGGTAAATGAGTATCCCATGCCTTCCCAAAGTCAATCACGCAGGCTCGCAACATATCTTCTAGAGTTTGGATGGTCCTCTCACTTTGTCCGTCGGTCTGAGGATGGTAGGTTGTGCTCATGTCCAGCCTCGTTCCTAGGGAATGTTGTAGTGATTGCCAAAATCTTGAGGTGAACCTACTATCTCTATCGGAGATAATGGACATAGGTACACCATGTAGCCGTACGATTTCCCTAATGTATGTTCTCGTAAGCTTCTCCATCTTGTCGGTTTCTTTGATAGGCAGGAAGTGTGCAGACTTGGTCAATCTATCAACGATGACCCATATGGTGTCAAGTCCACCCGTTGTCTTGGGCAACTTGGTTATGAAATCCATAGTGATCCGCTCCCACTTCCATTCCGGGATCTCTGGTTGCTGCAATAAACCAGAGGGCTTCTGGTACTCGACCTTAACCTTTGCGCAAGTAAGGCATTTACTTACGAAGGTAGCAATCTCTGCTTTCATATTAGGCCACCAGTATAGCTTCTTAAGATCCAGATACATCTTATCTGAACCTGGGTGGACGGAATACCGAGTGTTGTGCGCCTCGGTCATGACCAAGTCTCGGAAACCACCATGTTTCGGTGTCCAGATCCGGTTCATGAAATATAAAGCTCCGTCACCCTTGGCTTCTAAATTCTTGTCCATTCCTCTAAGGGATTCACTTGACACATTTTCAGATTTCATGGCCTCAAGTTGAGCCGCCTGAATTTGCTTAGTCAGGTGTGAATGGATGGTTATCGATAATGACTTGACTTTGCGACCAGAATATTCCTTCCGACTTAGGGCGTCTGCTACTACGTTGGCTTTACCCGGATGATAACGAATATCGCATTCGTAATCACTGAGTAGCTCGACCCATCGTCGTTGTCTCATGTTGAGCTCCTTCTGATCGAAAATGTGTTGTAAACTCTTGTGGTCGGTAAAGATAGTGCTCTTCGTTCCATACAAGTAATGTCTCCAGATCTTCAGAGCAAACACTACTGCTCCTAGTTCAAGATCGTGGGTTGTGTAGTTAACCTCGTGTGTCTTCAATTGTCTTGAGGCGTAGGCGATGACCTTACCTCGCTGCATCAGAACACATCCGAGTCCTTGGTTTGATGCATCGCAATAAACTACGAAGTCTTCTATTCCTTCGGGAAGGGATAGTATTGGTGCGGTGCACAAGGCTCGTTTGAGCGTTTGGAACGCTCTTTCTTGTTTCTCTTCCCAGTCAAAGGCCACGCCTTTCTGGGTTAGTGTTGTAAGAGGCTTCGCTATTCGTGAGAAGTTCTGAATGAACCTGCGGTAGTAGCCAGCGAGACCTAGAAATTGACGAATTTCTGTAGGAGTCTTCGGTGCTGACCAGTTCTCAATGGCCTTAATTTTGGATGGGTCCACGTGGATTCCCTCTTCGCTTACCACGTGTCCTAAGAATTCGACTCTTCGGATCCAAAATTCACATTTCGAGAACTTCGCATAAAGTTTCTCTTTTCGTAATGTCCCTAGAACTTGTCGCAGATGATCGCCATGTTCTTTCTTACTTCGGGAGTAGATTAGGATGTCGTCAATGAAAACGATGACGAACTGATCCAAGTAGGGTCGGCATACTCTATTCATCAGATCCATGAATACTGCGGGCGCATTGGTCAATCCGAATGGCATCACCACGAACTCGTAATGTCCGTAACGAGTTCGGAAGGCGGTCTTCGGCACATCCTCCTCCAGCACTCGTAACTGGTGATACCCGGATCTCAGATCAATCTTAGAAAAATAGTTCGCCCCTTGCAGTTGGTCGAATAGATCATCTATGCGTGGTAGAGGATAACGATTCTTGACCGTCAGTTTGTTGAGTTCTCTGTAGTCAATACACATACGGAAGGATCCGTCCTTCTTCTTAACAAACAAGACTGGTGCTCCCCAAGGTGAGAAACTTGGCCTTATAAAGCCCTTGCTGAGCAGTTCGTTAAGTTGACCAGAGAGTTCTTGCATCTCGGCTGGTGCTAAACGGTAGGGCGACTTGGCTACTGGGGTAGCTCCTGGGACTAAGTCGATTCTGAACTCGACTTGTCGTTGCGGAGGTAATCCGGGTAGTTCTTATGGGAAAATGTCGGGGAAGTCGCTCACTACTGGGAGGTTCTTTAGTTCTTTCGTTTCTAGGTTCGTGTCGACGACGTGAGCAAGGAATGCGTGGTATTCCTTACGCAGGTATTTCTGTGCTTGAATACTTGATATGATGCGAAGACTTGCACCGGGTTTGTCGCCATAGACTATAAGAGTTTCGTTAGACGGAAGGTTTAGACGGACTGCTTTCTCGAAGCACATGATGTCGGCACGATGAAGGCTTAACCTGTCCATGCCAATGATGACGTCGAAACTTTTTATTGAGACTGGCATGAGGTCGATTGGAAATGAATGGTTGTCTAGGGTTAGGGTACAACCTAAGTATATGCTACTCATATTTTCAGTTTTTCCATTAGCCATTTCTACTGTAAATAGTTCTTTGAGCGCGTGCGGTGGTTGATTAAGCATGCGAGCAAATTTATGGTTTACGAAGCTTCGCTCCGCTCCACTATCGAATAGAATGCATGCATAGGAGTTATCGAGGAGGAACGTACCGGTTACTACTGTAGGGTCAGCAACTGCTTCCCCGTGGCCTATAGCCAGTACCCTCCCTGCTCCTCCAGCATTCCTCGCTTTGGGGCAGTCCCTCTTAAAGTGGCCTGCTTCGCCACATCCATAGCAGGTTGGGCTCGCGCCAGCGCCGGGGACTTGGTTGATAGGTTGTGCCGGGAATTTACAGAATCGGACGGTGTGTCCTTTCTTGTTGCAGTTAGAGCACTGCAATTCACGGCAGGGGCCGTTGTGGTGGTAGTTGCATTTGTTGCACTTGGGCGAACTTCCAGCATACCGACTAACCGGGGCAGTAATAGCAGCAGTAGAGGTTACTGCGGCATGAATTGCCACCAATTGCTGCTTTTTGGCAGCCTGATGCTTCTTCCTTTCATCCCAGAATTTCCGCTTAGTATCGGCGGGTTTGGAGGGTTCCGGGATGGCTAAGGTGGTTGTGGTTGCAGGGGTTTTGACTCCATGGTCAATGAGTCGCTGTGCCAATTGTTTGGCACTGTCGAAGGTAGCGGGGTTTGACGCTAGCACATTCCCCTGATACGGAGGCACTAGTCCCCATATGTACCTCTCGATCTTCTTCCCCTCGGTGGGAACCATATTGGGGCAGAGGACCACCAGCTCGCTGAATCGGGCAGTATAAGCGACCACATTGGTGCCCTTCATCGACAGGTTCCAGAGTTCCTGCTCCAGTTTCTGGATCTCGCCCCTCGGGCAGTATTCCTCAGACATGAGGTCTTTCATTGTTTCCCAGCCCATGTCGTTGGCTACGACGAGAGTTAGGGCTTTGACGTGGCCGTTCCACCACGTTAGGGCTTTACCCTCAAAGGTGCAGGCGGCATATTTCACCTTGCACGCAGCAGGGCATGAACAAATTTCGAAGACTGATTCAGTCTTCTCGAACCACTGCGAGAGAGCAATGACTCCGCCGGTGCCATAGAAAGGCTTCGGCTTGCAGTTTGTAAAATCCTTGTAAGAGCACTCCCTTGAGCGCACAGGGATTTCGATCGGAATAGATTCCACAGGGGTTCCACCTCTGCTGGCATCAGAAGAGTGATACTGAGCCATGGCAGTTGCCACTGCTGCAGCTACAACAGCATTCAGGGCTACAGTATCGATGACCGGAGGCGGAGGAGGTGGTGGAGGTGCAGGATTATTCCTATTCCTGGGAGACTTGCGAGGAGGCATCCTTCAACTGAAAGTTTAAAAAGATAAGAAAGATGGTAAGAATCAATTTGTAAGCAACGCGAGAGTGACACATGGACTAACTAAACATAGTCCAACCGTTGAAAGGGTGCTTGAAACCACAACAAGCATTATAAGTAGGAAAGCACAAGTGTATAGATTTTTCCCCAGATAGATAGATCTCAAAAATCCTGGTATTACCGATGTAATAAGTTCAGTGAAAATTGACCTAATAGTAGGTCATACATCATACCATAAAGAAAAGTTTGACAGTCCTTAGATTTCAAATTTGAGTACGGAAGTTAGAAACATTTTACACACAAGCGCTACTTGGAGCACAGATGTTAAAGGCTATTCTTTAATTAAAAGACGGAGCTGTACTAGACATCAACCAACGGCGATGGGAAAATCCCGGGCGAGTACTGCGGTCGGATACTTGACGAAACACTTCTTGAATGGGTCGATCCTGAGTCCTCTGACGAGCTCGAAGTTCCAATATTTTAGCTCGTGAGGCAGCCAACTGCTATTGCAGGGTTTTATTTGTCCTCCGGGTCCGTTCCATGTCTTCTTCAAGACGGCGGATGCTGACTGTGTTGATACCTGAGTCGGCATCAATCTCTATGACCCGGTCGACGGCTGCTCCACCTTGCTCGACAATACGAGCTATTCTGCAGATAATGACAGGCAGAGCTCGGTCAGTAGAGCCACCATCGCTGACGTTGTAAAAGGTTCGGTCCCCAAAGTATGGTAAGGGTTGACCCTGATCATCACTCCAGCGGTTCAGGTTGTTTGCCCACATGGGTGTAGGACCTGGAAACGCTGGTCGAGGGTTGTTGTTCGGGGCTTGACCTACAATCGGTAGGTTGTTGACTTCAGGCTCGGAGTCGGACCCATCTGAAAAGCCTTCTGCGAGGTGATCATCCAAAGGGATTGGATGATCAACTTCGGGCTCTTCATCGATCCACCCGGCATTGCCTTCATTGGGAAAGTACGGGTCGCCATGATGGATATCTAGCCATCAAGATCTATGCGAGAATAGAGGTATAAGAATATATTTTATTATTTTAAGTATAGACTCTTGGTCAGAGTTTAATCCCCAATGGGTTTATAGTTTAGTATATCTTTTATGGGTTGATATACTCAATTCACTATAAACAATGCTCTGATACCAATCTGTCACACCCCAAAACCAAGAACGGCGGAAACGTTCTGGGGCGGAGGACGTCATGTAAGGTAATCACAACACAGTAAATGTAAATAGGCAAACAACATCATCCATTGCATTAAAATATATAAATTTAATACATGTGTGTTCTGTAAAATTTTAGACACCAAAAATATAACGTAAATCAAAATAACAAAATGATGAGTCTTGAGTACGCTCCATCATCTCAAAAGCTGGCATCGGTACCTGTCTACTGATGACCTGAGAATACAAGTTATTTTGAAAGAGTTTATCAGCATTAAGCTGGTGAGTTCATAAGTATTTTAGTGTCAATGTTCATTGTCAAAAACGTTTGAACTTGTCCCAATGTTTAAGTTTGTAAAAATGTAAATAAATGTTTAAAAGTATTTGCAAAAGTTTGAATCTCTCAGAAAATCCTATATTTTCTATAATAGTAACCTTCTACCAAGGCTTAACTGTTTTGTAAACTCGTCTGTTGTAAAAGTGTGTGATTTCCCAAGTATAACTATCATTTGATAAAATATAGTTTGTACATTAATGCTTAAGTGAGATTATCACTAAAATATGTAATGGGTAAATCATTGTAGTACTGTAGTTTTGTATAATAAGAACTACTGTTGTACTGATTACTACTACCTTAAACCGGATTTATATTAAGGTATAATGTGATAATTGCACCATACTATCGACTGATAACAACGACATAAAGAACGGTCGTAATAACGGAATGACGTTTGGCACCCGCAGACCTGCAGGTCCGGCTGTAGCTAGCAGCAAGGTGTAGGATAGTCAATCCAGTATAGATCTATACGCAAACTCAACGCTCTCCCTCCAAGAGAATTCTGGCTACAACTCGGGCCATGACATTTAAGGCATGCTCCGATACAGTGGATCACATTTGTTATCGTATTCTTGCATGTGCGATGAAATGTTTCTTGTTCTAGTATAGTTGTATATGTTCTCGTAGTATTGTTGTATATATTCTCTTCCTAGTTTAGACTCATGAATGAACTGACTCATTGATCTAGCAGTTGTAATAGTATGATTCTGTGTTACCCCGATGGTAACTTGTTAACAGTGCGTTTAGTACATATGATTATGGAAGTATTTTTATGTCTATATATGTATATTTGATATATAGTTAATATGGAAACGACCTTCGGATGGTCACCCAAAATCCTATCAGACCACATCCAAATCGAGGAAAAGGAAACAAGGTGGATAGCCTTCCTAAGCCCTTTAAACATTATTTATACGTCTATACATATATGGGCATGCAATTTGTAATATAGAAGCATAAATAAGTATTTATAAGGCATTTGAAACATAAGTATTATTTTTATAGAAAGATTGACTTGATGTCAATCTATAAAACCATTTGAAGGTGTAGATTTGATTAAAACAGTTTAAGTATAAGGAACATTTGCTTAAATCACAGTTGTAGTGTAAATTCGAAAAGTAAATGGGTTTGGAAAACATTTAGAAGTAAAACAATTTGATAGATAGTTTGAATAGTGATAAAACCACTGATTTCCCTAGTTATTAATCACATGTGATTAGTACAATCACATGTGATTGAAACAATAACTATAAGTATTTAACTTGTATTCCCCCCCCCCCTTTTGAAAGCATATAAAAGCATTTAGAATATTTAACAGGTTGATTAAGGGGTATGAAACTCACTTGATTGATTGAAGAAAGCGAGATGGAAAACCGGACAGAGTTTCGTCTCGGAAAACGGATTTTTCTCGGGATTCTCGGGAATCTCGGGAGTAAAATCGACCCTCGGGACTTGAGCAAAAAGACCAGAGCTTCGGGTTATAACGGGCACGGAAAACGAGACAAAGTTGTGAGAGAGAGGAGAGAAATGAGCAACATTTTCGGAAAGCCTCGCATCCTATTTATAGGAAGGCTGAACCGCCTCCGAACGCGGGGCGTACGCTCGTACGCAGCGCGTACGCGTACGTCATGCATGACCGAAGCCTCGACTGCCTCGGTTCGGATGGGACGGGTTGCTGGGTACGCGGGTCGGATGGGACGGCGGGTCGGACGGGACAGCGGGTCGGACGGGTCGGAGCTTCGGACGGGTCGGACGGGTTAGAACTCTTCGGATAGTGCGACGTGGACGATCCGAGACCCTCGATCTCAGTACGCGGGGCGTACGAAGGTACGCGGGGCGTACTTCGGTCCAATCCGATGACTCCCCTTCGGATATTACCGGGAATTTATAATTAAATTCTTATTTATTTTAAATAAACTTCAAAAATTCATATCTCTCTCATACGAACTCCGTTTTTGACGTTCTTTATATCCACGCGAAGGTGAGACCATGATCTACGACTTTTGTTTAGATTCCGTTGGCTAATTCCGAAATTATATTTATTATTTATTTATTAAAATGACGTGATTAAGGAATTTCTTCAAAATTTCATAACTTCTTCATCCGAGGTCAGATTTGGACGTTCTTTTTATGTACGCAAACCTTGATATGATTCCTATTACTTTATTTAATCCGAATAAGATTTTAGGAAGGTTACATTTTGACCTAAATTTGATCGGTTTTACATTACATTGACCCGAAATATCGGGTTGTCACAATTAATAGAACCAACTTCATTATTAAATGTAAATCTAAAACCTTGTCTATACAAACCATGAAAAGAAATAATATTCCTCATCATTTCTGATGAGCAACAACACTCATTCAAATACAATCCTAATCCACTACTAAGCACAACAGAATAAAATCCAATATTGGTGATGGGCGACACTCTCCTATTCTCCATGATCAAGTTGATCTTTCCTTGCTCCAAATGCCTACTTCTTCTTAGACCCTACAAATCAAAACAAATGTTAAAATCACATCATGTAGCAAGGACCTACGAACTAGAATGTGATTAGTTAATAGATTGAATAGTGTAAATACCTGCGAAGGTGGGCTTTATCTTCCCATCCTTGATATCTTGCAGATACTTCGAGCAGCTTCTTTTCCAATGCACGTTGTCGTGATAGTAGAAGCACTATGCATCTTTTGCATTGGATGAAGGAGCAGAACCACCTTTTCCTTTGGACCCATTTGAAGAAGATCCATCATGAGACTTTGCTTTGTGATTCTTATAGGGAGCCTTCCAATCCTTTCCCTTCCCTTGTCTAATAGCCAAGAGTAGGGAAGCAGCAGTAGGAGTGGTTGTGATAGCTTTGCCTTTCAACCGACTTTCAGTACTCCTCAATAACCATTGAAGCATGCTCAATGTGACTTCCTCCTTGTTCATATGATAAGTCATATTGATCTGATCATAACAAGGAGGTAGTCCTCGTAGAACCATTGTAGCTTAGGAGTCAAAGTGGCTTCCATTGTACACGACACCTTTCTCGTGTCCTTTTTGTGAGCCCTACAGTCAGCTATTTCTTCAGTAGAAGCATTAGTTACGTCAATCTATGTGAGATTTTCTTCGAGGTTGTATTCTTTCTCCTTGTACCAGAGGACCATGTGGATGTTGCGGATCCAATCATTGAAATTGGACCCATCGAAGGTGACCCTCCCATAAATGTTCATTAGAGAAAAGGAGCTTGAGGGGTTTGATCTTGAAGCGTTGCTTGAGCCAGACATCTGAGAAAAAGAAAAGCAACAAAGTTTAGATTACATAAGAATCCTTAATATAACACCCAAAATAAATATTAAGGCTAGGACCCAACACTATAATTCACAATTTGGGATAACTATGTCGTAATCCAATTGCAAATTATATGCAAGTAAGTAAATGACGAATTACGAATTCCACCACTCTGCATCTTGATATGTTCCAATAAGGGATCATTCCCTGTCCACATCTCGTGAGGTGTTTTGGCAACCTTCTTAATTGGGACTAGATTAAGGATATATGTTGCAACCACTAAGGATACACCAAAAATGAGATAGGCAGTGAAGCTCCACTCATCATGGAATGAACCATGTCCAATATGGTTCGATTGCGCATCTCAGCCACGCCATTGAGCTATGGTGTCCTAGGTGGCATCAATTGTGAAAGAAGTTCACATTCCTTAAGATACTCATCGAACTCGATACTAAGATACTCACCACCCCTATCGGATCTGAGCATCTTTATCTTCATGCCTAATTGATTCTATACTTCTTCTTTAAACTCTTTGAACTTTTCGAAGGTTTCTGACTTGTGCTTAATTAAGTAGATATACCCATATCTGTTGTAATCATCGGTGAATGTAACATAAAAGCGGTTAGCATCCTTTGTGGTGGATTTGAAGGGCCCACACACATCGGTGTGTATGAGATCCAACAATACCTCACCTCTTTCACAAGTACCAGTGAAAGGTGATTTAGTGTAACGACCGAAAAACGCAACAAATTTTAAAATTTTCAAAAACATCTCAATTCCAATAATTCTTTACAAAAAGGTTTTCATTATAAAATAGTTATCGTATTCCCAGAATCATAACACCACAAAATTACGGGGAGCGGTACGATCACGCCTTCGCCTCGCCACAATCTCCTGAAGAACCTGAAAAACATGAAACCACAACTGTAAGCCCGAAAGCTTAGTGAGATACCCCCAAAATACCAACCACAAATACCATACACACATAACATGCCATAACATATCCGATCATAGAACAGCCATGCTCTCCGGGTCTGCAGTGTGACTGGTCCACCGCACCGGCCAACAGTCCACATGGTCCACCCTATGAGTCTACAGTATGACTGGTCCGCCCGCACCGGGCCTTCAGTCTATCTGGTCCACTCTCCGAGCCTTCGGCACGTCTGGTCCGCCCCTACCGGGACCTACAGCCTATCCGGACCGCTCGCTGGGCCTACGGGACAACCGGTCCGCCCTGGGTATCTTGGCCTACTGCACACAGCAGGACCCGCCTCAACCCAACTCCAGTCCATACATCCATGTGCACATATACATACAATCATCTAACAATTCACAGATAACAAGCAGATCAATAAATCACATAACATGCCACTATCCTAACCAGGATACCGACCTAACAGGTCACTAACATAGCATCTCCCTATCTCTCTGGATACCGATCTCAATCAGGTCTCTAGCATATACCATCCTAACTCACAGGATGCAACATGATAAAGCAGCAACATAAACACAACTACCCGGATCTCAATCCGATAAGGGCCGGCCTTGGTGCCTTAGACCCCGATGATATAGTGAGGATAACTCACCTCGAAGCTGCCGACTGAACAGATAATCCGAGCTACTCCGATCACTGATACGATCTCCACCACTGGTCAACCACCAATGCGCTGAACTCAAAACAACAAACAATAATTACCAAAATGCCCCTGAACACCATTGGTCAACCCTTGGGCAAAGACAAAGTCAAAGTCAACTCCTGACTGACCCTACTCGCCGAGTCAACCCTATGACTCGTCGAGTTTCCATGCTCAGACTTCACTCCATCCGCGACCTAACTCGCCGAGTCACCCCGAGACTCGCCGAGTCCAACAACTCAGAGGCCACTCGCACACAACTCACCGAGTCATCCCTTGGCTCACCGATTCTCGACTCAACCAGAGAATATCGGAACTCTTCGACAAGACTCGCCGAGTCCAAGAACAGACTCGCCGAGTCCAAGGCTATCTTCATCCGACTCGCCGAGTTGTTCTTCCAACTCGTCGAGTCCCAGCTCATCTTCAAGCAACTCGTCGAGTTCACCCATGTGACTCGCCGAGTACCACCAATCTGAATCCATTCAGAAGCTTTCCAGGCCATGCAAATGATCCAAAACATAGATCCAACCTCCTACAACTCATCCATCACGTAAAGTGGCAATCTTTACGTGAATCCACATAGATCTAGGCCAAATTCACTCATAACTAGGGTTTGGGACTTGCAAGCCTCACAAAACACTCCAACACAGGGACTTTCATGCTCTCTGATTCTCCTCCCTTCCAGATCTGAGGTAGCAACCTCAGATCTACCCTCTAGACATCCATTTACATCCTTAAACATGATCCCACAAACCCCAAAATGAAGAAACAACATACAATCGGACCAAGAACGAGATATTACCTCCAATGGACGCCCCCAACTGCAATGAAGTTGATTCCAAGCAAAGCCCCTTGCCCCAAGCCTTCAATTCCCACAATTTCCTTCAAAGATTACTTCTCCAAGCTTCAATCCTCTCAATAATGGATCTCCTCTGCGATTTAGGGTTTCTAGCACTCAAGAGGGAAGTAAAGAGGCTGGGGAAGGAACATAATGTTCCTTATATAGGGCTCAATCCCGAGAATTAGGGTTTTCTCCACCCAGAGCCTACTCGCCGAGTCCAACTCATCGACTCGCCGAGTCGGCTACTTAACACGCGGTCCAGCCGCGACTCTACTCGCCGAGTCCATCCATGGACTCGCCGAGTCACTCTTTCCCAATTAACACTTTTGGCCCTTCAACTCTACTCTCGCTATTTCGGGATGTTACAATTCTCCCCCACTTATATTAGGCTTCGCCCTCGAAGCCTATAGCAGCTCAACTCCAAGGATACTCCCACAATGCTCCACCTGGCCTCAACCAGACCAGGTCCCACAAGGCATACCCAAAACGAACTCGAATACACTTTCCTTCCCTCACGGTGTCCTGACCACCGTCTCCAATAGGGCGCCGGATTCACTCTCTAATAACTTCACTTAACCCCTGAGCATTACCCATACTGAAACACTTACTCCAAATCACAACCATCACTTGACTCATAAAGGCTAGAAAAACCATGAACCATCGGATCCCCGATCCGAATCCCACTCTATCCATTCCGTGACAACGGAAACCCATTCTCTATCTCAGAGCACTCCCACGAGTCCTCCTCTTACAAACACTTACACATGCTGAACTAGCTCCAGCATCCTCAGGTTTGGAAAACCCGACACACTGATGACACCCTCAAACATCCCCCAGGATGAACCACTAATACATAACCAATACCCTGAACAGAATCATACTGAGAGTCCAGGACTCTCCCCCTACATCCTTTCCAAGCCTCTAGGCTCTACACCTGCGGAATTCCTTCCACAACCTCGGCAGACATCCCAAACTGGATGAGCTCCTACTTCACTGCCGTGAACACAATGCTCAAAACCATACTTGAAATACTCTAATCATAATTCTGCTCTGCAACTTTCACTTTCGCGAACTTGCACTCCCCTTCGGAATTACACAACTTTCTCTCTTCCTTTTCCAAGGAATCCACTTGGCCACATAGTCACTTCAATACGTGCCACGGTGCCCGCCCAATGCGACACCACCCTTTTTGCGTAACCGCGATACACATACTCTGGCTCTCATTGCAGGGGCTCTCAAGCCCATGCATTCTCTCAACTCCTCCAAATCACTACCCGGGGCCAGACCTTTCAATGCAATCACACTGCAGCATACACAAACCGCAATCTCAAACTGAACCAACAATGCCCGCAGAGTCTTCAGCATGACTGGACCGCCCCATCCGGCCTTCAGTCCATCTGGACCACTCTCTCAGAACCCTCAGCCAATCTGGACCACTCTCAGAGCCTTCAGTTTGGCTGGACCATTCTCCGAGCCTTCGGTCTGACTGGTACGCCTTCCGGCCTTCAGTCTATCCGGACCGCTCACTATCAACCAACATTCCATGCTATCCCCCCTCAGGATTCCTCCCATGCATACCGTTCTAGCCCACTAGGGGTTCCGAACTCTAACTCCGTTGACACACTCGATCCCAGCCTGCTTCCAGGCCTCCATAACCAATGCCCTAGGTCTGTATCCCGCCCCGCATGCCCGACACTCGCTCCTATCAGCCTATACTCTAGGCTGACAGAACACTGCTGAAACCCAACAGATAAACACCCTCAAATACTCAACGATCTCCCGGAGAATTCTCCAATTCTCCCCCACTATAGCACTGACTAACAACCGCCAGCCGCCATCAACAACCTTCCCAAACAACCCTGCACCAAGAGACCACTTACACACGGGCCGCTTTCACAAGCATAACAACCCTTAGCAAAACACATCTCCTCACCGATCAATCCGCTCAAGAAGAATCCGATCTCCAATTATCCCTTCCACGAACGATGATGCTGCCTGACATATAACCCAATGCCGCATCTCCACTAACAACCCTTACGAACGATAGCCAACGAAAGCACCAAAACACTAACCATAATCATATCCAACCCTCAAGAACAACGAATACCCAGACGAAAACCCGAAACACAAATCCAGAACCCGCAAAAATGAAGAATATCACAACGAAAACCAAACAATTACCGGCTCACGAACATTACACCACAATAATCACAAGATAACAAGACATCAAGAAAGAAACATACCCGCAGCTGTCTCTGGCACTGCCCTGACCTCCTCTGCAACAAGCTGAAAAACACGACCCTGAGCCCTTGGGGGCTCCGCTCCACCCTGACCTCCACCTGTGATCCTCAAAGTGGCCGGTGCTGGAGCCTGCACCGACCCAGCAGCAAACTGTGGACAGTTGGCCCTCAAATGTCCAACCTGATGACAATGATAGCAGATCCTCAAATCCCGAACTGACGCTGACTGCCGACAATCCCTCGCATAGTGCCCATCCCTTCCGCACTTGCGGCATGCACCACCGGTCCTACAAACCCCGGTGTGATCCTTCCCACACTTCCCACAAGTGTGGCTGCTCGAATCCCCCATTCTAACATCGACGGTCTTGGACCGTTTCGGCGCCGGCTGCGACTGCACCGGAGCCTGCCTCGACTCACGCATCTGCAACTCAATCTCTAACTCACGCCGCCTAGCGGCCTCCTGCAACTCCAACAAGGTCTCGCACCTCTGCGCAGACACAAACTGCCTGATATCCCTCTTGAGCATGCTCAGATATCGAGACATCTGAGCCTGCTCTGAAGCGAACTCTGGGCAAAACATCGCCCTCTCAGTGAACATCCTGGTGATCTCAGTCACCGACTCCGAGTCCTGCTTCAGCTCAAGGAACTCCTGAGCCAATCTCTCCCTCTCAACCTGCGGAACATAACGAGTACTGAACATTTCTCTGAACTGATCCCATGAAACCGCAGCCCTCTGCGCCTCCGAAAATGACCCCGTGGTCAATCTCCACCAATCCTTCGCCCCGAGCCTCAACAGGTTCAGAGCACACCTCACCCTATGATCAGCAGGGCATGAACACGTGAAGAAACATCCCTCCACGTCGGACAACCACCTCATGGCAACAATTGGGTCCTGAACTCCATCGAATGTGGGAGGCTTCGTCCTATCGAAGTCCCGATACTGAAAACCCCGACTAGCTCCACCCCCTGCCGCCGCTACAGCTGCTGTAGCCGCCGCGGTAGCCGTCTCGGTGAGAGCCGCATAACGCTCATCAAAATACTCAACCATGGCGGTCTTAATCGACCCAAACAGCTCTGGCAACTCAGCCCGGAACAACTCCGCAATCTCCTCACGCAGGATCTCACGAATCCTTGCGTCCAACTCGCTTGTGCTCATCTGACCGACAATCTCGGGCGGCACTGATTCGCCCGGAACCCTCTCTCCAGCTCTCGATCCCGACCCGGATCCACTCTCATCATGCCTCGGAATCTCCATACTGAAAGGAAACACCACACAAAATCTCAGACTCTTCCCACACCCTGGGATCCAACTCTCTCTCAACCCACCCTAGAGATCATGGTTTCCCTGATACGCGTATGGGTCCTGTGCTTTCAGTAGTACGGGCCCATACTACCTTCCACACCTACCCACATTTGTATGAAGTACTACCACAATACCCTAGAGAACAAGCATAACAATAACCAACCCTCACCACTAGAGAAACACTGAGAATCTCCCATAAGGGACCCTAGGCTACAGGCATCACAAATCAGGCAACATATCATGAAATCCTGAAGATCCCTAGCCTAACACTAGCATGCTGTTCTATAAAAGCTCAAAAACAAATAACATGCATGGTATTTTGGGGTTACTTACTGGCTCCGGCTGATCGTACCTCCGCGTCCTCCCTTACTCATTTTTGAAAACCATTTTTAAATACTCTTTCGAAAACTCTCCTCGATTTGAGACTGGAGTCACACGAGTGTTTCTCCAATTCACTCAAACCAAGGCTCTGATACCAACTTGTAACGACCGAAAAACGCAACAAATTTTAAAATTTTCAAAAACATCTCAATTCCAATAATTCTTTACAAAAAGGTTTTCATTATAAAATAGTTATCGTATTCCCAGAATCATAACACCACAAAATTACGGGGAGCGGTACGATCACGCCTTCGCCTTGCCACAATCTCCTGAAGAACCTGAAAAACATGAAACCACAACTGTAAGCCCGAAAGCTTAGTGAGATACCCCCAAAATACCAACCACAAATACCATACACACATAACATGCCATAACATATCCGATCATAGAACAGCCATGCTCTCCGGGTCTGCAGTGTGACTGGTCCGCCGCACCGGCCAACAGTCCACATGGTCCACCCTATGAGTCTACAGTATGACTGGTCCGCCCGCACCGGGCCTTCAGTCTATCTGGTCCACTCTCCGAGCCTTCGGCACGTCTGGTCCGCCCATACCGGGACCTACAGCCTATCCGGACAGCTCGCTGGGCCTACGGGACAACCGGTCCGCCCTGGGTATCTTGGCCTACTGCACACAGCAGGACCCGCCTCAACCCAACTCCAGTCCATACATCCATGTGCACATATACATACAATCATCTAACAATTCACAGATAACAAGCAGATCAATAAATCACATAACATGCCACTATCCTAACCAGGATACCGACCTAACAGGTCACTAACATAGCATCTCCCTATCTCTCTGGATACCGATCTCAATCAGGTCTCTAGCATATACCATCCTAACTCACAGGATGCAACATGATAAAGCAGCAACATAAACACAACTACCCGGATCTCAATCCGATAAGGGCCGGCCTTGGTGCCTTAGACCCCGATGATATAGTGAGGATAACTCACCTCGAAGCTGCCGACTGAACAGATAATCCGAGCTACTCCGATCACTGATACGATCTCCACCACTGGTCAACCACCAATGCGCTGAACTCAAAACAACAAACAATAATTACCAAAATGCCCCTGAACACCATTGGTCAACCCTTGGGCAAAGACAAAGTCAAAGTCAACTCCTGACTGACCCTACTCGCCGAGTCAACCCTATGACTCGTCGAGTTTCCATGCTCAGACTTCACTCCATCCGCGACCTAACTCGCCGAGTCACCCCGAGACTCGCCGAGTCCAACAACTCAGAGGCCACTCGCACACAACTCACCGAGTCATCCCTTGGCTCACCGATTCTCGACTCAACCAGAGAATATCGGAACTCTTCGACAAGACTCGCCGAGTCCAAGAACAGACTCGCCGAGTCCAAGGCTATCTTCATCCGACTCGCCGAGTTGTTCTTCCAACTCGTCGAGTCCCAGCTCATCTTCAAGCAACTCGTCGAGTTCACCCATGTGACTCGCCGAGTACCACCAATCTGAATCCATTCAGAAGCTTTCCAGGCCATGCAAATGATCCAAAACATAGATCCAACCTCCTACAACTCATCCATCACGTAAAGTGGCAATCTTTACGTGAATCCACATAGATCTAGGCCAAATTCACTCATAACTAGGGTTTGGGACTTGCAAGCCTCACAAAACACTCCAACACAGGGACTTTCATGCTCTCTGATTCTCCTCCCTTCCAAATCTGAGGTAGCAACCTCAGATCTACCCTCTAGACATCCATTTACATCCTTAAACATGATCCCACAAACCCCAAAATGAAGAAACAACATACAATCGGACCAAGAACGAGATATTACCTCCAATGGACGCCCCCAACTGCAATGAAGTTGATTCCAAGCAAAGCCCCTTGCCCCAAGCCTTCAATTCCCACAATTTCCTTCAAAGATTACTTCTCCAAGCTTCAATCCTCTCAACAATGGATCTCCTCTGCGATTTAGGGTTTCTAGCACTCAAGAGGGAAGTAAAGAGGCTGGGGAAGGAACATAATGTTCCTTATATAGGGCTCAATCCCGAGAATTAGGGTTTTCTCCACCCAGAGCCTACTCGCCGAGTCCAACTCATCGACTCGCCGAGTCGGCTACTTAACACGCGGTCCAGCCGCGACTCTACTCGCCGAGTCCATCCATGGACTCGCCGAGTCACTCTTTCCCAATTAACACTTTTGGCCCTTCAACTCTACTCTCGCTATTTCGGGATGTTACAATTGGTGAAAGTGGGTTAGATCTGATCCCACATCGGCTGGGAAGGAGAACAAAGCATTCCTTATAAGGGGTGTGGATACCTTCCTTATCACAACGCGTTTTAAAGCCGTGAGGGCAGCAGATCCCATAAGAACTCTGCAGTTAAGCGTGCTCGGGCGGGAGTAGTACCAGGATGGGTGACCCCCTGGGAAGTCCTCGTGCCGAGTGGCCCAAAGCGGACAATATTGTGATACGTGCCAGAGGGGGGTGTTACAAATTGTATCAGAGCCAGGGCACGGGTCGATGTGTTCGACGGGGACGTCGAACCCTATAATGGGGGGTGAAAGTGGGTTAGATCTGATCCCACATCGGCTGGGAAGGAGAACAAAGCATTCCTTATAAGGGGTGTGGATACCTTCCTTATCACAACGCGTTTTAAAGCCGTGAGGGCAGCAGATCCCATAAGAACTCTGCAGTTAAGCGTGCTCGGGCGGGAGTAGTACCAGGATGGGTGATCCCCTGGGAAGTCCTCGTGCCGAGTGGCCCAAAGCGGACAATATTGTGATACGTGCCAGAGGGGGGTGTTACATTTAGCCATTTTCTAAGTAAACCAGATTCACATGTGTCATTCGACTTTAGGTCAAACGACTCCAACACACCATCCTTTTGGATTTGGGCTATGCGCTTCCTGTTGACATGTCCAAGACAACAATGCCACAAGCATGCCTTGTGCAAACCATTGGAAAAATCAATATGCAGCACATTATATCCTAAGTTGTCTACAACCATCACAGTTTCATATATACCATTACAAGGCAATGCTTCAAAATAATAAATACCATTATAGAAAGCATTACGAGAACCAACTTCATTATTAAATGAAAAGCTAAAACCTTGTCTATACAAACCATGAAAAGAAATAATATTCCTCATCATTTCTGACGAGTAACAACACTCATTCAAATCCAATCCTAATCCACTACTAAGCACAAAAGAATAAAATCCAATATTGGTGACGGGCGACGCTCTCCTATTCCCCATGATCAATTTCATCTTTCTGTGCTCCACATCCCTACTTCTTCTTAGACCCTGGAAATCAAAACAAATGTCAAAACCACATCATGTATCAAGGACCAAAGAACTAGAATGTGATGAGTTATTAGATTGAATAGTGTGAATACCTGCGAAGGTGGGCTTTATCTTCCCATCCTTGATATCTTGCAGATACTTTGGGGCAGCTTCTTTTCCGATGCCCGTTGTCGTGACAGTAGAAGCACTCCGCATATTTTGGATCGGATGAAGGAGCAGCGGAACCACCTTTTCCTTTGGACCTATTTGAAGAAGATCCATCATGAGACTTTCCCTTGTGATTCTTAGAGGGAGCTTTCCTCTTTTTTCCCTTCCCTTGTCTAATAGCCAAGAGTGGGGCAGCAGCAGTAGGAGTGGTTGTGACAACTTTACCATTTAACCCACTTTCAGTAGTCCTCAACAACCATTGAAGCATGCTCAATGTGACTTCCTCCTTGTTCATATGTTAAGTCATCTTGAACTGATCATAACAAGGACGTATTTCTCATAGAACCACTGGAGCTCAGGAGTCGTAGTGGCTACCATTATACACAACACCTTTGTCGTCTCCTTTTCGTGAGCCCTACAGTCAGCTATTTCTTCAGCAAAAGCATTAGTTTCGTCAATCTCTTTGAGATTTTTGTCGAGGTTGTATTCTTTCTACTCATACCAAAGGACCATGCGGATGTTGCGGATCCAATCATTGAAATTGGACCCATCGACCCTCCCATAAATGTTCATAAGAGAAAAGGAGCTTGAGGGGTTTGAGTATGAAGCGTTGTTTGAGCTAGACATCTGAAAAAGAAAAGCAACAATGTTTAGATTAGATAAGAATCATTAATAAAACACCCAAATGAAATACTAAGGCTAGGACCCAACACTATAATTCACAATTCGGAAGAAGGATGTCATAATCCAATTGCAAATTATATGCAGGTAGGTAAACGACAAATCACCAATTCCACGACAAAAACGAAATGAGAAATTAGGATTTAAATGAAATGAAATTCCTAGATTACTTTTGCAAATTATATGCAGGTACGTAAATGCCCTTCCAGCTTGTGACTGGGATACCGAGAATCACAAACAAGGTGTTAATAACAATGAAAGTTAGCTTGGTACTCTCAAGTCATTTACCACCTAATAAATGTGTTGGTTAACCACACAAGATCCATTGATCTTTGATAAATCTCGAGCTACCCCTTACCACCCTTGTTAGTCCAACTTATTGTTCTGGTTAACCACACACACTCCAGTAACGACTTTGACAAGGTGCAAATTGCAATTTCATGGAATAGTATTATTTTTTAAAAATATTTAGTTACTTTATAACTTTCATTATATTTATTAATGAGGGAATAATGTCCTATCCTACCCATTTGGCTAACGACCCTTCACTAGTCATGACTATGTTGGGTAAGAGTGGATACTCAATGGCAGTCATTTTATAAGTTGCTTCCTTAAACACCCCTTATAGACTAGCTTCGTGAATGAGGCCTACTAACGGTAAGACTAATTCATCTTGAGGGCAAGTGTTGAAACTTTTCAAAACATCTAGATCAAATTTTAAAATAATTTAAATTAATCATATAATTTTATCAATATCATAATTTGACCTAATCCAATTTATTTGTTAAGATAAATGCAAATAAAATTTTACAAATAATTAATTTATCACGTAATATTGTAATTATCTTAAACTTTTAAAACACTAGGGTTGTACAATTTAATATTTGAAAATTAAAACTTATTAACCAAATTTTAAATTCCAAAAACTTGAGGGCAAGTGTTGAAACTTTTCAAAACTTCTAGATCAAATTTTAAAATAATTTAAATTAATCATATAATTTTATCAATATCATAATTTGACCTAATCCAATTTATTTGTTAAGATAAATGCAAATAAAATTTTACAAATAATTAATTTATCACATAATATTGTAATTATCTTAAAATTTGCCAATTATCTTTCAATTAATTGAGGATATACATTAACATATCAAAAAAATCGTTTTTAATCAGTTAAAACAAGTTATGGTAATTATCCTTATCTAATTCAGGCTTGAAATCCAAAAATCCTTCCATCAGACGAGTCAAATCATCGAGTTGCTTCAACTCGTCAACTTCCACATTGGACTCGTCGAGTTCATCTGGGAGAGTCCAGATTTATATTGCTTTCAGCTTTGAACAATTAACCATGAAATAAAATATAACAAAAAAAACTTCCTAAGCTCTGATACCACTGATAGGTTTTGAGCACTACAATATTCCTATGGTCCATATGAAACCCTAATGCTTTGGATCTAGGTTTTTCTCAAGTTATACATGCAATTTTAATTATCCAAAGCATAAACCCTAATTTAGCATACAATTTTGATTTTTATAACGAAAGCAAAGTTAGATGAATACATGTTCCTCGTAGCTTGTAGATCATGACCTTGAAGAGCTTAGTGCCACAATTGTTTTACCTCTAATGAAGTAAGAAACAACACTAACAATTGGATGAACTCAACTGAGATGATGGAGGCTTAGGATTTTCGGCTAGGGTTTCCTCTTAGGATCAAGTGGCCGAAAACCCTATGCTAAGGGGTCTTTATATAGTTGTACTGCTAGGGTTTTAGACTGGAACCCTAATTTTTGATTAGGCCTTAAGCAATCCATTAGATCCTTCCAGAAAGCCCCCTTTGGATGAAATCTATGTGAGCTACACATAGAATTTCGTCCAACCCATCCTAGGAATCCATAAGCCCAACTTGCAACTATGAGATAATTGCAACATCAGTCCTCGTAATTTGATCAGTCTCTTTTGATCACCAAATTAATTCCATATTAATTTCTGATCAACACTAATTAAATAACATGGTTTCCAATTACTATATTATTCTTATAATATAATAATAAATCATAATTAACCTTTTTCTCCATAATTCATCCTACCAAATTGCCATGATGAAGGCAACCCAAAAGGGTCATGCTACTATCGGGTCAAGTACATTGAAACGTCCCAAAATACGATCCAAAAATTTTTGTTTAAAAATTACTAAAAGTACTAAAATAATATCACAAAGTAAACCCATACGTAATTGTTTCAAAACAGTAACTAATAGTTATGTAAAACTGTATCAATCACATTTATGAAAAACTAAAAACATTTCCCAGGACAGCTGAAACTGTGGTGTATGCGATGCCATCAACCCGAGCTCTTCCCTTTGCTTGCGGAAGTACCTGAAACCAAAACTGAAACTGTAAGAACGAAGCTTAGTGAGTTACCCCAACTACCACATACCATACAATACAAGCAAACACATACTGGGCCTTGCCTACTGCATCGGATCGAAGTCCGAAAACTGCATCAGACCGAAGTCCGGAACTAGCCAGGGCCTTGCCCTCTGCATCGGACCAAAGTCCGGAACTACTGAGGCCTTGCCTCCAGCATCGGACCGAAGTCCGGAACTGACTGCATCGGACCGAAGTCTGAAACTAACTGCATCGGACCGAAGTCCGGAACAGACTGTATCGGACAGAAGTCCGGAACTACTGATCATAGCATAGCACAAACATATCAACTAGCTTGAACACATAAATAGCATACTGCATCGGGCTGTTGCCCGGAACACATAACACATAACACATAAATCTTGTCTGAGCCACGAAGGCATCAAACATACTAACTACTGCATCGGACCGAAGTCTGGAACTGACTGCATCAGACAGAAGTCCGGAACTACTAATCATAGCATAGCACAAACATATCAACTAGCTTGAACACATAAATAGCATACTGCATCGGGCTGTTGCTCGGAACACATAACACATAACACATAAATCCTGTCTGAGCCACGAAGGCATCAAACATACTAACTACTGCATCAGACCGAAGTCCGAAAACTACTGCTAATTGAACGGGTCGGCATTGTGGCCTTAGACTCGTTCCTACTGGAAGGAAGACTCACCTCGTGATCTGGCTGCTGAGTGTATGGCTCCGGAAGCTATCTGCTGCTGCTTCGGTATCTCCCCGGCTACAATTCCACAAATACACTCAATCAAAAATACTAATAACTGCATTGGCGTAAAATGACTCTTTTACTCCTGGTTAAAGTCAACTCTCCCGGTCAAAGTCAACTTACAGTTGACCTGACTCGCCGAGTTGGGCCGCCAACTCGCCGAGTCCCTACTCTCATTTCTTAACCCTTCTTGCTGCTACTCGTCGAGTATGGCTTGAACTCGACGAGTTCCCATTCGATTCTAAAACTCAGACTATCTGCATCCGACTCGCTGAGTTGTATGAACAACTCAACGAGTTGTTCTTGCAATCATGAATATTGCCTTAGACTCACCGAGTTGTATGAACAACTCCCCGAGTCCTTCCATTACTGAGTTTAACCTCCGACTCACTGAGTCCATCCAACTACTCACTGGTCTCCACTCGGAATCACTCAAAAAGGGAAGATCGGGGACTCGCAACTCGACTTGCCGAGTCACATGCATGCAGTTACTAAAAACTCGATTATGCTCAAAACCACTGCATACAATTTATAGATCTGAGTTCCTATGGCTGGTTAACCACGTAAAGTTCCCAACTTTACGTGTACATATGCATACAAAAGGATATAAAGGCTAAAAAGGCTCTTGGAAGAGTAGATCTATGGCTATCATGCAAAATGGCTTCATAAAGTTGATAGATCTACGTTTTTGGAACTGAAACATGGCTAGATCTGAAAGCTAATCCATCCAATCTGATTTATCTACTAAGAACAAGCTAAAGAATTGGCTAAATATGCTATAAAGGAGAATCAATCATCAAAACTGGAAGAAACCGATTATTACCTCAAGATACTCTGAAATAGGTGCAAAGACTTGGATCTTCTTCTTCTCCTTTGGATCTAGTCTCCTTCTTCTCTTCAAAACTTCAAGATTTAGACAAGCAAAGCTCAAATACTCAATGAAATGGTTAGGGTTTGCCAAGTAATGCTTTGAGGGTGAAGGGGACGAGTTTGGGGGCTCATAAGATGGTTTAAATAGGGTGCAAACCCGGGGATTTAGGGTTTCTACCTGGCAGGCCGACTCGCCGAGTCCCGAATATGGACTCGCCGAGTCGCCAATCTATACGCTGCCCAGGACCACGACTCCACTCGACGAGTCGGGCCATAGACTCGCCAAGTCCCTCTACAAACTTCTAAAATAAAGAATATAAAGCAACATACCAGTGACGGGTCGTTACAATTCTCCCCCACTTGACTCAGACTTCGTCCTCGAAGTCTGCTACGGCTGAATCTGCAAATAACTCTGGGTAGTGCTCTTTCATTTCATCTTCAGCCTCCCACGTCCACTCAGACCCCTTCCGGTGCTCCCACTGCACCTTCACTAACTGAATTACCTTGTTCCTAAAGGTCTTTATCTTCCGATCCAGAATCACGACCGGCCTCTCAATATAATTTAAGCTGCTATCAACCTGAATATCTTCTAAGGGAACAACAGCTGACTCATCCACCAAACATTTCCCTAAGTGAGACACATGGAAAGTGTTGTGGATCTGGCTAAGCTCTGCTGGAAGATCCAACCGATATGCAACCCGACCCACCCGGGCCAAAACCCTGAAAGGACCAATGAACTTGGGGCCCAGCTTGCCCCTCTTCCGAAACCTGATGACACCCTTCCAAGGTGAAACCTTCAGAAGGACCATGTCACCTACCCGGAACTCCAAGTCTGAACGCCTCCTGTCGGCGTAGCTCTTCTGCCGACTCTGCGCAGACTGCAGTCTACTACGAACCTGCTGAATCAACTCGGTCGTTTTGAGCAGCACCTTCGTGCTCCCAATGACTCGCTGACTGACCTCTCCCCAACAAATCGGGGTCCTGCACTTCCTCCCATAGAGCATCTCAAAGGGAGGTTGATCAATGCTCGCATGATAACTGTTGTTATACGAAAATTCTGCTAACGGAAGATACGTATCCCAACTGCCACCGAAGTCTAGGACACATGCCCGGAGCATGTCCTCGAGAGTCTGAATCGTCCTCTCGCTCTACCCGTCCGTCTGAGGGTGGAAAGCGGTGCTGAAATGGAGACGAGTACCCATCTCGTCATGAAACCGCTTCCAGAATCTGGATGTAAAACGGACGTCTCGATCTGACACCACCGATACCGGCACTCCATGGCGTTGAACTATCTCTCGCACATAGATATCGGCTAGCTTTTCTGCCGATATGCTCTCCTAGATCGGTATGAAATGAGCACTCTTCGTCAACCGATCCACTACTACCCAAATCGAATCTACCCCACATGCGGTCCTGGGAAGCTTGGTGATAAAGTCCATTGTGATGTCCTCCCATTTCCACACGGGAATGTCTAACGGTTGCATCTTGCCGTGAGGGCTCTGGTGTTCTGCCTTGACCTTCCTGCAGGTCAGGCACCTCTCTACATACAAAGCCACATCCCGCTTCATGCAGGGCCACCAATAATTGGGTCGAAGATCTCTATACATCTTCGTTGCCCCTGAGTGGATGAAAAATCGAGACTTATGAGCCTCGTCCATCAACACCTTCCGTACTCCGCCCCCGTACGGTACCTACACTCTCCTATGAAGGGTCAACAACCCCCGACTATCATAATCAAACGAAGCTACTTGGCCCACTATCCTCTCACACTTCTGCCTTTCCTCCTTGAGGCCCTCAACCTGAGCCTCTCTAATCCGTTCCAACAACGGAGTAATCACTGTCATCCTCAGATATAAGTCTCTGATAGGGGCTACTGTCACCTTTCGGCTCAAGGCGTCGGCCACTACATTGGCCTTCCGTGGATGGTAAAGGATTTCACAATCATAATCCTTTAGCACATCCAACCATCTCCTCTGCCTCATGTTTAGAGTCGGCTGATCCATAAGGTATCTCAAACTCTTGTGATCCGTGTAGATGGTACAGCGGACCCCATAAAGGTAGTGTCTCCAAATCTTGAGGGCAAACACCACTGCCCCCAGCTCTAAATCGTGGGTAGGATAGTTAGCCTCGTGAGGCTTCAACTGTCTTGAGGCATAAGCTATCACATGCCCCCGCTGCATCAATACTGCTCCCATACCTGTGATTGAGGCATCACAGTAGACTACAAAATCCTCTATTCCCTCTGGCAGGGAAAGAATCAGAGCCTCGCATAGCCTTTGCCTGAGGGTCTCAAATGCCGCCTGCTACTTAGGCCCCAAACGAAACACCACCGACTTCCTAGTTAGTCGGGTGAGCGGTACTACTATCTTGGAGAAATCCTGAATAAACCTCCTGTAGTACCCTGCCAACCTTAGGAAGCTCCGAATCTCGGATGGAGACTTCGGGACTTCCCACTGCATCACGGCCTCTATCTTGGCCGGATCTACCAAGATACCCTTCTGATTGATGAGGTGACCAAGAAACTGCACCTCACGCAACCAGGACTCGCACTTGGAGAACTTTGCGAAAAGTCTCTCCCATCTCAAAACCTCTAGCACCTCCCTCAGGTGCTCCTCATGCTGCTCCTGGGTCTTGGAATACACCAAGATATCATCTATGAATACTATCACAGACCGATCCAGCATCGGTCTGCACACGCGATTCATGAGATCCATGAATGCGGCTGGAGCATTAGTGAGCCCAAAAGGCATCACCACAAACTCATAATGACCATATCGGGTCCTGAAAGCAGTCTTCTGCACATCTTCGCCTCTAACTCGCATCTGGTGGTATCCGGAGCGTAAATCGATCTTGGAGAACCAAGACGCCCCCTGAAGCTGATCAAACAAATCATCTATCCTCGGAAGGGGGTAACGGTTCTTCACCGTTACCTTATTCAGCTCCCGGTAGTCAATGCACATACGGTGCGACCCATCCTTCTACTTCACAAACAGGATCGGCACTCCCCAAGGTGAAGGTGAACTACTCGGCCGAATGAAACCCTTGTCTAGCAACTCCTGTAGCTGCGTAGACAACTCCTGCATCTCAGGGGGAGCTAACCGGTACGGTGCCTTGGCTATCGGAGTCGCACCTGGAATTAGGTCGATCCCAAACTCGACCTGCCTCTCAAGAGGTATTCCCGGTAAATCCTCCGGGAATACATCCGGAAAGTCTCGCACTACCGGAACATCGTCAACTGTCGTCTTGCCCTTCTCCCGGGCATTCAAGACATAAGCTACGTAACCAGCGCAACCCTGATGAAAATAGCGCCTCGCCCTCGCGGCTGAACAAAAAGTTGGTCCACGCTGTGGCCTCTCGCCCTGAATCACTAACTCTCCCCCAATGGGAGTGCGAACCCGCACTAGCTGTAACTCGCAATCTATCACTGCTCCATTTAGACTCAACCAGTCCATGCCTACTATAACCTTATTCCCTCGTAGGGGAATAGGGACCAAATCCACCGAGAACTGCTCGTCGAACAACTGAAGAGAACATCCTCTATGCACCCTGGCGACTCTCACGGTCCTGACATCTGCTATCTCTACCTCTAGTGGACAATCCAGCTCCCCTGGAGCTCTGCTAAATCTCTTGCTAAGCGCTAGCGATACAAACGATCGGGTAGCCCCCGAATCAAATAATACTGTAGCGGAAATGCCATTCACAGAGAACGACCCCGCCACCACATCAGGAGTCGCTAGCGCCTCCTCTGTTGTCATCTGAAAAGCTCTACTCTTTGCCACTGGTGCCTCTGCTCGGCCCTACCGGCCATCAGTAATCCTCAAAGTAGCAGGGGCAGGTGCAACCACCTTCCTTGCTGCAGCTAAACTCGGACACTGGGACTTTTTATGTCCCCTCTGATTGCACTGAAAGCAAATCAGATCTGATGCTGCAATAGCGGTAGCAGGAGCCGTACAATCCCTGCTCAAATGCCCAGTCCGACCGCACTTGTAGCAGCCGGAACTCCCTGCCTTGCACACCCCATCGTGCAATCTCCCACACTTGCCACATCGACTGTGGCTCTGCTGACTCCTGGATCTGTGATCTGAAACCTTGGGCTTTTTGCCCGAACTGCCTGTACCCGAAACCGCCTCCGGTTTCCTCTTCTTCTCCATCTCAAGTTCAATCTCCCTCTCCCAAGCCCTAGCAATCATATCATCCAGCGTTTTACAGCTGGACCGGCTCACAAATTGGCGGATATCGCTCCGCAGCATCTCATGATAACGGGCCTTCTTCATTTCCTCATCAGCTGCATACTGAGGAACGAGAAGAGCCCTCTCCCTGAACTTAGCGGTGATCTCCGCCACGGTCTCCGTAGTCTGGGTGAGGTCCTGAAACTCTCTGGCTAACTGCTGCACCTCGATAACCGGTGCAAACTCCGCCCTGAACCTGGTGGAGAAATCAGCCCAATTCATGGCATCTAACGCTGCATCATCTCCAATGGTATGTCCGACCTCCTCCCACCAATCCCGTGCCCTGTCCTTCAGAAGACAGGACGCCAATCTAACCTTGTCCCCCTCGGGACACCTGCTCGTGCGGAACGCATTGGCCACATCCGCCAACGATCTAGTACTCGCTATGGGGTCCCGTGCCCTGTGGTAATCTGGAGCTCCACATGCCCTGAACTCCCTGAACGTAAGTGTGCGCGATCCCATCATGGCCGCCACCTCGGCACGGAAGGTGCCCAATCTCTCATCCATCAGCTCTAGAATACCCTCCTTGATCGAACCGAAGATCACAGGAGTCTGCTCCAGTATGATATGAGTAATCTCAGCAGAAAGAAACTCTCTGGTCTGCTCATCCAACTGCCCAGCCTTCGGGCCTGATCCTGATCCCCCTCCGGCACCTGAACTGCCGACTGCTGGCCTCGAGCGCAAAACTACCATTCTGAAACAAATTATAGCAACATTAGAAAACTGAAATATTTCAAGGGATCACTGATACCAATACTAGTTTCTCGGTCTTGTCGTGGCCTTCCTTGATTCGAGTACGGATCCTCTGCTTTCAGTAGTACGGGCCCATACTACCTTCCACATTTATCCGTACTTTCCTCACGAACTGCCTTGACTCCACCAAGTCATTTCTACTACTACTGATCACTACGACTCTTATCCTAGGCTTGCCTAGGGGAAACCTCTAACTTCATTCAAAGCAGTCCTCAGCTATTGAAGGCCTCCTTGTAATGCTAATTAGTCATTACCTGAACACCATCACATGTAATGAGGCTCAGATAATCCTTCGAGTAAAAGACTCGTCCCTACAATGGTTAGACTTAAACAAGAGATGCGCAATAGGGCCAAATCTAACACTCTGGGATTATTCAACCCTAATCGCATGTGATGTGACGTATTCACCTAATGGCTAACTCTCATCACTCAGAGTCCCACAAAGCACAAAGCAAGCAGCATTCGGTCACAGGAAATTTATTCAAGCAATCTATTCTCATAACTAGATATTGTATTAGCATACAATGCTAAGCTCATACTATCATGCATAACCCTAACAGGCTATCCTACTATTGTCTACTCAATACTAGCATGCAAATTTTGAAAAGTTGGGGTACATATAGCAAGCACATAAGGCATTCTCCTAGATCCTTAGTCCTATTCTAGCATGCTGTTCTACTAAAATTAAAACTGTTAATCATAACATAACTTGTATGGGTAATTTGGGAGTACTTACTTGAGCTCGGTTGATCGCATACGCCACACCATTTTCCTTTTATAAAACTCTTCTTCCTTCTAAGTTCTTTTTCCAAAATCATTTTCAAAACGTTTTTCTTTTGAAAATCTTTATCGTTTCCTTAGTTTGAGTTCAGACACACCCAAAAGTGTATCCGAATCCCTCAAACCAAGGCTCTGATACCAACTTGAAACGTCCCAAAATACGACCCAAAAATTTTTGTTTAAAAATTACTAAAAGTACTAAAATAATATCACAAAGTAAACCCATACGTAATTGTTTCAAAACAGTAACTAATAGTTATGTAAAACTGTATCAAACTATATCAATCACATTTATGAAAAACTAAAAACATTTCCTAGGACAGCCGAAACGGTGGTGTATGCGATGCCATCAACCCGAGCTCTTCCCTTTGCTTGCGGAAGTACCTGAAACCAAAATTGAAACTCTAAGCATGAAGCTTAGTGAGTTACCCCAACTACCACATACCATACAATACAAGAAAACACGTACTGGGCCTTGCCCACTGCATCGGACCGAAGTCTGGAACTAGCCAGGGCCTTGCCCTCTGCATCGGACCGAAGTCCGGAACTACTGAGGCCTTGCCTCCTGCATCGGACCGAAGTCCGGAACTGACTGCATCGGATCGAAGTCCGGAACTAACTGCATCGGACCGAAGTCCGGAACTGACTGCACCGGACAGAAGTCCGGAACTACTGATCATAGCATAGCACAAACATATCAACTAGCTTGAACACATAAATAGCATACTACATCGGGCTGTTACCCGAAACACATAACACATAACACATAACACATAAATCTTGTCTGAGCCACGAAGGCATCAAACATACTAACTACTGCATCGGACCGAAGTCCGGAAACTACTGCTAACTGAACGGGTCGGCATTGTGGCCTTAGACTCATTCCTACTGGAAGGAAGACTCACCTCGTGATCTGGCTGCTGAGTGTATGGCTCCGGAAGCTATCTGCTGCTGCTTCGGTATCTCCCCGGCTACAATTCCACAAATACACTCAATCAAAAATACTAATAACTGCATTGGCGTAAAATGACTCTTTTACTCCTGATTAAAGTCAACTCTCCCGGTCAAAGTCAACTTACAGTTGACCTGACTCGCCGAGTTGGGCCGCCAACTCGCCGAGTCCCTACTCTCATTTCTTAACCCTTCTTGCTGCTACTCGTCGAGTATGGCTTGAACTCGACGAGTTCCCATTCGATTCTAAAACTCAGACTATCTGCATCCGACTCGCCGAGTTGTATGAACAACTCAACGAGTTGTTCTTGCAATTATGAATATTGCCTTAGACTCACCGAGTTGTATGAACAACTCGCCGAGTCCTTCCATTACTGAGTTTAACCTCCGACTCACTGAGTCCATCCAACTACTCACTGGTCTCCACTCGGAATCACTCAAAAAGGGAAGATCGGGGACTCGCAACTCGACTTGCCGAGTCACATGCATGCAGTTACTAAAAACTCGATTCTGCTCAAAACCACTGCATACAATTTATAGATCTGAGTTCCTATGGCTGGTTAACCACGTAAAGTTCCCAACTTTACGTGTACATATGCATACAAAAGGATATAAAGGCTAAAAAGGCTCTTGGAAGAGTAGATCTATGGCTATCATGCAAAATGGCTTCATAAAGTTGATAGATCTACGTTTTTGGAACTGAAACATGGCTAGATCTGAAAGCTAATCCATCCAATCTGATTTATCTACTAAGAACAAGCTAAAGAATTGGCTAAATATGCTATAAAGGAGAATCAATCATCAAAACTGGAAGAAACCGATTATTACCTCAAGATACTCTGAAATAGGTGCAAAGACTTGGATCTTCTTCTTCTCCTTTGGATCTAGTCTCCTTCTTCTCTTCAAAACTTCAAGATTTAGACAAGAAAAGCTCAAATACTCAATGAAATGGTTAGGGTTTGCCAAATAATGCTTTGAGGGTGAAGGGGACGAGTTTGGGGGCTCATAAGATGGTTTAAATAGGGTGCAAACCCGGGGATTTAGGGTTTCTACCTGGAAGGCCGACTCGCCGAGTCCCGAATATGGACTCGCCGAGTCGCCGATCTATACGCTGCCTAGGACCACGACTCCACTCGACGAGTTGGGCCATAGACTCGTCGAGTCCCTCTACAAACTTCTAAAATAAATAATATAAAGCAACATACCAGCGACGGGTCGTTACATACATACCAATTATAGTGTTGGGCTTAGACACTTAATCCAACAATTAGAACCATGCATATAACTTGAACAAAGTGTTCCATTACTATCTTGTCCAGACCACATATGTGACTCACAACAAAACCTAATGAACACACTGCCATACACACCATTAAGGAAACCCATAACCAACACTAGATCTACTGCACTCCATTTTCCTCACAACCTGACCCGAAGGGTGAAATACTAGTAGAGATAATGAAATGAAGACCCTCAATCTTCAACAGAAACATCCTCATGAACGATCGAAGCAGATCCAATCAATATGTAACTAGCTAGATAAAACTTTTAATGTTAACCAGAAATGTTACTAAAATCAAGGTCGGATCAATCTAATTATCAAAGCTTCTAGGACAATGTGACAAAAATTAAATTCCATAAAGATCTAATGTCCTATATGGAAAAATAAACAACACTGTCCTAAATTCTAGACTCCAAATAACCAATGACATCTTCCAAACTCCAGCCAAACATGACGATTGGTTGATAAATCTATTGCACTTCAACTAATATAACTCAAAACATCCAAAGAATCTCCTCTTTGATAATGAATAAATGACCAAAGATTGAGAATTCATTGACAGCTACACAATGAACCAACACACTATAGGACAAAGCCCAAGAGGGACTTGACATAACAAACTATGAAACCGATTGACTGATATACAACTACCCATCCTAGACGATAGATATCAATCTATACAACAAGATGCCAAATTTCTTTAGTAATCGATCCCTATCGTGCATGAACCAAACATCTCTTGACTTGACCCTTGACATTCCCGGAAGGAACCACTATCTATAACGAGCTCCTTGTTCAACAACTTCTTGTCATCAAGACAACTCTTTCCTTCCTGAGCACTTTCATCTGATGGCAACATGCTCTTCACCCTGACTTGACCAAGTATTGAATCAAAGTCTCGCATACCTGTACTGCAGATCTCTATGAACCATTCTTCCTACACTGCAAAATCGAATAGGTTGATGATCCTCCAAGCACAGTACCTAGTTCTCCCCCACTTAGGGTTCGAACTACCACCCACTATTGTTGCAACCAAACCATATCTCAAACCGACTCAACCAGGTACAAACTGGCCCTAACTCTTGGAATATGATCCTCCAAATAAGGACCAAGAAAACCCTAATAGATTCTGAATCTCAGATGAAGACCTAAAAAATTTCCAATCATAACCCCTACTAACATTAAGAACCCCACACAAATACACAAGCAATAATTCTGACAATCCATTCATTACATCGATTTTCTATCTCAAAACAAATAGATTACCACATACCTCGTCCACAGTTTCCCAACCATCAATCTAGTACTTAACCTCCTTATATCCTAAGGAAACAAACACTTGATCACATATCAAGGTAACTAAAAGATAAAATCTGCTTGTTCATTACCATGTTGCCATAATGTTAAAGAGAGTGTTATTCCAATCCATATACCAATCAATCAACATCTAGTTGCAATCATCGAGCAGATCATAAGAATCACTTATTTCTTGAGTCCCGTGATTCAAGTGGCACTAGCAACCAATCACTAGGCTGATCCTCTACCTAAATTAGCATAACCAGAATATCAACATACACAGGAACCCTCCCACGAGTGATGGTTATCCGACCATGCTATCTACCCTCAGTTGCATCCTTAGAATCCTCATGACTTCCTTTGATTCAAGTATAGATCTAGTTCTTCTAGTAGTACTAATCCAAATACTACCTTCCACACCTATCCATACTTTCCTCAAGTGTCAATCCCGAGTACTCTAAGTCATCTACTCATAATAATACTCCCAATATCCGCTAAACAGCATAACAACACACTAAAGAACTTCTTACGATCTGCTAGGATCTGAACCTCACCCTACCATCAACTGCTAGAAACCCCTATTAATGTCATCTAACAACTTCACGAATACAATTACATGCAATGCAACTTCAATAATCTTTCGACTAAAAGACCCAACCCTACAATGGTTAAACTAAAATGAGAGTTGCATAATAGAGCCAAATCCATCATTCTAAAATTATTTAACCTTTGTAGAATGTAACTTAACATATTCATTTACTAGTTAACTCACATCAGTATGAGTCCCACAAAGCACAGAGCAAGCAAAATTCAAGCAGTAAAACCAAATGACTATAAGATATCAAAAAAATATCACGCATACCTTCATACGCAATTCCTGATCACTAGGCCCAACATCTGGAATACACATACATCTTGCATCTGTTCTTTCAAGAGTGACTAATCCTTCCTCAACTGGCCTACTACAACCATATACTCACTGATAAAAACTTCTACCAACCTTATAGCCACTAATTCATGCTAATCATACATAACATTGTATCCCATAAACAATCGAATATTGGATTCTAACCTAAGCCCTTAATTAGACAAGAACAGGAACTAAGGCTAAATCAAACATTCTCAGGCTATAAAATCTTGGTGATGTAAAAATATCATGCACACACTAACCAACTATTGTAACATCCAAAATTTCAAAACAATTAAAACTTTTCAAAATCACCCATTTTATTAACATTGTTGCAAAAAGGTTTTCAATACATTATTAAACAGAGTAACTTCCCAGGTTCATATCATAAAACACCAACGCGTGGAATGGTACGATCACGCCTTTGCCCTGCCACAGACTCTTGAGAACCTGAAACATAAAACCACAACTGTAAGCCTGAAAGCTTAGTGAGATATCCCCAGAATACCAACCACATATACGCCTTTCCAGGCCCTGACCTTCCGGTCCATGACATATTGCCTTCCGGCCCATACATATTGCCTCCCGGCCCATAACATATATTGCCTTCCGGCCCATAAGCATAAAATGCATATACAACATAACGAATAATCATATAGCAGTTCATAGACAATAATCGATCAACAGATTACATATCATAGCATTACTCTAACAAGACACCGGTCTAGCCGGTCACTATCATAACATTACCCTATGAATCAGTCAACATACTAAATGCATACATACGCCTTTCCAGGCCATGACCTTCTGGTCCACATAGTAATGCCTTCCGGCCTGTAACATATAATGACAACTGCCCGGATTTCCATCCGGTAAAAAGGGTCGGCCTTGGTGCCATAAACCCTAGCGATATAGTGAGGATAACTCACCTCGAAACTGCCGACTGAACAGATAGCTCAAGCTGCTCCGATCACTGATACGATCTCCACCTCTGGATAGCCACCAATGCACTGAACTCAAACGATAAACAACAATTACCAAAATACCCCTGGAACCACTGGTCAATCCTTGGTCGAAGACAAGGTCAAAGTCAACGCCTGACTGACCCTACTCGCCGAGTAAACCCTAAGACTCGCCGAGTCCCCATGCTCAGAACTTCACTCAACCCGCGACCTAACTCGCCGAGTCACCCCAAGACTCGCTGAGTTCGACCACTCTGAGTCCACTCGCCCTTAACTCACCGATCCCTTAAGATTCCCTTCCTGCACGTCGAGTATCCCCTTTTTACTCGACGAGTTTCTCCTGGAAGAATCGCGGGGCCACCCCGACTCAACTCGCTGAGTCTGAAGAACAACTCGACGAGTCCCAGTTATTCTTCAAGCTACTCGCCGAGTCTGTTCATCGGACTCGGCGAGTCCATGCCATGCAACCGCTCAAACTGCCTTCTAAGGTCAGAACTGCTCCGACCATTCATAAGTCTGGCCTTCCTAGACTGATCCATCACGTAAGGTCCTCATTTCAGTGCTCATGATACACCCCATGATTCATAATTCACATTTTGACCTAAGGCATAAGGATTCCAATCCAAAGCCTTCATCAATTCCCGAAATGTACAGGCATGGGACATTCTGGACCTCCAAAGATCTCAATACAGAGTCACAATCGTTTGGGGGACTAGGGTAGCATTCAATCTAATCACAAAAGGGTTCCATAAACCCTAATTCCAATATCACATCAACATAGCAGAGTATACTCGAATTCTTACCTGGATGATGTATCCTCTGTGTCCCCAATCCTCAGAATGTGACTCCCTTTCTGCTCCTTTAGCCAATCCCTTCTCTTCCTTGCACAACCACTCTTCTATAATCAACAATGGCTATAATCCTTGCTCCAGATGCACACAATCGATTTAGGGTTCTTCTCAGAAGGCTAAAAATGAACAATGACGGCCAATAAGTGCCTCTTATACGTCCCAAACCTGAACGGTTAGGGTTTTCGCTAAACAGTGCAGACTCGCCGAGTCCATATATGGACTCGTCGAGTCCAGTCGCGAACCCGCGACCCGGTCTGCGATCCTACTCGGCGAGTCTAGGCTCCAACTCGCCGAGTCCCCTCTTAAAACACCCCCAAAATCATAATTATTACAATACTTGGAATTTTGGGCTGTTACAATTCTCCCCCACTAGGATTAGACTTCGCCCTCGAAGTCTCCCTCTGAAAATAGTTCCAGATGCTGCTCCCGCATCTCACGTTCCGGCTCCCAAGTCATTTCCGATCCCTTACGATGTTGCCACTGAACCAACACCAGAGGTACCTCCTTGTTCCTCAGAACCTTGATCTTCCGATCCCTGATGGTCACTGGTCTCTCGGCATAATTCAGGCCCGCATCCACCTGAATGTCTTCTAATGGGACCACTGCCGACTCATCGGCTTAACACTTCCTCCATTGCGACACATGAAAGGTGTCGTGGATCTGTCCCAACTCCGCTGGCAACTCCAACCGATAGGCTACCCGGCCTATCCTTGCAATCACCCGTAATGGCCCAATGTACCGGGGCCCCAACTTGCCTCTCTTCCTGAAGCGAATCACTCCTTTCCAAGCAGAGGCCTTCAGGAGTACGAGGTCGCCGACCTGAAACTCAAGCTCGGACCGGCGTCTGTCTGCATAACTTTTCCTGTTGGCTCTGGGCGGTCAATAACCTCTGTCTAACCTGCTGAATCGGTTCTGCCGACTGAAGCACGATCTCTGTACTGCACATCACTCTCTGTAACCGAAAATTACCCAAGATGCAACTCTGCTCTAAATCTCAACGATCACTCGACCCATAAGGGTTAGGAAACCATGAACCACTAGATCCCTGATCCAAAGCCCACTTTGTCCATTCCGGACTGACTAAGAGATCCATTCTCACTCTCAGAGCAACTCTCACAAGTTCTCCTCTTGCCATCACCTACACATACTGAACTAGTCCCAACACCCGCAGGTTGGAAGACCCGATACACTGATGGTGTCCTCGAACATCTCCCAAGATGAACCACTACATCCACCCTACACTCTGATCAGAATCACACTGAGAATTTAAGATTCTCTCTCTCCCTGCATCCCTTCTGAGCCTCAACAGACATCCCGAACCGGATGGGTTCCTACTTCGCTGCCGCGAACACGATGCTCGAAGCCATACTCGAAACACTCTAACCATAACTTCTGTTCTGCAACTTTCACTTTCATGAACTTGCACTCCCTTTCGGAGTTACACACCTTTCTCTTTTCCTTTTCCAAGGAACCCTCTTGGCCATAATGCCACTCCAACCAGTGTCACGGTGCTCGCTCCAAGCGACACCACCCTTTTTGCGTAACCGCTATTCGCATACTCTGGTTCTCATTGCAGGGGTTCTCAATCCCATGCACTCTCTCCACTCATCGAAATCACTGCCTCAGCTAAACAAGATCACTAACCCGGGGCCAGACCTTCCAATGCAATCACACTGCAACATACTCCATCCACAATCTCAAACTGATCCAGCAATACCAACAGAGTCTCCAGCATGACTGGACCGAATCTCATAACACATACTAGCCACTCGAGGCTACATCCTTGTGGGTCCGTACACCCAAACTCTGCGAACCCTTAGGTTCTAACTCTGGGAACCTTCCGGTTCCAACTCTAGAAACATGCACAACATAAATCCCGTGGGATTAATGCAGTACAACCCATCACGTACATCAAGAATACAAATACTCTGATCGCATAACCCCGGTTACTTACTCAAACTTGATCCCGGCCTGCTCCCAGGCCTCCACAATCAAATGCCCTAGGTCTGTATCCCGCCCCGCGTACTCGACAATCGCTCTTGTCAGCCTATACTCTGAGCTGATAGAACACTGCTGAATCCCAACAGCTAAGCACCCTCACATACTCAACGATCTCCCGGAGAATTCTCCAATTCTCCCCCACTTAAAACACTGACTCACAGCCACCGATCGCCATTAACGACCTTCCATAACAACCCCGCACAAAGAGAACACTTACACACCGACTGCTTCCCTCAAGCATAAGCAACCCTCAGCAAAGCACATCTCCTCCCTGATCAATCCGCTCAAAAGAATCTGGTCTTTCAATTATCCACTCCACGACTACAGATGCTACCCGACATTCAACCCAGTGCCGCATTACCACTATCAACTCTCACGAACGATAACCAACGGAATTCCCAAACAATAACCCGCAACCAAAACCCACAACCTGCAAGGGATGAATTCCGCATCGAAAACCGCACAAGGCTACCGGCACCAAAACACCAAACTATAACCATACCAAACCATCAGGGAACAACGAATGCCAAAGCGAAAACCTGAAACACCAATCCATAACCATGCCAAACCCGCGAAACAACGAATATCGCATCGAACTCCACACTACCAGCACAAACAATACGCCACAATCAACGCAAGCTAATCAAGACATCAAGAAAGCATCATACCCGCAGCTGCCTCCGGCACTGCTCCGTCTCCCTCTGCCGCAAGCTAATAAGCACGACCCTGAGCCCTTGGGGCTCCGCTCCATCCTGTCCTCCTCCTGAACTCCTCAAGGTGGCCGGTGCTAGAGCCTGCACCGGTCCTGCAGGAAGCTGTGGACAGTTGACCCTCAGATGTCCAACCTGCTGTCAATGATAACAAATCCTCGAATCCCGAATCGGCACTGACTGCCGACAGTCCCGCGGATAGTGCCCCTCTTTTCCGCACTTGCGGCATGCACCACCGGACCAGCAACTCTGGTGTGACCCCTCCCACACTTCCCACAAGTGTTGCGGCTCCGATCCCCCACTCTAACATCAACGGTACCGGACCGTTTCGGCGCTGGCTGCGACTGCATCGGAGCCTGCCTCAGCTCACGCAACTGTAACTCAACCTCTAACTCACGCCACATGGCGGCCTCCTGCAACACCAACAAGGTCTCGCACCTCTGCGCAGACACGAACTGTCTGATATCCCCCTTGAGCATACTCAGATATCGGGACATCTGAGCCTGCTCCGAAGCGAACTCAGGGCAAAACATCGCCCTCTCAATAAACATCCTGGTGATCTCAGTCACCGACTCCAAATCCTGCTTCAGCTCAAGGAACTTCTGAGCCAATCTCTCCTTTTCATCCCGCGGAACATAGCGAGTACTGAACATCTCTCTGAATTGATCCCATGAAACCGCAGCCCTCTGCGCATCGGAAAATGACCTCGTAGTCAATCTCCATCAATCCTTCGCTCCTAGCCTCAACAGGTTCAGAGCACACCTCACCCTCTGATCAGCAGGGCATAAACTCGTGGAGAAATACCCCTCCACGTCTGATAACCATCTCATAGCAACAATCGGGTCCTGAACCCTATCGAATGTGGAAGGCTTCGTATAATAGAAGTCCCGATACTAAAAACCCCGACTAGCTCCTCCCCTTGCCGCTGCTACAGCCGTTGTAGCCGCCGCGGCAACCGTCTCTGCGAGAGCCGCATATCGCTCATCGAAATACTCAATCATGGCGGTCTTGATCGACCCAAACAACTCTGGCAACTCAGCCCGGAACAATGCAGCAACCCCATCACGTAGGATCTCACGAATCCTCGCATCCCGCTCACTCGTGCTCGTCCGATCGATAACCTTCGACGGCACTGATCCACCTGGAACTCGCTCTCCAGCTCCCGATCCTGATCCGGATCCACTATCATCATGCCTCAAGATCTCCATAATGAAGACACCCTACCAATCTCAGACACTTCACAAAATCCTGGGATCCAACTCTCGCAACCCTACCCTAGAGACCATGGTTTCCCTGATACGCGTATGGGTCCTGTGCTTTCAGTAGTACGGGCCCATACTACCTTCCACACCTACCCATATTTGTATGAAGTACTACCACAATACCCTAGGGAACATGCATAACAACTATCAACCCTCACCACTAGAGGAACACTGAGAACATCCCGTAAGGGACCCTAGGCTACAGGCATCACATATCATGCAACATTATCATGAATTCCTGAAGATCCCTAGCCTAACTCTAGCATGCTGTTCTATCAAGCTCAAATAAACAAATATCATGTATGGTATCTTGGGGTTACTTACTGGCTCCGGCTGATCGTACCTCCGCGTCCTCCTTTTACCAAATTTCAAAACCATTTTAATTTCTCATTTTAAAATCCTCCTCGATTTGAGACTGGAGTCACACGAATGTTTCCCCAATTCACTCAAACCAAGGCTCTGATACCAACTTGTAACATCCAAAATTTCAAAACAATTAAAACTTTTCAAAATCACCCATTTTATTAACATTGTTGCAAAAAGGTTTTCAATACATTATTAAACAGAGTAACTTCCCAAGTTCATATCATAAAACACCAACGCGTGGAACGGTACGATCACGCCTTTGCCCTGCCACAGACTCTTGAGAACCTGAAACATAAAACCACAACTGTAAGCCCGAAAGCTTAGTGAGATACCCCCAGAATACCAACCACATATACGCCTTTCCAGGCCCTGACCTTCCAGTCCATGACATATTGCCTTCCGGCCCATACATATTGCCTCCCGGCCCATAACATATATTGCCTTCCGGCCCATAAGTATAAAATGCATATACAACATAACGAATAATCATATAGCAGTTCATAGACAATAATCGATCAACAGATTACATATCATAGCATTACTCTAACAAGACACCGGTCTAGCCGGTCACTATCATAACATTACCCTATGAATCAGTCAACATACTAAATGCATACATACGCCTTTCCAGGCCATGACCTTCCGGTCCACATAGTAATGCCTTCCGGCCTGTAACATATAATGACAACTACCCGGATTTCCATCCGGTAAAAAGGGTCGGCCTTGGTGCCATAAACCCTAGCAATATAGTGAGTATAACTCACCTCGAAACTGCCGACTGAACAGATAGCTCAAGCTGCTCCGATCACTGATACGATCTCCACCTCTGGATAGCCACCAATGCACTGAACTCAAACGATAAACAACAATTACCAAAATACCCCTGGAACCACTGGTCAATCCTTGGTCGAAGACAAGGTCAAAGTCAACCCCTGACTGACCCTACTCGCTGAGTCAACCCTAAGACTCGCCGAGTCCCCATGCTCAGAACTTCACTCAACCCGCGACCTAACTCGCCGAGTCACCCCAAGACTCGCCGAGTTCGACCACTCTGAGTCCACTCGCCCTTAACTCACCGATCCCTTAAGATTCCCTTCCTGCACGTCGAGTATCCCCTTTTTACTCGACGAGTTTCTCCTGGAAGAATCGCGGGGCCACCCCGACTCAACTCGCCGAGTCTGAAGAACAACTCGACGAGTCCCAGTTATTCTTCAAGCTACTCGCCGAGTCTGTTCATCGGACTCGGCGAGTCCATGCCATGCAACCGCTCAAACTGCCTTCTAAGGTCAGAACTGCTCCGACCATTCATAAGTCTGGCCTTCCTAGACTGATCCATCACGTATGGTCCTCATTTCAGTGCTCATGATGCACCCCATGATTCATAATTCACATTTTGACCTAAGGCATAAGGATTCCAATCCAAAGCCTTCATCAATTCCCAAAATGTACAGGCATGGGACATTCTGGACCTCCAAAGATCCCAATACAGAGTCACAATCGTTTGGGGGACTAGGGTAGCATTCAATCTAATCACAAAAGGGTTCCATAAACCCTAATTCCAATATCACATCAACATAGCAGAGTATACTCAAATTCTTACCTGGATGATGTATCCTCTGTGTCCCCAATCCTCAGAATGTGACTCCCTTTCTGCTCCTTTAGCCAATCCCTTCTCTTCCTTGCACAACCACTCTTCTATAATCAACAATGGCCTATAATCCTTGCTCCAGATGCACACAATCGATTAGGGTTCTTCTCAGAAGGCTAAAAATGAACAATGACGGCCAATAAGTGCCTCTTATACGTCCCAAACCTGAACGGTTAGGGTTTTCGCTAAACAGCGCAGACTCGCCGAGTCCATATATGGACTCGTCGAGTCCAGTCACGAACCCGCGACCCGGTCTGCGATCCTACTCGGCGAGTCTAGGCTCCAACTCGCCGAGTCCCCTCTTAAAACACCCCCAAAATCATAATTATTACAATACTTGGAATTTCGGGCTGTTACAACTATAGTACTGATGTCAGTTTCATCTAACATACAAGATATTCTCCTAGGACATCATGCATCATACATTAGGTAATTCTAGCATGCAATTCCTGAAGATCCCTAGCCTACTACTAGAATGTATTTCTATCATAATCATCATAAACAAATAATAGTATAGGTATCTTGGGGTACACTTTTTTGCTCCAGCTGATCATACACATCTCGTCCTTCTTTGGTTACATTTGAAAACAATTTGGAAAACTATTCTAAAAATAATTTTGAAACAATTTTGAAAACTTTTATAGATCCAGAGCTTGAGATAGGATTCAGACAAATGCTCATCCAATTCACACAAACCCGGGCTCTGATACCAAATTGTATTATCCCAAAAATCAGAGTAATTTTTTTTAAACAATCCCAAGAAAATAATTATTTATAAGAACATTGTTTCAAAAGTATAATTCATAAATTAGAGTATCGTGAAATGCAAAAACATAAAATCTGAAGGATATGCACGATCACAACTTCACCGTGTCACGATCATCTAAAGTACCTGAAACAATAAATTGAAACTTTAATCCAAAGCTTAGTGAGTTCCCCTAAAGTACCACTACACAAACATATAACCAGATTGATACTAGGTCCACAACCTCCTGATTGTATTACCCCTGTCCCACAACCTTCCGGTTGGAATTCCCAGGCCCACAACCTTTCGGTTGGATTGCCTAATACATACTGGTTCCACAACCTCTTAGTTGGATTACCCTTATCACACAACCTTTCGGTTGGACTGCTTCATCCCACAAACATTCGGATGGAATGAACCTAATACATATTAGGTCCACCACATCCTGGTTGGATTACCCTTGGCATACAACCTTCTGGTATGAATACCCCAGCCCACAACCTTTCAGTTGGAATGCCTAATACATACAGGGTCCACAAAATCCTAGTTGGATGACTACCTAACCCACAACTTTCTAGTTGGAATGCCCCGACCCACAACCTTTTAGTTGGATTACATCGGTCTGCTAACTCACATCACAAAGTAGTACAGTCTCAACTACACCATACCATGTCGACATATGCATAACAATAACAAATATATGTCAAACAGATAATCATATAACTAGTCATCAGACAAACATGCAGATCTACAGATCACTACAATATATCATCATCCTATGTACTAGAACATAGATCTAACAAATAACCACGACATAAAAAAATCCTCCAAACCAAGACACATAACTTATTGGGTAGCATTGGTGCCTTCAACCTACAATTATAGTGAGGAAAACTCACCACGCAGTCTGAAAAGATCGTTGAACTGAATATTGCTCTGACTATCAGCTCTACCAGTCACATATTCATTGGAACATGACCAAACATAACTTATAATCAAAGTACCCAAAATACTATTAACTCAAACTTGCTCAAACCCAAGTCAAAGTCAAAAAGTCAAAAGCCAATCTGTTTCAACTCAGCCTATATGTGGGGCATACTCGAGCTTGAACAGAAAATGGGGTGTTCACTACATACACGCACTATATTATCTGGTAGCCCAACGTACATAGCTACTTCTGCAACCTTATATTAAGAGCTTAATCCTTATAGCTCTTTCTTCTAAATTCTAGATCTAGTCCTCAAATGTTTTCCTTAACCATAAAGTTTCAAACTTTATGGTCTTGCATGGCTATTACATGCTCAATACCAAAAACCATAACTTCTTAAATTATTAAGACATTCTAGCTCATCCGTGGAAGGGAACTAATGAGCAAGATCATATTTTCATGCTTTTAAACAAACAAAAACATCTAAAAAGATAGCTTATATGAATTAGAGTAATCCATACTCATAATACCAAGCTTATTGGACGGAAATATAACAAATCTGTGTCTAAACAAGATCTAATAAACACTTCATCAAGTTCAAATCTTTTTTCTTTCGAATGGTGTCAAATGATGATGTGATTCTGTATCCAAAGTGTTCCACTCTTCTAAGATGGTCTCCACTTCTTTCTTCCGCCTTCAAGATCACCAAAAGACACAAAATGGCTCAATATGCTCTCTAATGGATTGGGGTTTGCTAAGCGGTCAAAATGGGACTTGGAGGTTAATAAAAGAAAGAAGTCTTGAGAGTTAAGGATTTTTTAATAGGGTCGAAACCCTAAAAAAATAAGGTTTAGGATTGTACCACGTACGCCCAGCGTACGCAATGTATGCCCAATGTACGTATGCTTCGCCTAAAAATTATAGAATTACCATTGTGGGCAAATGTGCAAACAATTCTCACACATAAGGCTTGGTAATGAAATTTAACTGAATTGTGAATGTTACATTTTAACTAACATTGTTTCAAATTTAATGTTTTTGGTAAATTGATTTGTATTGTCATTTTATTCTCGTATATTAAAAAAGCTCGACTATTTCGTTGAATGTAAAATCCATTATAACAAACTTATTTTGTATCTTAGTACAACCTCATTTTGTATTTAGATTTAATAGCATCAAATTTCTTATACTTGGAGTTTTTTAGATTAAACATCAACCTGATTTTTATTAAAAAAAAAAAAAGACCTTGTATTTTTAAATTATTTCTATTTAACACTTTTATGTGGTTAACCAATAATCTTCTGATTTTAGACAATTTTTCAGGAAAAAAAACCCTCAACTTTTATCCCTAAAAACCTAAAACTTTTTCCTTTTTTCCAAGTAAAAGCTTGAATTTTCTTTTTCTAAATTTGTTTTTCAAGTATAAAGGTTTTCATGGAAAAAATATGAGGATTTTTTTAGAATAATCATGTCCTTTTGTCCTTTCAACTCCGTATTTATTTTGTCATAAATTTCCAATGGATGTTTCCTTCGTTTTTAAAAGTTTTCTGTATGTCATAACCGAGATTAATTATTTAAAAAAATTATAGAATTTGTGACAGCAATTTAAAATTTCTAGAGCATTATATATAACAGTGTACTAGGCCAATAGCTCAAGGAAACCCATCACCGGCCCGATACTCAACATGTCGGTGTTTCAGGCATTGCCACTCACTTCAAATGATTATAAATTCAAATATATCATACGCAGGTATTAGATCCACATCCCAGGAAACTCGCAAAAGAAATTATATGAAACAAATAAAATAACACAGGAAAGACAAGAAACATGCTTGCTTATAGACATGATAATAAGCGAAGGACCGATGAAGGTTATTGCCTCTTGTAACAATAGGAAGCCTATAAATACCCTATAGACATTATAAACTGAGGAGGTAAGATGAGAGGAACATATATTCCTTAGTATTGAGGCAACATCGAGAATAACAATCTAATTTAGCCATCAGAGTGCTATGCCCATGCCAAACCCTCGGTATGGTTGTCTGACCTAGCTCTTCTTTATCGCATGTAGTGTGGATTCCTGGACGTTTATTGGACTAAGACCATTTGGGTAAGGGAGCTAAGCATGTGCCTGCATTTAGTTGTAACAAAATTGGTGTCATACATATTATGAGGATACCACAGTGACATACAAAGGAAATTCCCAATAGCTACACCGAAATTTTAACATCACAAGTTGGTAACATATAAGATGTACAACTACAAAAGTTGACTATCCATTCCATGCAATAGATAGAGAAACTGAGAATTTACACGACCTATTTAATGGAGGAAACTACCACATTGCCCACCACCAAGAAGACGGTCCAATACTTATATATGGGCATGTATACAACATATACATCCATATAATATACTGCGATAGTGGAAGTTCGACCAAAATCAAGTACGACCACTGCTTTTCATAGTTATCGGAGCAAATAACAAGAAGGATAAAACAACCAAAAATATATCAAGCTTTGCGAGACATTCTATTTGGCCTAAAAGGATACTTTCTGTTCCATTAAATTTAACATATCAGTTAACACAGGCCAAACATACACACACAATAGCCTTCACAATCGTACAATCAGCATTACCATGCATTATCATGAAATTAGATAAAAAAAATAACACAATGTATGATATTTCAAAAATACAAATATTATCCATAATCCATGGATGCAAAACCTGCTTACTCATTCCATGAGAATACAAGTCATTTTGACAAGCATCAACATAGAATGTTGGCGAGTTCATAAGCTTATTTTTAAGAAAAACTTTGTAACAGTTTGTAAAACTCCAGAGAATTCAATATTTTCTGTAAAAATAGTTTGAGAGTCTCATTACAAATCATGTATAATTGCATGCATGTTCTTGTGTTTCCTTGTTTGAAATTATATAGAGATTTTTCCCAGAAAATCCTATATTTTCTGTTATACGAAAAGTTGTGGTCTTAAAACCCTAAGACCCGAGTAGTGTAATTATTTATAAAATAGACGACACATACTTTTGTACTTTCTAAAATGAGTACAGTGTATATTCCACGTAAATTTTAAAATAATCTTGTTATTCTCTATGTGAGTCGTTACAACCATACTAATGTGGCTAGAGCGCCTGTCTTGACGTTCATCAGGCGCCAGTTTCTAATAATATATTTGTCATGCTAGACTGCCCTGTCTAGCAGTAGCGAACAACTCACGTGTGGGGTGTCAACCCCATATAAATCTATACACAATATCTCGCTCTCCCTCGAGGAGACTCTGGTTATAACTACAGGACTTACGGTGAACACTAAGTAGGTATGGTGAAGGAGTGTCTCACAAGTGCCTTAACAACATTTACGTAAATTTTGAATCCGATTATTGAATATTATAAATAACGTACCTAGTGTATATTTAGGACTGCATGTTTATGACACGCAATGATTCTTGTCATAAATTTACACAGTTTACTAAGAGTGTTTAAAAGTCTTTATGACAGACAGTTTATGACATGGAACTTTTGTGTCATAAAAGCCTGATTAGTTCACCATTTTGGTTGGTTTACTTATAAACTCTTTTTTTATAAATATTCAATTTTGAACTAATATATTTATAACATTTTGTGTAAAAATAACATATTAGCAAAGGTTTTACACCATAATAATAGTAATTTTTTACAGATCTCGATTTTTCCACAACACACATAAAACTCAAAATCTCATTATATTTTATGTATTTATACAAATTTTGTGGAAAACTGAGTTTGTCCCATTTTTTACTGCATTTGTCATAAAAATCACATTCTTACCATAATTATCATAAATAACCCATTTTTACCACAATTATCAAAAATAACCCATTTTTACAAGTGTTTGTGGTTTATATATATATATATATATATATATATATATATATATATATATATATATATATATATATATATATATATATATATTCAAAAATTTACCATTTTGAGTGTAAATTTTCATATTTTACCAATTTTCAAAACTTTACAAGAAAATCATTTTCACTTAGCAACTTATTTCATCTTTAGCATGTCACCAAAATATGCGACAGTACACCAATGTAAGCTTTGTCCCAACAACTTGAGACTTAACAAAGTCTCAAGTTTGAGGGTATTAGCATGAAACAGTCATATTTCAACACACATATACATACATACACCTAAAGACATACAATTATCCAAAGATTTTACACCTGACTAGACTTGTATTCTCCACCGAAAGAAAGAAAACTCGAAAATAAGGTGTATGAAGCTCACTTTGCGGATTTTTCAAAATGTATAGGAAGAAGGAGAAGGATTTTTTAGCCTAGATTTCCTTCTTGAGGGAACTCTCGAAGTGAGGGGTGTTCTATGATCCATAATCACGAAAATGAGAGAGTAAGGGAAAGATCTTAGCATAAATTTGAAACAAAACCACGAAGCTTAACGTATAACTTACCAAAGAAGTCAGGTAGACTAGCTAAAAGGGCCATGGAGTTGGGATAACAAGAAATCATTTTCAAACCACGAACCAACATAAAAGCAAAGGGACTGGTAGACTTCATCACCAAAATAGTAGGCCAGAGGGAAGTGTCATCAACACACAGACAAAATGATGACATTAAAAACATAGATGCAATGCAAGAAAATCAATGGAAATTATTTCAGATGGGTCCTCTTTTACAGAAAGTACGGGAGTTGGCTTGATATTAACAAGCCCAATAAGAGAAGAGATAAACTACACCTTAAGATTCGATTTTCAAACATCAAACAATGAATCAGAATACAAAGAGCTCATCATAGGATTGTTATTAGCTATCAAATTAGGGTGTGAACACATACACGCCTCTATAAACTCGATGGTATTCGCCAACCAAACTAATGGATTGTACAAACACTACAGGAAAAACAGCCTTTTATGACGTACAACGCATGTCGTAAAACTCTCAGACGACGCGCAAATGTGTGTCAAGGAAGTCCCTGTCACAACGAGAGACGACACGCTTTTGTGCGTCGTCTATAGACAACGCGCATTTACGACACGCATTTACAAGTCACATTGACGAGGTGCAATGTGTATCAATAAAGCCCCTGTCATAAAGGAAAACGACACGCATTTGCGTTTCGTAACCTTACGATGCACGTTTAGGACACACATTGCCTATCATTAAAGCCCATGTCATAAATGAAGATGACACACATTTGCGTGTCCTAAACTTCAGCAACCATTTACGATATACATTTACGATGCATCTTTACGATACTTATTTACGCATAATAGAAAACTATGGAAACAAATATATACCAAAACAATCAATTTAATCCATAACATCATGTCAAAAAGTTGTAATACATTAGTATTAAGGGGATCCGAGTGTACATTGTTATTAAGAGGTTTTCCCTAACTATATAACATAATACTACATTGCTATTATGGAACACCTTCTTGTTTTTAAAACGAATTAACTCATGTGGACATGGGCTAGACCTTCTCTGATATATGTCCGAAAAGCTTCACTTGCATTTTGAAGTTGAGAAAATATGCCAACCAATCATGTGTCAATAATAAACAACAATAATTACACCACCTTAACAACCAAACAAAACCAAACCAAACCAAACCAACAAAACATTTGGATTTGACAAAAACTAAAACAACGGGATCAAACCAAACATGTGGGTACAATTGTGTTATACGATATAGTTTGTATAGACCGATACTGCATGTTTGCTTGTCTCCAATTTTCTTGAATATCACAGAAAGTTCTTGCTACCATGCCACCATAACACACACAAAAATACAAATATGAATTTATTTACAAGAAAAAATTTGTCTTATACAATTGTATTTTCATTTTTACTTATCTTACACAATTATACTGTCAGTTTTATTCCTAGTTATACTTTGAAAAATCTTCCGAAACATATTTAAAAGATCTAGAAGATGCAGCCATCAAGCTGAATTCAAAAGTCTTTGCCACCTTTATATATTCATATGCATACATAAGAAAAGAAGAACATGAAGTTCAAGTCTACTACAATAAATCTAGTTATGAACATTCACCTTAGCTACTAAGCAAGAAATGAGTTTGCCAGCATCTTTGACTAACTCATCCATTAAACTGCCCCTAGGGCCATTGCTTGCAGCTGCCAACTCATGGCACACAACTTTCATGCCTTCAATAGATTGCAAATCAACACTCTATAATTTTTAATATACATCTAATTATCATAAAAAAAACTATAAAACTGTAAACAAGGCAAATTAAAACCTGCTTAGGGGATCCGTATGCACCATGTGAGTTCATGCGTTAAAAAATAATTGCCAATGCTCTTTAATATCTATTACATTCTTCATGACCTTAATAAAGTGAATGAAAACAAAACATCATCATCAGTTGAGATATCAGAAATGGTAAAAGGAAAACAAAAAAATGAAAACAAAAAAGTCTACACACCATTTCTGGTCCACAGACTCTCACGATTTCTCCAAAGAATGTTTCTGCTGCTTTTCGAAAATATACCCAATTATAACATCGTACTTTGGAAAATATGCCCAATTAAAGCATATTAGGATTACTTTCATTATTTGGATGACATTGCTATCATTGGGCAAATTTTTTAAGTACAACTTGTAATAGGAAGAAATGAAAGTTAGAACGTGACAATAAACAAATCAATGAAAGTACATGCTATTTATCACATCCTTGTTTCTTATTTATCACAATTACACAAACATGACACCTTCAAGTCGCTATTTCCATGTAGTACTCTTCAACTTAGCAGTGTCTACTTGAATGAGAGATCCTATTCTGCTTTCTATCTCTTCAAGGGTCATCTTAGATGGCTATAGCAAGCAACAAGCAAGCCATGTTATTTACTATTAAATTAAGACAAAGAAATGATGGTAGTATACAACTATACATATACATGATATAATTGAAAATTTTATTAATTTAAAGAGACAACACATACTCCAACATTTTAGAGAGATGATCATATGTGGGATTTTTTGGAGAGAGGTGAACAACACTATAAGACCAAGACTATCACTGTAAGGAGCATAAATGATAGGTGTAAGAACTAAGATGATGACTACAAATTAATATAACAACAACAACAACGACAACAACAACGACAACAACAACAACAACAACAACAACAACAACAACAACAACAACAATAATAATAATAATAATAATAATAATAATAATAATAATAATAATAATAATAATGAAACCTACTATTTGTGCCCTTGGATGTGTTGTTGATCTGTTTGCCAATGTAGAAGATGGGCAAGTGTTGGCCATTTTTCTACTATTGGATGACCTGATATTGTCATTCTGATTAATGTAAAGATCTTTTCAATAAATACACAGTAATTTTTCAAAGTAGAATATAAGAAAAAAAATAAGAAGTAGAATGTTGTAACAGAAAGAAATGTCAATATATTTATCCAAATATGGATTCAGAACTTTGAAAGGCTTTAGTGGGCCTTACCAAAATTCAATTTTATATTTCCTTACCTAAAACCTTGAAAATTTTGTCAAGTTGATCAAGCTGAACAAGAAAGAAGTCAAGAACATATATTAGGATAGAAATAAAAAATAAAATTTAATGAAATATTAATCAATACATCTATATTTGTTACCTGAAAAGGGGTTGGTGTGGCTTTAACTTCTTCTCCTTGAAACAATGGCTTCAATGTCAGAAGCTCATTAAATATACAACCAACAGCCCACATATCTAATAATATTAAAAAAAAATTAATAATAAAAAAATAGAAGGAAGATAGAATTTGGGGGGGAAAGTTTCATGCCAACAGCACTAGTATAGTGTTTCCCTCCAAGGAGCAACTCTGGTGAACGATACCAAATGGTTACAACAACCTGTCAATTGAAATGGAAAGAATTTTCATATGTTTTTTTTAATATTATATTTCATTATGTAAATACTAAAATACTATTGCCTCTTAAAGACTTACCCCATTATTAAATAATGGCTTCAGTGGAGCTTGATATATTCTACCAAGTCCAAATTCAACAATTTTTACAACTCCTTGTTCTTCTCCATCACCCATTACCTATAATTAAAGTACACAAATTAAAAAATGTCATGTAATCCAATAAACATGAAAAGAGATACAATCTTACCAAAATATTGGAGGGTTTAAGATCTCGATGTATAATCCAGTTGTTGTATAAGATTTGATAAATGTAAGTGTTATGCAACTAAAAGGAATAGCTTCATGAATTTCACTTACCTGTGAAGATAATTTAGCCCATTAAGCAATTGACAAAGTATTGACTTCACTGTTTATGGGTTGATGCTTGGTTGACTTTGTCTCTGTGATGTCTAATAATTTCCTTGTGTTTAAACACAAAAAGAAAGTAAGTAAAGGAGTAGAACATGAAACCCATAAGTTTATTCAAGTTTACTATGGAAAGAAAGGGTTAAATGTAAGAAATGATAATGTATTTTGATAAATAAACTCAGTAAAATAAGAAGGTAGATTAAATAGTAAACAAATCAGATGTTGCCCTCGTAAATTCCAATGCGACAAATAACCTTGAAAGAATTGGGTCCTTCAATTCTTTTTCCCTTCTTTTTTTCCATTCTCTCCGTGAAGAAGTTGAACACTCGGATCACCCTGAAGAAACTGGCCTGCTTCTGCGAATTCAGTTCCATAAGAAGGGTATGATGATGGGGAAGAGTTATTGGGTTCCACATGAAACATCGAAGGTTTATAAAGATTATGGGTTTCAATCCTACGAAAACATTAGACCAAGTCAATTTGAAATTGAGCCGAAGGAGTACCATGAATGTAGGAAAACACTGTTTCCTCTCGGATCGAACTCTGATGGCCCGAACTTCATTGTCTCCAATTTTGCCTCCAAATCCTTCACATCTCCTGAATGTAGGAAAACACTGTTTCCTCTCTGATCGAACTCTGATGGCCCGGACTTCATTGTCTCCAATTTTGCCTCCAAATCCTTCACATCTCCTGATTTGACCTTTATATTCTCCTCAAGAGAGATTTTCTCCTATTGTCAGCGTTTCAGGAACCCAAATCAGCCCGAGTAAACTAATAATTAGGTATTTTGATTATATATACGAAGAAATGTGATTAATACTTGGTGTAACTTCTCCATGAAATTTTCATCTTCCCTTTCCATTACATCGTTGTCTCCCCTTATGTATAGCAGTTAAGTATTCAGAGTATTGATGAACATGCTATCGCCAGAAATCCACTGTGACTGCATGAAGCACGACTAAAATAGTAGGAAACACGTGAGGCGTTCCATGGGATTTTAAGGCCGACTTGTTAACAAGGGTAAATGTTGATTCAAACCCTATAAATCGCTCCAAAAGGGTCAGCAATGGGATGGGGAAATGATTTTCAATGTAAGATAGAGGAGGTTGCTCCGAGCCCTAGATATCAAACGATGTCGAGAATAATGAAGAAGCTAAGGGGGTGTTTGAGAGTGATGTATGTTCTTGTTCTGGATATGTAGTTGAGAGGCATCGTGCTTGAAGGTGGTTGCAATCAACATTTGTTTTTGGTAGACGATAGGTGAAGCGAGGAGTTCAATCGATGTTTTTAGAGTAAAATCGGAGATTGGAGAGCCGAAGAAGAGAGAATCACAGAAGCATGAAGTGTGGATTGATTATTTAGGGTTCAATGGTGGTGAAGCGGATCGGAGAGGAGGGAGAGGGGAGAATCGAAGATGAAAAATAGAAGGTAGAAAAGAACAAGGCGGGTTTTCAAAAATTTGGGGAATTCATTTTCGCCCGTATCTGCTAAATGCACGTTCATTAAAATTATAAAGCGCACTAATAGAGGACGCCCATTTAAGATACAGTGCCCTCTGTGTTTTTAATTTTTTTTTTCTTATGACACTAATTTAAGGACACGCAATAATGAGTGACCTAAATCCTTAAATTTTTTGAAGAGATGACACTTTTTTAATGTCACTCTCTTTTGCGTAACATAAATCAATGAGTGTCGTGGTTTCTGCGTCGTAAAGGGGACTTTTTCTTGTAGTGGAAATTCGAGAAAGAAACCTAGCACAATATGCACACAAAGTGAAATCATTGACAAAGCACCTTAAAAGATTAGGCTAGAACACGTGCCAAGGTTGAAAAACAAATATGCCAACGTGTTAAGTAAGCTTGCATCATCAACTTTTACTTATTTATCCAAGAAAGTGTTGGTCGAAATAGTACAAGAAAAAGAAACAGAAGCGAAGCCAGTAATGTTAATAATAGCATACACAAATAATTGGGAAAGCTAAAAATGGAATATATAACAGAGGGCATGTTACCCTTGGACAAAAAGGAAGCTAGGATATTAAGGGTTAAGGCGCCATCCTTTGAAGTCGACAATGGAATATTGTAAAAAAGAGGGTATTTAAGACCCCTCTTACGTTGTGTAAATGGAAAAGAGGCAGAATACCTCATAAGAGAGATGCACGAAGGAGCGACCAGAGCACATAAAGGAGCACATACAATAACAAACAAGATCTTGAGTATATGGTACTATTGTCCAACTATGTACCAAGAGGCAAAAGGTGTAACCTACATTTGTGAGAAGGGCTAGAAACATGCACTAATCCCGAGAAAATCGGCCGCACCAATGATCACCATTAGTAGCCCCTGGACTTTCATTCAATGAGGAATAGACATAGTCGAACCGTTCCCAAAAGCACCAGGAAAGGTAAAATTCTTAGAATTAGCAATAGACTATTTCACGAAAGGGGTCAACGCAGAACCATTAGCTACAATAACAAGCTAAAATATCATTAAATTCTTTTTGAAACAAATCATCTATCATTTTGGGGTGCCGCATAAACTAATTTCGGACAATGGAGCATAATTTGTAAATAATCCCTCCTGGGAGTGTTGCGAAGAATTCTGATAAATCAAAGATTCACTTTAGTAGCACACCCAGAGGAAAATGGACATACCGAGGTCAGCAATAGGAAAATTATGCATGACTTTACAACAAGACTAAATGGAGCCAAATGATGATGTGGTTGATAAACTATAAATTGTGTTATAGGCATACCGAACAATAGAACGAGCGGCAACAAAAGTAACACCATGTAGCTTAGTCTATGGGTCAGAATCAGTGTTGCCGTTAGAATTGATTATCCTAACAAATAGAACGTCAAATGTGGACGTGGACAGATATGATAACAATCAAAGGGCAAACTTATATGTTTCCATGGAACAAAGAGAAGTAGCCGCAATATGACAGAATTATTATAAAAAACACACTAAAGTTATTATAACAAATAGGTCAAGGGGAGTTGTTTCAAGGTAGGCGAGAAGGTATTATGGAAAAATGAGGCTAGTAGACAGGAGCCACAAGGAAAACTACGGACAACGTAGGAAGGTCCATAGATAATACATGAAGCAAACAGGGATGGATCATACTTCCAACAGACAATGGAAGGCGAGAGAATACGAAGAACATGTCATATCAAAAACCTTAAAAAATATATGTTTGACTATATAAGGAAAAGTGTATCGGCTAGAACAAGAACGAGATTAGTAGATGACATTACCATTAGACCCTATAAGTACCACATGGACGATACCATAAACCATGGCAAGATTACACACTTTATGAGAAAACAAAAACAGGCATCCTGCTTAGCCTAAGAATGCAATTATTCTTCAACACATATAGCTCCGTCCACCGACTACACTTGTGTATAAATCATGTATCATTACTCAAACACAGGCCACCTGCTTAGCATAAGAATACATTTATTCTTCAACACATGTAGCTTAGTCCGCCGACTACTATTATGTATACATCAAGTACCAATACTCAAACACAGGCTACCCGCTTAGCCTAAGAATACACTGATTCTTCAACACATGTAGCTCGGTCTGCCAACTACACTTGTGTATATTGTTGGAATAGTGTCTAAGGCTGTAACTATATTAGGGAAGTATTTGATCCGGTTGTGCATGGTCCTTTTGGGTTGCCTTCACCATAGCAACTTGATAGGATGATTTATTAAGAGAGAGTAACTATTATTAATACATTATGGGAATAATATAGTGAATAATATATTTGTTATTTAATATAAGTCATAGAATTAATTAGAATTAATTTGGTGACTTAAAGAGATTAATTAAATAAAGGGGTATAAACTGTCAATTGTTTGATAGTTAAGCTTTAGACTGTAAATCTATTGGGATATGCTTTGGACGAATTCTAAGAGTATTAGGATAGCCAAAATCGTCCAAAGGCTTATCTATGGAATGGATTTGGATAGCCTTAAGAGAAGATTATCCAATTTGGGTTTAGGTTGTAACCCTTAAGGAGTCTACAAGTATAAATAGACCCTATGGCTGATGGAATTCGACACTTGACCTAAAGTAAGGAACCTCTGGTCGAAATTCCTCCCCTCTCCTCTCTCCTAAATCATTCTTCTTGCTTTGGTGTTTGTAAGCCATTAGAGGAGTGACATTTGTGACTCTAGAAGCTCCAAGACCTCAAGATCAACAAGGAACTCAAAGGTATGATTCTAGATCTGTTTCAATGTTGTTATTTAACCTAATTAGTCATTAGAAGACTTGGATTCAAAGCATGTTTATTAGAAAGCCTAGATCCAAGCATTAGGGTTTTGCATGCGCACATAGGAAAGTTCTTATGGCTAAAACCCATCATATATATCGAGTACCATTACTCAAACACAGACTACTAGCTTAGCCAAAGAATATAGTTATTCTTACTCGCATGTAGCTCAGTTTGCTGATTACACTTATGTATACATCGAGTACCATTACTCAAACACAGGCCACCTGCTAGCCTAAGAATACACTTATTCTTCAAAACATGTAGCTCGGCCCATTGACTACACTTGTATATAAACCAGGCACAAACTACTCACTTAATCAAAAACCATATTCCTTGTTCATAACACTTATATGTGAACCAACGAGAGGCATGACAAACATCTATCTAAACATGCGTCAAGCGAAAAGAAAAAATAATGTACTGATGGCTGTATAATCCAGTAAATCCTCAAGAAGCATAAGTTTATCTAAGGGCACTAACAAACCATTTGTTCCCACAATTAACAAACAATATCAAAACAATCATAACACACGGTGACATTCCGTACCAAAAATAACAATATCCCAAATAGATCAACCATAAAACAAGAATTGGTTAGGCACACAAGCAAGACACCAAATTTATGCTTTCCCAAGAGTAGATAGCATAACTGATTCACATAATTCAAACAGTTAGGACTTAGTAAGGAGATGAGCACGTATTATGTCGTTCTTCGGAAGACAAGTCTCATAATTTATTTGGACAACGGCTTATTGATTCTCTAGCAAAAAAGCTGTAAACTGACAAGCTTCGTCCAACTCTTCCTCAAACAATACACAAGAAGGGAACCCATCTACAAAAATTAGTGAAATGGCATTAGTGGAACGAAATAATCATTTACAACCCACAACATAGGTGTAAACATGTAAAACCTAGGCAAATTGTTTACATACCGGCGAGTTTAAGGGTAACATGACGTAAAGACAAAAGAGAGGTGCAACGAGGGCCCGCATGGGAAATCTCTTGTAAAAATTACTTAAACTGATCAGGTGAGAGGACCTGCCTACATTTCCGATCAGAAGAGACAATTTCTGGGGGCACAACTACCATAAAGCTAGAAGAACCCACGTGTGGGGAACCAACCATGGGATCAGATATGTCTAGTAGTTGATTAATAGAAAAAGCATTAGACCTAAATCTTGGAAGAGTAACGGGCGACTCGAGCATCAAAATTATCGAGTACACATCTCGGTCTAGAACATACCATCCACTACAATGGATTTGGGAGAGATATCACCGGCCAAATATGATGTCAGGTGAAAGGAGCATTTACTCCCATCTACAATAATAAATGAGCATAGAGAAATACCAGAAGGCAGCATTTATATTAGGAGATTACCCAAAGATAAGGAAAAGAGAACTTATGATAAATCCAGTAAAAAGGGTAGACAAACCTGCATGACAAACAAATAACATTGGTAGTTGACAACGGGCTTTCCAGAATGGGGTCATATGAGATAGAGCAAGTACAACTTTCAACGGAGATGCCCTCTTCACAAATTCATAGGAAAATAAAGCAACAAACGCATAGAGATAGGAAGACAAAGATACATAATCATCACCAAGTGAATTGTAAGAAAGAACAAACAGTAGACACAATCCATGCATATCCACCCAACTGAACTTACTTTTCCAGTTACTAATGGAGCGAGACAAATCTAGAGAAAGAGGAAAGTGATAACTATTGAAAGAAAACTGATCACCATACTTCCAAAAGGAAGCGAGACACAAAAAAATTCAAAAGTAACAACAATTGACACTGCATTCAGCTATAGCCGGAAAAGATGAACTTTAAAATAGCAAAGAACTTCCAAAAAGAAGCACAGCAGAGTTAACGGTAACCCACAAACACGATGACGAAGATAAAACTTAATCTTACTAGGTGGCACATCAAGAACAGACGCATATGAAGATGGAACTTGGAAACCAAGTATATGAGAAAGATGATATTCGTGAGTGTATCGCTCTAGCATGCAGTAGTCCACTTCGAACGCAACGACATACATGTCATGACTAATACTAGTCATGGTGATGGGGAGTCAAGGGGAACACAATGTAAAGAAGATTATAACAGAACCATTCAGTCTTACCCGATAAATTATCAGAGGGACCGGTTAAAGCATTTATTAAGGGCAATCTAATCAAAGCAAGATATATTACATATTTCGACAATATTCTTTTACCCTTAATATTGGGGGACTTAATGATGTACCAGGCCAATAGCTTGAGGAAACCCATCACTGGCTCGATACCCAGCACGTCAGCGTTTCAGACATCACCCCTCGCTTCAGACAAATATAAAAATTTTATACTATTGTTGACGGTGAGTTTGTAACCGTCCAACACATCTCAGCCATTAACTTTAAATCTAAGGCACTTATACTCAATATTTTATAGTTACCATATGACGGTTCTTCTCGCGTTGTAATTGGCAGCTTCCCCTCCCCAATAATCTGCCAGGCGTTTTCAGCTCCTCCCCTACATTCTCATAGTCGATCGTTTTTCCTCCACGTTCAATCGGTTTTTAGATTCCTTCAATCATGGTAGTTCTCCTTCAATCATCACGATAAAAAGCCTTCTTAGTCAGTGACTGCCCTAACCACGGCCTAGAAATCGGGCCTATATAACGATCCGACTATGTTTATTGTTTGAATCTTTCACTCAGTATATTGAATTCCTTCATTTGATGTCAACAATTATGGATTCAAGTTTGGTTTAAAATATATCACCTAAGCTAAATCTATCGACTTCTGCAGCATTTTTCAATGTTTCAATGAGTTTATTCAATTGATTCCTTTTGTGAAACTACTTTGGTTCCCGATAATTGTCCTTCGAGATTTTACTTCATTTCTTCAACCCTAATTTTTTTATAATTGGTTGAATCGCTCAATTGGTTTGTTAATTGTCTTTTTTTTTATCTCTTTCTATCCCTTTCTAGCTAGAGTTTTTTTATTTTCAAATGGTTGATTATGATTATACATGTTTTATGCAATTAGGTTTGCTTTTGTCTCTCATTGTGTTTTTCAATTTATTTTCTCACACTCATATGGTGTTTGTGCATGTTCACTACCCCAATTCCAGGTGACTTTCATGAATAGGCGAGTAACATGAAACAATACAAGATGCATTTTTAAATGTTTCAGCTTTGCCCTCATTCTGTCATATCTTTTTTGATTCACTTTACGTGATTGGTTAGAACAGATATGTGAAACTGATGAATAACCTCTCTTCCTTCTTCAAATCATTATAATATATAAGAGAATGACTTCAGTAATGTTATATGTGTCCCCTTTTAAAAGAGATTGTTATGTTTCTTCATAGGAACCTGAATGATTCCGTGCTATTTGACCACGAAATATGAAGAACTTTTAATCTTTACACTTGAAATTTAAAACACTTTTATTTTCTCTTCTGTTTCAGAGATCCATATGCCCAACAAAAAGATAACCAAATCACTAGGTCTGAAGATATCGAACATGTTTATTTTAGAAGTTGTAGTACCTAGCATCGGTATTCCCTTATCAGCTTCAATCAACTTGACAGATCCCATATATGTAAACCTTCCTTCTCCATTCTTTTACTTTTGATTATTACTCCCTCCATCTTATGGAATTTCAAAACTTGGAAGTTAGACTATACATATATTTCAGATGAAAAATTGGACTGTTAGTTAAATCTATAAAATACCCTAAACTGACTACAAATAGGTATAATCATGTAAACTAAAATTGATACCCTTCAGGAAGTTTTAGCTTAGCTTGATGTTATGGAATTAATGTAAATACTGAATAGAGGGAATACTATTAAGGTAAAATAGAGAAAATCACTTCAATTTTTTTCAGCGTATCCATAAACAAATAGCAATATAGTTTTCTATATGTCTTAATTTGAATTTGTATGATCAGGAAGTAATCATCATGGAGATGAGTTTGGGTGGATTCCTTCTGTTGGTGCAGCTGGTCATCCGATTCAAGGTTATGTTGTTGGTTAACATACAAATATTAAAATACGGGAAATTTTGGAAATGCTGACCAAAATCATACAAATTAGTAAGTTGCCATAATTTTATATAGAAGTAGAACGGACAAAGTGTATTTGGAAGTAAAAGTAAGGTAGTTCAGAGGCTTACTTCATATATACAACATATTGATTATTACGAGTTTATGAACTATGTTTTGGTTGTTTCTATAAAGAGTTGTAGAGTTTGAGCAAAGTGCTATTGAACTGCTTGCTAACAGCTCTTCAGGTAGTACACTTATTGAGTGACCTATAAATTGAATTGAACATAAATTGACTATATCATATAAACCATTATCCATCTATCAAGTGCAGATAAACACATCCCATTTAACAAATTTTCTCTTCTATAATGTGAATTACAACCTTTGAATTCCAATACAGACATAGACATTGCTAACAAAAATTTCACAAAAATAGTGCAAGTACATTTAAGATTTTTATAATAGTGAAAAGTCATTGTGGAATCATGTTAAATGTTCATGCACTCTTTGAGCAATTTTGGTAATTATAGGACACATATGTGGAAATATTTGATGCTCCATCATCAAAACAAAATGGTTAGTTCTATATATTCATTTTTCACTTTCTATGATATTATTATCAGAAAACCCATTTATTTCACAAATACATGTCAAAAACTGAGCCCAAACACAAAACCCCAATTACACCTCAAGCCATAGGATGCAAAACATTGTTTATGGGCAATTTAAGCTTATCAATAGAAGAGATGACGTGTATTTGCTTTTAGACAATAATCTTTTTTCAATTTTATCACATATGCATAATTTTAAAAAAAAAAAAGTTGTTTGCATAGCAAGATTTTTTTCAAATATTCTGGTAAAATTATTAAAGTCCGCTTTGTCATTAGAGTTGATTCATTTGCAACTTATGGACAAGTTTGGATTTTCCACCACATAAGCGGTTGAATAGGTTCTTTCAGTGCTAAAATTATGTCATATAGTTTCATGCCATATCATCAAAGTAATAACTATCTTTTTTTTTATAGGCTCTAAAACTAAATAACAAGATGTTATTAAGTCGTCCAATGAGGCTTGATTTAGTAAAGGAAAGGGGTGTATACTTCATGGAGAATACATACATTGGTAAAATGTAGATCGATTTTTTTTTTACTTCAACAACATTTTGTCCTAAATCGGATATGCAGGAAAAGAAAATATAAAAGCCAAAATGTTGATGGCAAAAGGAGGAAAGGGCTATAGAATTAGACCATAGCTGTCAAAAGTCATGAGGATGTTTGATTATGCTCGGGTCATAGATAAATTTTTTTTTCAATTCATAGGATGGACACAACATAAATCCATAGATGGGAGTTATGATAAATACATATTATTGATTTCTTGATCTTAAATGACAATACAAATATGGAAATCAAAAGTGAGCTTTAGACTTTCTTTTTTGTTCCTACATAAAAACCGCTGGTTTTGAACGCTTTACTAACATAAATTAGAAAAAAAAAAATACATTAAAAGCCACAAAACCACAAATTAAAGGAAGAGAACCACCAATCTTATCGATCTTTGATGTGAGTTTATAATTGACGTTCCCATACTCTTTTTATAAGTATAACAAATTTATTTATAAGAGTAGCCTATTTTATCATTAGGTATTCATCCACTAACTTAAGTTCTAATTACAGCCCTTGCTTTTAGTTATAGTTTCAAAACATCCTCTGTTTTCATTTTTTTTGCCAAAAATAGCCCTGGTCCTGTCTTGTCGGTTTTTTCCGAAACATTTGGTAATCTCGGTCCATTAACCAATTTAACTGGCCTATAACTGGTATTGGAACTGGCTTCTTCATTCTAGACTAGTTTCCGTTCCTTAGTTTATGCTATTCACGGTGGATTTTTTCGGTTCAGGCCCGGTTACATGCCTAAAAACATTAGAGGTCATGGAACTTATAATCTGTCATTTACAATTTTTTAGTTTTACATTTTTTTTTCTTGTATCAAATAATTTAAAATACATAAGAAAACACCGACAATTTGGAGGGCTTACAACGGTTTTTTCTTCTGATGTTAGTTTGTTAAAAAATTAATGAATACTATTGCAACTTAAAATAGAGGATATTTATCACAAGTGGAACAATATGAATAAAAACTTGTAACCTTTGGATTTGTGAGTAGAATTGTGGTTGTTACCATAGTTTTTTAGGTTTTTATTGTTAATGTACAATGGCATAAAAGGGAAAAATTGCAAAATTCATTGCTATTTCTTGCACTAGCCCACTAAAAGGCTATCTGCAAGAAATAACAATGTACTTTCTAGGTTTTTACAAGTTTCATTATTGCTAGATATTTCCATTTATGGTAAAAATATAAGTTTATTGCCATTATGAAAATGAATATTGTTATTACATGTACTAATTTGGATATGAGTTAAACAACAATTTGCACTTATTTTGGTATTAAATTTGATAGGGAATGAATATGCAATAATGAATATGCAATAATGAAAATCATGTTGGATCGGGAATGAAGTGACAATGATATGAAAATTTTGGAAAGAATGATGTTCCAACAATTATTATTAGTAGGTTAACATGGTTTTTTATGAATGTCGATGTCAATGACATTGAAAGAAATATGTTAAAGAAGAAAGTAAAATCAATCTATTGTTTATAAATTTGTGAACCTGTCAACTAGACGGCTATAACACTAGTTCAAATATATGGTACACAAGTAACGAAACCATATCCCAGGAAACATGCAAACGAAATTATAAAAAACAAAAAAATAAATAAACAAAGGAAGGAAAAGAAACATGCCTGCTTATAGACCAAATAATAAGCGATGGACCGGTCCGGGTTATGGGATCTTATAACAACTGGAAACATATAAATACCCCAGATACATAATAACCCGAGTAGGTAAAATGAGAGGAACATATATTCCTTAGTATAGAGGCAACACTGAGAAGGACACTTAAAAGCTTAGCATTTAGCAAATGAATATGGCCATTGAAAAAAAAGGGTTTACCTTATTGTACTTACTTAGTTCAAAACAGTATAAAAGATATTAAAAATCAAATATTTACATGATGTCTAACATTTAATTAAAGAAGCAAGAAACAATTAAGATGGAAAGATATCATAACTCGGGTTCCCAGAATAACATACTGAATTTGCACCTGTAAATCAATCAAGAAACAATACTCTAATGAGAATACAAAAACATTGAAAGGGTTATATGGTATATTAACAAGAGACTCACCAGAAGGAGGGGATGCCATTAGCAGTGCCTAAGAAATCACAGCTCCCTGCAATTTGACCATTCTTTTGATAATAACGATTAATAGAAATTTTTTGACTGTATTAGGGTTAGCACAATCCCCATTTTAATAGATTTGAGCACAGTCGCCGCCATGTCAACATGCATAATCAATGTTCTTTTAAACAACTGCGTCACTCATTACATTGTTGCATACACAACTAGCTTCATTTGTTTTTGTAAATGAAAACTAGACAGCAAAATGGATCAAATTAGGGATCCAAAATTCCAATAGAACAGGAATCCAATCGAGATAAAAAGTGAACACGGAAACCCATTTGAAGTGATAAACAAAAAAAAGATAAAAAGCTAACAAAATTCCAAATGATAAACCTTCAAGTAGTACTTGTCGTTTTAAAGAAAAAACCACCTAAAAAGGAATCCAAAACGAAATCCAACAAAATTCCAATTGACAAAAAGCTAAAAAGGAAAAGGAACAGATGGTATGGATAATTAATCATAGGATGGAGAAAACGGAAGCAATTGATGAAAATCATTAAAACATTGAAACATAAAACATAATCCCATCAATTTACCTGTGGGGACCTACTGTCAGTCGAAATTGATTTCGTAACTCTTGACATCAAAGGAAGCAATTCAACAAACTGATTGAAACGTAGAAACATTGAACATCTTGTGATCATTATATACGCAATTTTCTCTATGGTTAAGTCAGTTACTGATTAAGAAGGAACCGACCTTATTATCGTGGTTGGTTGAAGGAAAACTGCCATAACTGAAACACTGTTGGAAGGAGGTTGCTAAATCGATAAACTGACTGTTAATGTGGGGGAAAAGAAGAAGGAACTGTGTGGAGGAGCTGAAGACGACTGTAAACCTCATATTAACGGTAAATACAGAGTTATTACGGTCCAGGATGAATGTTGTGGGAGCTATGCAGTTATTGCGGTCAAAATTTCAATAGCGGTCACGTGCCGCTATTTGAGATCACGGTTATCGCGGTGGTATAGCGGTGATATAGCAGTTTTTTTAATATTACGCATAATTTATAATTTTATATTATATTTATATAGAAGTTATATATATTTGAGTATTAATACTATAAGTCTATATAGAATTAATATCATAAACCTAAAAAGTCATATAAAAACATAACATAATATTTTATTATGGTAATATGAAAATTAGGTAGTGTCAAAGTGTCAAATAGAGTTTAATTGTATTGCTCGTGTTCAATATCGTATTAGTAGGTCGTGGTTGATATAAAGAGTTAAGTCTCAAGTCGTAGCCTCATAGGTGTGATTCGATTTACAAAAAGCATTAATGGAGTCCGACCATAGCAGTTCAAGTTGTCGTGAGCACAGAAAGAGATGAGAAAGAGAGTTGTCAGTAGACGTAGTTACTTTGAATGCTTTTAGTTATGTTAGTTGTTTGGGCATTTTAAAATGAAAGTGTAGTGAGATCATTAAAACTAGTTTTTCATTGACAAAGTAACCAAATGACCCAAAATGTGAACGAAAATGGAATAGCGCCCGTAGCGCCGCTATAGCGGTTATTGAAATAGCGGTAAATAGCAGTGAATAGCGCCGCTAATAGCGGTAGCGCGAATTGATAGCTTAGTGTGGGAGTTTTAATGGCTGAGATGTGTTGGAGGGATACTACTCACTGTCGTCAATAACAAAAATAATACACACATAACCAACTTTTAAGAGGATTAAAAACCTAAGGGAGGAGGGAGTGGTTCCCACTGAACCCATTGTCACATCAAGTTTTTCTCTTTGATTTTTCTTCATCTTTCTGAACCCACAACACACGGAAATCCTATCTTTTTTAACCCACTCAATTAAAAAAAAAATATACTAAACAACTAAGGTACAAGTCTTAAAACATATGGTACAAGAGAAAATAAGAGAGAGAAAGTAGAGAGAGACGATGAAATGGGTTCGTGAAACCAATTAAACAACTCGCCGAAGAGGGAGTGGTACCGGCAGTAACTCTATTGCTAATTAAGATTTTACCTTGATTATTTTGTATATTTTTTTTAATTAAGTGCGTTGAATGGGTTGAAAAAGATAGGATTTCTGTGTGTTGTGGGTTCGGTAGGTTCAATGGGAACGACTTCCTCCTCCTAAGGGGTCGTACTTTCCAAAGCTACTAAAAAAATTGAGCCATTATACGTTTTTCTATTAAGAATTATAAAAGCGTTCTGGATAAAGTCTCTGTAGGGAGATATCATGCTAGCTATGCTAATAAATCATCAGAAAACAACTTGACAACCTCTCTTATGAAATCATACAATAATGGCAACATTAGAATATATGTTATATTGCGAAGAAAAACGAAGATATAGGTGACATGAACATGTCGAACGTACTTGCCACTACAAATAAATATAAAAGAACCCACTTTGCATTATATGTGAAGTTATTCAAAATTCCAACTCACGTTTTACCAATGGCTATACGTCGGCACAGTTTCATGGTTCCTTATGAATCGAACACAGACAACTTTTCTTAATTCTAAAAACTAACATGATAAGTAATTGCTTAGTCAGTCCGGTTCATTACCATTAAAATTTCTAAAAGTACTTTCATCAATCAACTTATATGCATAACCCAAAATCCAAAAACTCATTTTTAGAAGAAAGAAAACAATTATAAATTAAAGCATAAAAATGAGTTTGCAACAACCATTAATTAAATAAACATACCTTTTCCACTAAACATTCAAATCCTTGGCATTAATCTCAAACCTACACAAGAAGATAAGTTTACAAAACCAATTAAAACGTCAAAATAAAGGAGACGAAGAAATGATTTAGAGTTAGGTTTTCTAAATTTCTATAGAGAAAAAAGAAATAAAGAGAGAGATTGATAAGCAAAATAGAGAAGATGCTACTAATGGTGTAACACACACACACACACATATATATATATATATATATATATATATATATATATATATATATATATATATATATATATATATATATATACTTGCAGGTTGTAAGAGAAAGTAAGAGTGGCAAATAAGAGAGGGAAAGTCGAAGGAAAATGGTGACGGTAAATCGATGAGAAAGGATTGTGTAATCAATAGTCTACCAATAAAATTAATTTTAATGTTTATTTTATTTTAAGAATTTGAATCATAAGCTAAAAGTGAAACATTTAAAAGATAAAAGATAAAAAAAAACTCATTTAAAATGTGACATAAATTTATATTATTTGAGAAAATACTTTTTTTAAATCATGGTTTTGAGTTTAGGGTTTTTATTTTCAAGTTTGACGTATATTGTTATCGGTGTGTTTTGCAACAACGAATACTACCAAAGCAATACAACGTTGATGGTTAATTTCCTTTAGGATATTAGTTCCCTTTTGACGGGTGATAAATTGTTTTTATTTCCATGTATAATTTCATGTCAACCAATAATTTCATTTCTATGAATATTTTCTTGTGAACTATGGGGTTTTTCAAATAACATTCAATATAAAAGAAAATATCATTTATCAAATAACATGGTTGTATTGGATTAAAAATAAAAATATAATGTTCCAAAAAAGTCTTATTTTCAAAATTTAACGTATCTAGTGATGTTTTTCTATACAATACGATATTGCAGTGCAATTTTTAAGCATATTTGTGTTGTACATCATATAAAACTTCTTGACACATAATGTAAACTATAGATGGTCAAAGGGTATATTGTCATAGAAATTATATTATTAAATCAACGTGCTTTGCAAATGTAAATGATTAATTATGATGTGTAATAAATTATAAAAGTTATATTATATACTTAAAATGACAAAAAAAAAATTATTGTTGAAAGATTTTATTACCTTGTTGGATTTTTATGTTAAAACACAATTTATTAAAAACATTGGAGATAAACAATATTTTAAAAACTGGTTTGAGTTGGCCGTTCGAACCTGTTGGAGCGGCTCAATTATAATTGATGTTATGTCTATTTCTAAACTCGAATAAATAGGTCAGTTTTGACAAAACTCGGTTCAGTTAGTTAAATTAAAACGGTTAAATCAATTAAACAGAACAAAAACACATAGAAAATAATCATTTTGCATATTAAATTTTGGTGGCATTTTTCACATCAATTTATATTTTACTAAATAAAAATGTATGGTAAATGTTACGAAATTTTTTGATACATTTGTATTCATCGAAAACTATATTTTGTTTTAATATTATACTTTATTTTCTTTTTAATATATGTGGGTTGATGTAAAATTATGATTATGTGGTATTTAATGTATTTTTTTAAAGAGGTATTTAATGTATTTTGATTGATGCACAACTTATTTTTATGCGTATTTTTAATGTTTGAACTTATGGATTTTAAATTCTTGATTTATAAATGTATGTATGTGTAAGAAAATATGAAAATTATAAAGATTGTTAACCCGACGGTCAAACTAGTTGCACCGGAAACCGATCACCATACTGGTTCAACTAAAAAACCGATTTTTAATACATTAAAGATAAAGCATCATTATTCAAATTTAAATATTCTAAATTCTAAAGTCGAAATCACTGCAAAATATTAATACAAAATGTACTTTACCTATTATATTATTTTGTTTGGATTTTGTTAAAAATCATTATTTAGAAAACGGATAGATAAAGCATTAATAAGTTTTCTTATGATATTAAAAATAAAAATACACAATAATTTGAAATAAAAATATAACAAAATAATTAAATTACTTATGTAATTCTTAAACTTTTAAAATCATAATATATCAATTAGAGAGTTTATAATTTAAAACTATTTTTTGGAAACACCACTCTAAAACTCAGTTCAATGGTGTTAAAAGTCGACAGGATGTTGGCATCATTTTTAAAATAAAAAATACTCTAATTTGCAACCACACTCTTACATATTCAAGGAAAACACACTCCTACCAAGTTTGATTTCTTTACAAAAAATAATAACAAAGAATGAGAGCTTCATAAAAATAACACTATTCATTAATATGTGGAGAAAGCTTCCAAACAATTTTTGTGCTTTTTCTCCATTTGAGTGTCAAGGCTTTTTCCCTTAAGGGTAAAATTGTACAAATCCTCCTGAAGTATTTGTCTAAAAGGAGGGGCTTCTACCATGAAGGAAATATTGACTAAAAGCAAGAAAGTAACTTCAATTCTAGGAGGCTGAAGTGACTGATTTCCTATAGTCAGATCCAGAACACCTTCCACGTGTCTCAGCTAAGGAAGTGTGTAACCGATAAGACGGTAGTGGTGCCATTAGAGGACATTCAGGTGGATGCGAGCATGAATTACATTGAGAGGCTGATTGTGATTTTGGATCGAAAGCTGAAGGTTCTAAGGAACAAACAGGTGCCCCTGGTTCTGGTCCAGTGACAACATCGGAGAGGGTCCGAGTTGACTTTGGAGTCGGAATCCGAGATGTGGAAGCAGTACACAGAGTTATTTCCAGAGCATGACTTTGATGGCGAAGTCGGATTCTTGTGGGGGAGAATTGTAACATTCGGATTTTCAGGTATATTGTTATTTATGTTTCTGGAAGGACTATTGAGCGACTAACGAGTTTATGCCACAACTCGTCGAGTAGGGTCGTGATATGCCATATAGATTAATGATCTACTCGACAATTCCGAGAACCGACTCGCCGAGTAGACGTTGTGAAGAGAAACCCAAAATCCCCAGGTTTAGGAACAATTTATGGCACTTATAGCCTCATTTGCGGCTCACCAAATGTTTACCTTCACAGAGAGAAAACCCTAACCGGCCATTGAGCTAAGAGAGAGTATTGAGCTAACTTTGAGTGTTTGGTGCATCTTTTGAAGAGAAGAGAAGGATTCCAAGCTAAGGGACGAGAAGGGGCTGTTAGATCCGTGGTTATTTCACCTTAGAGCTTCTGGGAAAGGTATAAAGCTCACATCTTTCTCATTTTGTTGAGTAGATCTCATGATTTTGGGAGTTTAGGGCTTTTTCCATCTAATAGAAGGACCTTGAGTGTTTTGAGTTCACAGATAGGTTTGGACTTCAGATCTGGACTATTCGAGGTCCCTAAAGTCCAAAAGTCCTTACTTTATTCAGCCATAACAGGTTGAAAAAACCCTTAATAGACTATGTTTTTTTGCATTTCAAGCCTAAGTGCCATGCATGGACGTAAAGCTCGTGGCTTTACATGATAAACGAGCCTGAAGAGTTTAGATCTAGAGTTTGGGAAGGTTTTCTACCTTGAAATTGTCTATTTAAGACTTGGGTATGAATGGACTCGACGAGTCAATGAGCTGACTCGACAAGTCAGTTAGAGTTTGCCCTCATAAGCATGATCATACAACAACTCAATGAGTTAGGGTCAACTCGACAAGTTGAGTTGAACCTTCACGAGACTTCTGAGGAAAACGAGTGGACTAGACGAGTCACACGGGTGCACTCAACGAGTCGAGTCAAACATGGACTGTTGACTCGAGGTTGACTTCTGTTGACTTTAGGCTTTGGTTAAATATGAGTAATGGAGACCATGGGGGCAAAACGGTCTTTTGCCCATTCCTAGAGTTAGAGAGAGAGATCAACCCTTAGTGTATTTTGAGTATGAGTAGAGTAATAATTAGAGATAATTATCCTATGTGTTAGGCGGAGGCTAGTTCAAGATTTCCGAGTACGAGACTTTTGCTTGCTTGCTTACGAGGTGAGTGTTCTCACTATACTTACCATGAGTGGTACCCTTGTGTGACTGAGATGTATTATGTGCTTATTCGTGTATTATGATGCTTTGCATTTCGTCTTTTTGGTTTATGCTTACTGTTATGAACTTATTTAGTAAGGGCCTGAGGGTCCACCCGAGTTGTGGGGCCGAAGGGTCTCCATTGGAACACATTGATCTGAGTGTCATATTGAGTTAGCCTCGAGTTGTTAATGTGATGTGTGTGGAATTTTGGGGAACTCACTTAGATTTGTGCTTACCGTGTTATGTGTTATGTCTTTGAGATACCTTTAAGGATCACGGGAAGGCACCGGTCTGATTGTACTCACATTAGCGATTGAGTTATGATTTAGAGGATCCTGGAGTTTTGATATATGAACAATTTTTATATGAGATTTAATGATTTGACATTGTGACATTTTGTGTTTTTAAATTGAAAATTTTGGTTTGAAATTTACGTCGATATATTTTACTTAAATATAACTTTTATAAAAAAAGGAGTACATTTTAGTATTTCACTATTTTGTGGGTTACAACCCAAAAATTATGATGTTGACTCTACATTTTGAAACTAGACAAACTATTCACTATGTGTTTATATAAATGTTCTTGAAAAACAGACATGATAATCTATAATTGGTATAGTTTGAGAGTTACAAACACTAAATAATCATTTCAAAAGAAATAAATAATTATTAAAGGTATAATTATTTTACTTACAAGATAACGAATTTTCAACACCATAGATGTATACCAGTTGATATAGACTTGTGAGACACTACTTCATTGTACCCACCAGAGTACCCGGTAAATTCTTAAATTATAACCAGAGTCTCTTGTAGAAAGAGTGTGACATTTGTGTATAGATCTATACGAGATTGACAACCCCGCATCTCGACTGTTAGTTGCAGTTAGATCGGCAGGTCTGAGGTGACAAATGTCGTAACACTATCGACACCTGCAGAACATTGTTCAGGCCACTAGTCATATTAGTATGGTTATAACAACTCACATAGAGTATCAGCGATACATTGGATTTACGGGTTAACATACATCCGAGTAGTTTTATACAAAAATAAAATTACATAACACTACCTTTCAGTACAACTTTACCTACATTGGTCTTTGGATTGAGACTTATGTTTCATTTATAAGAAAATATTGGATTTTATGGAAGTATACACTATCTTTTTACACGAAACAGTTACAATCTTCCTTGCATAGAAAAACACTTATGAACTCACCAACTTAATTGTTGACGTTTTTCAAAATCACTTGTATTCTCAGAAAACCAGTAAACAGGTAACCACGAGAGTTTTTGGAGTGTGGGACGTCCTCACATCATTTCATTCATTTTTGTCACATGCATATGGTGTCATGTAAATAATATTTGAGTACAATGTAAACTTTTTTACTATTCAATGTAATGGTTGTGATGCTTGTTCCATTTATAATCAATTGTTATGATACTATACATGAAAGTCATCCAACCCGAGACATTTCCATCATTCTGGTTTAGGGGTGTGACAAAATTCTTTTGTTAATCTATAAGAGATGTTAAGCTGCGAGATAGGTTTGGATCTAACATTAGTAAGAAAATGGTAGATAATGATACTAACATTATTGGGTTGAAATATCCTGACTATCACAATCTTATGCAATGTTTGATACTGATTGGAGTTAGAGCCTTATTGGACAAAGAAACATCTACACCGATTGTAAATCTTTGCATATTTTTGAAGAAAATTTGCTCTGGACTACTAAAGGTAAAGGATATGAGGAAATCAAAAAAAGATATTATTAGAATCATGTGCAAGTTAGAGTTGACTTATCCTACACTGGTTTTTGACATTATTATTCATTTACTTTTGCATTTCCCAGATGAAGCGGTTTCCAAGAGGTTGTATAGTTGAAGGTTATGTTGTTGAAAAATATTTATCATTTTGTTCAATGTACCTTTGAGATGTGTAGACTCAATTCATTCGCCCTGAAGGAAATGAGGACGTTGTCATTGAAAAAGCAAGGTTTTGAATGTTTGAGTTTAAGTGTCGACCGGCAAGTGCAATGCAAATCGAACATCTTGATCTCAGGGAAAGACGTAATATAGAATGGTTTATAATGAATATTTGTGAAGATACATCAAGTAAGTGTTCTTATCTTTACCTTTCATTATCTATTGTTACTTTTTTCCATTCATTAAATGAGGACGTTGTCATTGAAAAAGCAAGGTTTGGATGTTTGAGTTTAAGTGTCGACTGACCAGCGCAATGTAAATCGAACGTCTTGATCTCGGACAAAAAGGTAATATAGAATGGTATATAATGAATATTTGTGAAGAAATATAACAATACATCAAGTGTTCTTATCTTTTTCTTTTATTATCTATTGTTACTTTTTGCCATTCATTATATATATATATATATATATATATATATATATATATATATATATATATCATCGATATAGAAAATTCAAATCTGAAAAACCTTAAAGTGACGGAAAGATAGAATTTCCCAAATGGTTTCTCAAAAATATAATAATAATTTACCAAAAAATATTTTTGTTCAATATAACGAATCAAGAATACCTAACACATTAATATATGTTTAATAGTTTTCCAGATGGAAACAGAAAACTCTCCAGAATTACAAAGAGGTGTCGACCCTTTCAATGGGTTCACAAATGAATGTTTATACTTACACCATGTGCATAGTAAATGGTGTTAGGTTTATGGTACTTAGTCATGATGCACAACACCCAACAGAAAACTCTAAATTTCGGGTTCTAGCAGTGGGTGAGAATGGAGGGAAATATTATGCCCAATTAGAAGAGATTATAGAGGTGGAGTATCCACATGATTAATCGACTATAATATTTCGGTATAAGTGGTTCGATATAAGACATATTATTGATGATAATTTCAACAGTATCAACATAGAAAAAGAAGCGTAGAAGATGATCAAATCATATATGCTTCACAAGCTAAACAAGTGTTCTACATCCGCGGTCTATCTCAAAGAAACCAAAACGACAACCCTCGTTGTTTCGCTGAGCATGTTAAGCATCAAATTATTTGGGATCTACCATCCAAATATGTTCATGTTCAAAATGCTTACAGTGACTCTATCCAAAATGTCAATAATATGGAGGCCGTAAATGTTGATGATGTAGACGTAGTTCAAAACAACTCTTCATTCGGTGCTATAATTTTTATCGACTTCTGATAATACTTTCAAAACAATGTTGATGTAGCTCAAAACAGTGTTGATTAAGATGATGAGGACGGGACTGAAGTACCTTCGCCAACGGGTAGAATCGATATTGTTTCCGAGGAAGAGACTGATTATGATGATGACGATTATGATTACGATACTAATGAAGAAGACATTGAAGTATATGAGGGAGATTTTCATAAAATAAATCGTATGTTTTTTCTAGTAGAAACTTTATTTGAAGTCTAAGTTTTATTCACATTGTTTATCTATATTGTAGATCTTTTAATTTTGAAGGCTAAAGTTTATTCGTATTGTGTTTCTATATTGTACATCTTGTAATTTTGCGGGCTATATATGCAGTTTAGTTGGACGATAATATTTTACATGATGGTGGATGTTAAGGGCCTAGGACATGGAGGTGATAGAGCAAGGGATCCACCACATCCGATAAGCATTGGTCGCAGACAACACAAACAAGATGGTATGTTTTGATGGGTTTTATACAAACAAACAATCCTATGTGTGCATGCAACCCTAGATTTGAGGATCTATGTTTTCACTATTAGACATACAAGCATTGAACACAAAAATTAGAAGCCCTAGGAGGCACATGTAATTTTCGAAATTAACATATAATTAGGGTTAGGATACATACCTTGATTGTTATATTGTAATAACAATCAAATCCTTTAAGATCTTGAACTTTGGTAGCAAGCGCCACAAGTGTCGCGCCTCTAATGGCTCACAAACAAACCTAGCAACCAAGGATTACTATGGAGAGAGAGAAGTAGAGTAGAATTTCGGCCCTTAGCCTTTCTTGGAGTGCCATCCACGAAATCCAACCCTATAGGGGTTTATATAGGTGATAATGAAGGTTTAGGATAAGGCAGGTGTATCTTAGATAACCCTAATCCCTTAACTTCCTCCCTAAGGCTTCCAAGGCACCCTTAGAGCCTAAGGAAACCCTAGGACACTCTAGATTTCGTTCCCCACCTCTAAGGGAGGTTCTAGAATGCTCAATGCATAACTTTTGAACATTGTCACCTTTAGTCCCTGTAGTTTCAATTAATTCCTTTAATCCCAAAATTAATTCCAAATTAATTTCTGATTAAATATTAATTAAACAATATGATTTTTAATTAATATATTATATCCATAATACATTAATAAATCATTTATCTTGATTATTAATTTATTAACCAAGCAATAAATTAATAGATCATTCTTCTCTCTCTAACAATTATCCTATTCAATTGTCAGGTTTGAAGACAACCCAAAAGGACATTGTTACTATCAATTCAAGTATATAACAATTATAGTTATGGGCTTAGACACCTAATCCAACAAGTTTTATATGATAATATTTATTATCTATTTTTATTTATTTATTATAACCTATTTATGAATAGTATTTTTAATTATATATTTTAGATGAGCTTCCTAAAAAAGAAGACGTCTATCAAAAAACATCCATCTATCAACGCTGATACGACAAACAAGGGAAAGACCACATATTTGGATTTTGAAAAGGAGCTCACATATTCCCCTGTCGAGAAATATGGTAATTGGTTTACCCATGAGATTGGGAGGTATATGTGCGATAATATCCTTTTTAGCATATCTGTTTGGGCCAATAGTCCCCTACTATAAGAAATGCCATAGTCGTATTTATAGGTAATTTGGATTATATTTTATGTTTAGTTGTGATTTAATTAACATATTTCTTTGTATTTGTAGACGTGGATGTAATTTAAAACAACTCTTCATCTGGTGCTATACTTTTTATAGGCTTCACACAATACTTTCAAAACGAAGTTGATGTGTCTTAAAACAATGTTGATTTAGATGACGAAGAGAACACTGAAGTACCTTTACCAACAGGGAAAATCAGTAGTGTTTCCGAGAAAGAGACTGATTATGTTGATGACGATTCTGATTATGATATTGATGAAGAAGACATTTAAGTAGACGAGGGAGATTCTGATTAAAAAAAATCATATGTTTTTTTTAATAGAAAATTTATTTGAAGTCTAACTTTTATTCATATTTTTTATCTATAGTGTACATTTTTTTAATTTTGTAGGCTAACTTTTATTCATATTTTTTTTTCTATGTCGTACATCTTGTAATTTTGCTGGATATGTTTGGGGTCTAGTTGGGCAATACTCCTTTACATGGTCGGCCTAGGACATGGATGTGATGGAGCCGGGGATCCACCACCTCTAATAGGCATTAGTCGTAGACAACACAAACAAGATGGTAAGTGTTATATGATATATTTGTTAGCTATATTTATTTATTTATTATAAGCTATCATGACTAATATATTTAATTATATATTTCAGCTGAGCTTCCAAAAAAGAAGAGGTCTATAGAAAAAACATCCAACTATCAAAAGTGATATGAGGAAACAAGGTAAAGCCCACATATTTGGATTTCGACAGGGAGCTCATATATTCCCAGGTCGGGGAAACATGGTAATTGGTTTATCCATGAGATTGGGAGGAATATGTGGAAGAACATCCTTTTTAGCGTATCCGTTTCAGACAATGTTTCTCTCTTTTTTAAAAATGCCACAGTCATGTATTTAAAGGTAACTTGGATAATATTTGAAGTTTAGTTGTGATCGATATTCAATTAACAAACTTTTTTGTATTTTTATAAAATGTTTATCGATAAGCTTAGCTTGGATGCTGAGCGTGCTCAGCTGTTGCGGAGTACTGATGAGACTCTACACAAAATTTACAAAGGCCAGAAAAGTAAAGCAAACGCTTATTTTCCGAACAACTGAGGGCTTGCAGATATCCCAAGGGAATTAGCCACCCCCTCCCGAGGGTATGTCTTGTGAAAATTGGGCGGAAAATGAATATTTTCAAACGCCCGATTTATAAAGCGTTTGGCATAAAAAAAAGGAGTATGTTCACAACAATAGGTTGTAAATAAAGAGGGGCCATGCTCATATATCATTGCCTCTTTTAAAGAGGTAAGATATGATATATTTAAATGTTCATTTAAAGTATAATTAACCTAATTTTTAATGTTAAATAGGAAATCACTCGACTTGAAGCATTTCGTAAGTCTAATACAGATCGTTAAGAGGTATTTAGTTGTCCTGCAGTCGAGCAACAATACATAAGTGGTTAATTTGTTTTTTCATATAAGTGTTTATATCGTTAAGCAGTATTTAGTAATATAGTTTTTATGATGTTTATCTTTTTTTGAAAATACAGAATGTTTTACTCCAAGTGATCAATCAACAAACTCAAGCTTTTTTCTGAAGCAAACAGTTTAACACCAAAGGATATAAAAATTTATTTAGAAAGAATATTTGGTTCTCGACGTGACCATATCAGAGACAAAGGTCTTATACATTCTAGGATTGTTTCTATGTATGACCACGAACAACCATTGACAAAGCCACCACCACAATCACAGGTAATTTTTAGTATTTTGTAGGATTGGTATGATGCTATAAAAAAATTGTATTTTGTAGTTTGGTAATTTTTGGAAAGTACAATGCTACAATGGAAAAATTAAAGAAAAAAAGTATAATGTTCTAATGTATATGCAATATTGTACATGTTGTGTGTTTAAGTGTATTTGAAAAGTAGAATGCTATAATGATATATTGGTAATTGTTAGTTTAGTACAGTACAATGCTATAATGGAAATATGAAAAACAAGTACAATGTTATAATGTATATGCAATATTATGTATGATATAGTTTGGTTATAGTTTGATATGCTCGTATTTTGTAGTTTGGTAATTTTTGAAATGTACAATGTTATAATGGAAATATGAAAAAAAAAAAGGTACAATGCTATAATGTTTATGCAATGTTGTGTACGATGTATGTTTAAGTGTATTTGGAAAGTAGAATGTTATAATGATACATTGGTAATCGTTAGTTTAGTATAGTACAATCCGATAATGGAAATATGAAAAAAGTACAATGCTATAATATATATGAAATATTGTGTAGGATCTAGTTTAGTTGTCGTTTGATACGTTGGTATTTTGTAGTTTGGTTATTTTTGGAAAGTACAATGTTATTAAAATATCTTGGTAATATATTTTGTTTTCTTTTTAGTTGCAAGTGCTGCAAACAATGCTAAAAGATCCGACCTTAATGCGACACTGGGAGACTGGTTTTAATTGTTGCCGCCACGAAATGAGAACGAAGGAAACAAGGGGAATGATGAGGATGAGTAGCTGCTTTTTAGGATTTATGAAATGTTTTGTTTGGGTTAGTATTTTGGATATATCACACTATGTTTGGATGATGAGCATTTTGGATTGGCTGTTTGGGTTATTATTTTGGATTAGATATGATTATTAAATGTGGCTAATGTTTCGAACTATTTTTCTGCAAAATAAAGTTTGGTTGTAGTTTTTATACCTCTAATATTTTTTTTATAATTTTAATGTTAAATAAAAAAATTGTTTTGGTCAAAAATTAATCAAGTTATTCAACCAACATTGTATGAGAGATTGTGGTGTTAGGATAATGCAAGTCTGGAATAATAATCAAAGTGAGAAAAATAAGTTACAAGGAAATCCCTTCATCCTAATTTATAGGATCTCCGACATAAAACCTTGGAAAATGATAATGAACACCTGTTTTGTTGCTTTTTTTATTGATTTTAATATGAGATTATAGAGATGATGAAGATAATACGAGTACAAGTGTAATGGTAGAGCTAACTGTGTGTAGTTTGCAATTTACAGGTGTTATATACAGTCTAAGCTAATCATCAAGAAATCCAATATTTTTTAGATCCTCCTTGAACAAATATTTGCATTTTGTTTGACTTAAAATTCCGGTGTGTTAAGCTTGGTTGAAATCATTCTCCGTTGACAATAAGTCTTGTGTTGAATAATTTGACACAAATGAGAAAAAGAAAAATTAGTATAACCGTTACAAGCATTAGAAAATATTAGTGATAATAGTCAGGATCCTAAGGTATGTTTAAGGAGTACCTTAGGATCCTGAGGGTTCAAGACTACTAAGGATCTTGAATTTGATTCCGGGATCCTGCCCCTAACAAAAGGAAAATACAATTAGCAGCGACCAACATGTATTGTTGGTGATAGGTCTTTTGCGGCTACGATAAACAATAGCGATGACATACAGAGCATTTGCAACGACATAACAGCGGTGACCTTTTAACGGCGACACGACTCTACAAAAGCCTTTAGCAATGACATTCCTCACTTTTAGCAGTGACACCTATCGCCGTTAATGTTCGCACGGAAAAACATTTTTTATTTCATTGCTAATTGAAATTGAGAAATTACATTGCTTAAATAAAATAATACTAATAATAATAATAATAATAATAAAACCAAGAAACAGAAGAAAACTAAAATGACAGACCACAACTCCATGACTACTGAAACACACTTTTCACACTCACTAATGCAGAAATAAAGACTGGTGGCAACGATTATTCGAATAAGATAAGCATAATTGGAACTTGATATATCATGGACCAATATCATACATATTAGAGGATAAACGAGGGCACAAAAGGACGTCAAGTGGTGTTGCTTTGCCGTTGGTCATACCCATGCTTTCCGTCATATCAACAAGTTCGTCTGATGGTTTTTCAATCGTAAATTGTTGTATCAAACTAGCTAACGTTAAACCCAAAGCCTGCAGGGAAAATGAAATACCAGGGCACATTCTTCTGCCTGTACCAAAAGGAAGCAATTCATAATGGTTTCCCTTGACATCGATATCCTTGTGACTTGTCAAGAATCTCTCAGGCTTGAATTCGGTGGGATCTGACCATATATTTGGGTCACGTTGCAACTTCCAAAGATTTACCAAAAGACGAGTTCCTTTTGGAATGTTGTAGCCACCCACAATACAGTCCTCTATTGACTCGTGAGGAACAGAGAGAGGTCCAGCAGGGTATAAGCGGAAACTTTCTTTGATGATGGCATTGAGGTAGACTAAGTTCTTCAAGTCTGACTCCTTCACCAGTCTGTCCCTTCCAACATGTTCATCAATTTCCTCTTGGGCAATTTCTAATGCTTTTGGGTTGTTGAGCAACAACGCTAAAGCCCACGTTAATGTCGCGGATGTAGTCTCGGTGCCTGCTACTAGGAGTTGCTGTGAATAGAATATAGCTAGGTAAAAAGCTAAACTAATATTTAAATGAATCACAAAGCAATGAGATAAAAACATTGAGCTTACTAGACACGTAGATTTGATTATTGTATCTTCGTCAAAACCCTTGAAATCATCTTCAAAAGCATCTTGAACAATGGAAATTAGCACATGCATGAAGTCTTTGTTCCCTTCGTGTTGTATAGTTTTACTCTCCTCTCTGTGCTCCTTTACATATCGGTCAAAAAAATTGTCCAAATCCTTCCGAGTAGTCTTCATTGCCTTTTTGTATCCGCCAACATCCAAGTAGCTAAGAAAAGGTATAAAATCAGTAACCACGAATACCCCTAGTAATTTAAATAGTTTCCTTGACACAGCCTGAAATTGAAGTCCTTCTTTATCATGTGGCGGAAACCTCTTTCCTATAATTACCCTAACCATGTTGTTTACAAGCAAGTTCCCACACCATTGCTTCATCTCCACCTTCACCATCTCTGAATTTTCACTACGTTTGTTCTTTAGCCAACGATCATATAAATCATTAACAGATGATTTAAGTTCTGAAGCTCGAATATATCCAAGCATCTCAACTCTTCGTTGAGAAAGAACCTCCAACACAACCATCTTGCGTACTTTTCGCCAATAGTCGCCATATGCAGCCAGGCCAAATATAGAATAGTTATAGCCCAAGATTTTTGCTCCCGTCATTTTAGGTCGACTTGCAAGGGCTTTGTCATTGGTAGTAAAGCATTCTTTTGCAATCGCTGCATCACTCACCACCAAAGCTTGATGAACACCAAGCTTGATGGTGAAAACAGGGCCATGTTTGTCTGCCATGCCACCTAAAACCTTGTGAGGTAGCTCAGGTCCACCTAAAAGGTGTAAGTGTCCGATTATCGGCCATGCACCTTTTGCTTGAGGTGGTTTTTGGTTCGTCGCTGTCTTTACACTCTTTTTGTGGAGTAATAAACGGTATACAAGAATAGAAAAGATTGTTGCAACAATCGTTGATACTATGAGGTAGAACTGCATGGCTGAGTAAGTGAAATGGATGTGTAGTTATATTTATGAGAAGACCTTTCTATTTATAGGCAAACTGAAAATCTATAATAAGGGAGCTATTATTGATATAGGGATATAGTCGATTATTACTCATCAAGCAATCAAATCTTTTCAATATACCTTTTTAATGTGCACTAAAAATGGGTTGTTTTTAATGTGCAAACATTTCCATTTTTGTTTTTTTTATGCATTGTAACTCCTTAATCTTTTCACCGGTTACATTCCATTGTAAACATGTGACGTGGAAAAATAGGTAATTAAACTATTATTTATTCATTTTCTTAATTTTATTCAAGGTTAAAAAAAAATGTCCTCTTTTTTCTCCTTATCGCGTGAAGATTTCTTCAAAATCCAACCGCACCAATAGGAGCCATCAACATAATTCCACTTGTTCTCTGCCATCCCCCTCCGTGAACTCCTTCACATCGTCAAGTTCTTAGAGCTATCTTTCAGATTTCATATTTCAGATTTATGGTTTTATTTCCGATCAATTTTGGTTTTTGTCCACAGTTTCAGATTTGGTAATGGTTTTTGTTACCAGTTTTCATTTTCATTCAAGAACCTAGTTGAACTCATGAACAATTGAAGAATGCGGGTTCGATTTTCATGAAACTTATCCATTGCTTAAAACATTTTAATTCACTTTCACATAGAAATGACTGAACTTTAAAATATTGAAATGAACGGTGGAGGGTGGGTTGGAGGCTGGAGGAAGATGAATGGTGTTGTTGTGGGTGGTGGTGATGGGAGGTGAGGATGGGTGAATCAAGTGTTCTATGTAGGGCTGTAAATGAACTAAACGAACACGAACGATGATTATTTATGTTCGTTTGTTTAAGTTAACCGAACAAATGAACGAACACGAACGGTTAAACGAACGAGTTTTCTTGTTCATGTTCGTTCGTTTAACAAATTACATTGTTAATGTTCGTTCATTTATGTTCGTGAACATGATAAACGAACATAACCAAACGAACATAAACAAACAAAGATAAACAAACCTATATAAACATAAATGAACATATAATATAGTAATGAAATCAAACACAATTAAATATATATGAAGATAAAAGGAACTTATATGAACAAACATAAACAAACATAAACGAACAACATAAACGAACGTTCACGAACATAATTGAACGAACGGGACCATTGTTCATGTTCGCTTATTTAACTAAACAAACAAGAATTTGTGTTCATGTTCGTTTATTTATTAAATAAACGAACATAAATGAACTTTCCACCGAACGGTTTATGAACATTTCGGTGAACGTTCAGTTCATTTACAGCCCTAGTTTTATGCAAATTAGCAAGAGATATTTTTAAAATTAAAAAATAATTCTTAAATTAAATAAATCAATAGAAAAATCTATAAATCCACACATCCCCCCATATGGACCACTTCCGTTGACCACATGCAAAATGGATGACAGCCCACCAAAGTAACCAAATGACCCCTTTATTCTTGGATATTCCCTTAACTAGTCCGTAATTTAAAAGTGCAAGGAGCAATAAAAAAAAGTTGAGTGACAATTTAAAACAAAAGACAAAAACGAATTGACTATGACATTAACCCTATTTATAGGCAATTGACCCTTTCTATTTATAGGCAAAGTGAAAATCTATAACAAGGGAACTACTGAGTCAATTATTACTCATCAAGCAATCAGATCTTTTCAATATATTTTTTTTAATGTGCACTACCAAATATCTCCTCCCAATGGACAAAGGGTAGGTGATTTTGATTCTAAAAAGCAACTTTGTATCTATTGTGGGCATTGTGTTATGAAGCCAAATAGTGCTACATCACAATTCAACATGTTATAACAAGATATAACAAAAAAATGGAGGTGATGTTCTCATGTTATAGCATGGTGTTAAGAGAAAGGAGAGAATAAAAAAGAAAAAAAAAATTATTGGTTGATGAATCAACAACCAATCAAAATGCATGTTTTACCCCGTCTTCGTTACCACGATAATTACCTTAACACCCCTTTAACCAGCAAAGGGGTGGTGTTCTTGTGTCTTAACGCCGTTGTGAGTAATCCACATCAGCAAAAACGAGATTAAAAGTGTCCCATACCGCATAGTCTTAAATATGCAGGGAGAATAGCATTTTTAAAATAGTTATTTCTTTTAAATTATTACATTAAATATTGTAATAATATTTCCTAAATTTACTATTCGTTTTTATGTATTATTCATCTAACTTATATATATATATATATATATATATATATATATATATATATATATATATATATATATATATATATATATATATATATATATATATATATATATAAAATAAACTGCCATTTATGTCTCAAACATATACCCGAACCAATAAGACCATAAAGTATGTATGGAAAAAATCTCACTTCTTGAGCACCACATCAGCTTTGTTCAATCTTCTTTCCCTCACCAAAAGGTAGGAAATGATCATTTTTCATTATATTTCGTTATTTTTATTTTTTTATTATTTAATAAAACTATATTTTATACTGACTAATCACACGAGGAAAGAGAGTAATGATAGACTCCCCTAACTCTTTTCCCGCACTCATCTTCTCTCACCCTTAGTATGGTGTTCCGAGGTGAGGGAAAGGTTTCATCACTTATTTCTCGTTCCATACACACCGACCTAACCTCTCAATAAGAAAAGTGTTCATTACCGTTAGGCCATACACTCTTTTGTATAGAATATCATTATATAGTATCAAGTTGCTATTTAGAATTCTATGGTATACAAGATTTTGGAAACATAAATTTACCGACCGATTAAGCCGGTGAAATCCAGAATGTTGAAAAACCGTTTGTTAGTAAACTAATAAGAACAAATTAGTTAAAATGAAAAGAGGGTTCAATCCGCATATTAGAAAACCAATTCAACATGACAATATCAAATAAATCTTACTATGGTATAGATATTTAATATGACCCTGTCTAAACGAGATACTTGTCCCAAAATGTGATACATCCTTTTTGTTTCTTGGATTTTTATATAAATTTCATATTATATTGGTATTTTAATTTTGGAGATCTTTTTTTTATTTATTCTTTCTTTATTATATTTAACTATGACATATTTATGACATCATCAGATTTTCATGGACTAGTACCCACTGATTAAACATTGAACCGATAAAGCCGATATTTAATAAAATACGGTTTCAGTTTTCAAATCATTAATATATAAGTTACATATAAACAACAATTTATATTGCATAACCAAATTACTTAAATATATTAAAGTAGACAATAATATTATTTTATTATAATACAAAAGTTTTCGGCCACTTAACTTATGGTTTTGTGTTAATTTTGTCACTTAACTCTTTTTAAGTTTTTAAAGGTCATCAAACTTTTGACTTTGTGCTTATTTAGTCAGTTAAATTTTGGTTTGATCATTTAACTTTTAGATTTGTGTACTCATTTAGTCGCGTAACTTTTAAAATTGTGCAAATTTAATCACTATACTTTTGAAAAAATTTATAAGTTTAGTAACTAAATGAACACAATTTTAAAAGTTAGGTGACTAAATGTGATCAAACCAAAAGTTAACTGACTAAATGAGCAGAAATCCAAAAGTTTGATAAACTTTTAAAACATAAAAATAGTTAAGTGACCAAATGAGCACAAAACCAAAAGTTAAATGACCAAAAATGACCTAAACATATTTTATTATGCCTTTGAAAATGTAACAAATAAGCATAAATTTATAATTGATATTATTTGTTTTATAAGTTCATAACCCATAAATATGATAAATCTTATAATTTAAGTATATTTATAAATGAAAATAACATGATTATTTTTAGTTTTATATGAATCAATATAAAAATTAGAGATAATTACAAAAATGGTCCCTATGGCTATATATTTATTTTGATTTAGGTCCCGGTTTTTCAATTTCAACATAGCTCATCCTTAAACTATTTTCTTGTTGCGCATATCTTCTCGTGTCTCAACGACGTTTGCTAGAGTCGTTAAGTTACGCCATGATGGGCAATTTGGTCTTTTAACATGTGTATCCTTTATTAAATAAGAAAATTAGGTAAACACGACTCTATATTCTCTCTTCAAATTTGTTCTCTGTTCTAGGTTTTCTTCCCCCCATTTTCGCCATGGCTATCTGCCTTTGTGGAAGGGTTGCGATAATCAAAACATCATGGACATCTCTCAATCCCGGTCACAGGTTCTATGAATGTCAACTACCAGGGTTAACATGTCCGTTCATTAGTTGGGTGGACCCCCAAATGTGCGCAAGGGCGATAAATGTAATATTTAGGTTGTTGCGATCCATGAATGTGCTACGAGTTTTTGTTGAAAAGCTGAAAGATGAAGTTCGTATGCTAAAGCAATGCCTTATCTTAGTCTGACGGACTGAACATCCAATCCATTAAAAGACCGTTTCAATTTACAAATTATTGGTTGTATAGTTCAGCTACTAATTTCTATTTTAGATAACCAACTTACTTACTTAAATATTAACATATTTTTTATTAAAAATATACAATAATATTATTTTATTAAAATACAAAAGTATATGTATATTATTTTATTCAAAAGGGCGGACACACACTCCAGTTTTTCCCTTTTTTTCACTTTCAAGTTTTATGTTGGAATGGTATCGAATTCCATCAGCGTCCAAAGAAGTGAAGCCTTTAATGGGAAACTCGGTTGCTAAGGATATTATGTTTATCTCTTCGGGTAACGGTAGAACACGGGTTCGTTGGGTGTTGTGCACTACTACAAAAAGGGCATTACCGACCGCCAAAACCGTCGGTAATTCGTTGCTAATGGGTTTTACCGACAGAATTGCAACAGATCCAAATACGTCGGTATATTCTCGTCGATAATTGTTTGTAATGGATTTCTGACAGTTACGTCAAATTTTGGTGACAAATTTCACCGTCAGTAATCAATAACGGACTGTCGACGGATTCGTATTTGCTACGGAATACCGATGGAATGATTCATTAACGGATTTTCAACGAATTAGCATAGTAACCTATTGTCGATGAAATACCTTGCGATAGATTACTAACATATTTTCTTGTAACAAATTAGCAATGGATTCTGGCAGTATAAATATAATTTTTAAATTTCATGAAAAATCTAAGTTTATTATATATTTAAACCAAAAGAATATTAAAACATACATCAAATCCATATTTTAAGACCAATAAATATAAAATTAAAAAGTTTCAAAATTTGACAAATATTAAAACCATAAATTTCAAGTATATATCGACATTAAAATATAATTTACATATGTAGTTATACATACTAAAAAAACCCATAAGGTGTCACCAGCTCGATGTAGTCATTTTTCTCCTGCCACCACTATAGCTTTCATGACATCTTTTCCATTTCATGAGCTTTCATACAACATACTCACATGTTTAATCATGTACACCTTAAATCACATGTGTAACTCAGTGTATGAGAGAGAGAGAGAGAGAGAATTCTTACTAGATGTGTAATACCCAAAGTTTTGAAGGCCAAGAAAGGAAAGAAAACCTTAATGTTAAGGGGCGACTCGGCGAGTCCAAAGAGGAACTCGGCGAGTCAGAGCGGGATCCGGGTCGAGGAGTAAGTGACCGACTCGGCGAGTCTGGTCTGTGCGAGGAAAACCCTAATTCCGGGAGTTGTATCCTATATAAAGGGTGTTATGTCCCTCCCTCAGCCCCCATATCATCCCAGAGAACCTGTAAACCCTATATTTCGTGTGAGCTTCCATCATTTGAGAGGAATAACTTTGGAGGAAAGAAACTTTTGAAAGGAACTTGAAGATCAAGAAGGTTGCTTCAAAGGAGAGGTGTGTGCTCGAGATCTACTTCAGTTTGTGTTCATCTTGGAGGTATTAAGCTGCCATTTTCCCTTCTTTGCATCTAGATCTATTTTGTCATGAGATTTGGGGGTTTTATGGTTGATTGAGACCCAAATCGGGTTAGGGGCTTAGATATGTTGTTGCCACTTCAGATTTATTGTTGGGATGGTCCAATATGTCATAAAGCATCAGGAGATGAGTAGTTGGTAAAGCCCTTTTGTCCTTAAACCAAACCCTAGTATGTTTTGAGCCTAGATCTCTTTAATTATACGTAAAGTTTGCAACTTTATGTGGGGATTGTGCTTTGGAAGTATGGATCTATGGTTTGGAGTCCCTGCATGACTCAAAAGTCCTCTGCATGTTTGGAGATCTGAATGGACTCGGTGAGTCCTTTGAGTGGACTCGGCGAGTAGCATGAAGATGAGGAGGAACTCGACGAGTGGGATGAACAACTCGTCGAGTCGGATGATGTTGGGCATGAACTCAGCGAGTTGGATGAAGATTGCCTGGTACTCGGCGACTCTGTTCTTGGACTCAGTGAGTCAGGTCGCGAAACCCCAAACCCTTCGAGTTGAGACTCGGATCAGTGAGTCGGGTGGAGACTCAGTGAGTTGGTCAGGTCAGGACTCGGAAATCGTTGGACTCGGCGAGTCATGGACTGACTCGGCGAGTCATGTCGCGAATGGATGGACCCTGAGTATATGAACTCGGCAAGTCAGTAAGTGGACTCGGCGAGTAGGGTTGACCTGGAAAGGTTGACTTTGACCAGGACTTTGACTTAGACCAGAATTGACTTGTTTAACTGTCGGGGGTCAGTTAGACTAAGTGTTGCATTGATATTGATAGCTCGGGAAGCTAGTAAAGCAGGAGTTCAGTGAGTGGTCGGGTAGCAGCTAGTGGAATCATCAGCAAGTTCAGCCAGTGCAGGTGAGTTTCCCTTTGTGTGAATGGGTCTACGGCCACAATGCCGGCCCATGTAGTTATGAGTAGAAGACCCGGGGGGTTATCCCTAGGTACAATATGCTAGTAAGATAATCGGGACGAGGTCCAATGATAGAGGGCGGGTGCCCAAGGAATGGTTTATGTGATAGTTTATACTTGATGTCTGTGTGATACTTGTATGTGCCTGGTAGGGAGGTGAGTCTGGGCGAGGTCCCGTATCTCACACATAGCAGAGTGTGGATGGTATTCCACATCTCAGTAGCAGCAGAGCAGGGGCAAGGCCCAAGTTAGGGAAGGAGTGAGAGTGGGCTGGGCCCGTATCTCACTATTAGTAGGAGCATGGATGGGGTTCCATGGCTCATCAGTAGAGTTCGGTTGTTAGGACCGAAGGGTAGTCAGATGCCCCAGAAACGTCTAACAGTATGTGATGATATGTATGTATACTGGCTTGTTATGTTTTATGCAATAGAGGTAGTAGGAGGGGACTAGTCCCCGAGGATCGGTTGTTAGGACCGACGGGTAGTCAGCACCCCAGAATGGCTTTACACGGGTAGTCAGCACCCCAGAATGGCTTGACACGGGTAGTCAGCACCCCAGAATGGCTTGACACGGGTAGTCGGCACCCCAGAACGGCTGTACCGGATAGTCAGGCACCCCAGAATAGCCTAGCAGTATATGTGTTATGTGTTTGTATGGTATGTGGTAGGGTGGGGAACTCACTAAGCTTCGTGCTTACGGTTTTCAGTTTTGGTTTCAGGTACTTCCGGTAGCGGAGGGAGGAGCTCGGGATGATCGCATAGCACACACACCATAGATTAGACAGCCTGGGAATGTTTACTCTGATAATGAACATATGTTTTGAAAACTATTGCTTGATTATGTTTTGAATCGATGATTTTACCTTAAGTAATATTGTATTAAAAGAATTTTTTGTCTTAAATTTTGGGACGTTACAAGTTGGTATCAGAGCCTTGGTTTGTGGGATTCGGGCATACTCTCGGGTGTGCCTGAACTCAAACTGAGGGGTCGGATAAAAAGTTTTCAAAAATGAAAAGACAGCTTTGTAAAAAGAAAGTTTTTAGAATAAAACAGTTTTAGAAAATCAAAAAGGATTCAGAAAGAAAAGAATTTTGAAAAGAGAAAAAGTGGTGTGGTGCATACAATCAACCGAGCTCAAGTAAGTACCCCAAAATACCCATACAAGTTTATGCTATGATTATCAGTTGGTAGAACAACATGCTAGAATAGGACTAAGGATCTAGGGATGATGCCTTATGTGCATGTTATTTGTGCTTTTGAGCTGCATAGTAGTGCTGATTAGATAGTAGTAGGATAGCCTGTTTAGGTTATGCCTGAGTTATGAGTTTGTGTTGCATGCTAGTTCAGATTCTTGCTATGTGGATATGATTGCTTGAGTATGTTATGGTTAGATTTTCCCTTGTTCGAATGTTGCTTGCTTTGTGCATTGTGGGATTCTGAGTGATGGGAGTTAGCCATTAGGTGGATACGACACGTCACATGCGATCAGGGTTGAATAATCTCAGAGTGCTGGATTTGGTCCTATTGCGCAACTCTTGTTTGAGTCCAACCGTTGTAGGGACGAGTCTTTTACTTGAAGGATTATCTGAGCCTCGTCGCATGTGATGGTGTCACACCCCGAAAATCAAAGGCGGAAACATTTCCGGGGTTGACTCCAAGTTGTGTATCAAATCCAATGTACATAGTAATCACAGTAAACAACCATTACATTACATATATATGAAAGTTTACATTTAGTTCAAAAGTAAATTGTACAAGAGTTATACATATATATATCATATGAACAAAAAGAGACGAGTCTTCCACGCACTCCGTCTTCACCATAAGAGATCACCGGGTACCTGTCTAATGTGGACCTGAGAATACAAGCAGTTTGAAAATCAGCATAAAGCTAGTGAGTTCATAAGCGGTTTTGTTTTATGAAAATGTATCGGTTTCCTTTAGTTTTCCGAAAAGGTTTGTTATCCAAGAAAATCCCATATTTTCTTATGTTGAACAGTTTAGTTATCTTTCATTACAGTTCAGTTACGCGTTATATGTTAACCCCAGGAAAATCCCATATTTTCCTAAATACAAGATTGATTATATAACACAGAGTATAGTTTAATACACAAAACTATATATTGAGAATCATGGGATTACTATCCCGAATTAGTTATGAAATACCATAATATGCACGAACTGTAGATAGAAAGTAGTTTGAAAACCTTGGGACTAACATCCCGAACTAGTTACAAGATAGTTTGATATACTAGTAAATCCCATATGAAAATGTATCGGTTTCCTTTAGTTTTCCGAAAAGGTTTGTTATCCAAGAAAATCCCATATTTTCTTATGTTGAACAGTTTAGTTATCTTTCATTACAGTTCAGTTACGCGTTATATGTTAACCCCAGGAAAATCCCATATTTTCCTAAATACAAGATTGATTATATAACACAGAGTATAGTTTAATACACAAAACTATATATGGAGAATCATGGGATTACTATCCCGAATTAGTTATGAAATACCATAATATGCACGAACTGTAGATAGAAAGTAGTTTGAAAACCTTGGGACTAACATCCTGAACTAGTTACAAGAAAGTTTGATATACTAGTAAATATAGATTGAAAACCATGGGACTACTATCCCGAACTAGATATAAGATTGTTTGATAAAACCATGGGATCACTATCCCGAACTAGATATAAGATAGTTGGATAAAGTCATGGGATTATCATCCCGTACTAGATATATGATATATATACATACTGAAAACCGTGGGAATAACATCCCGTACCAGATACAAGTTTGATAGACTGAAAACCATGGGACTACCATCCCGGACTAGATACATGATAGTTTGATAAAACCATGGGATCACTATCCCGAACTAGATATAGATTCTAAAACCAAAGCTGTGAATAAACTTATATTAATACATATTGTGAGTCGGGTAACCATGCTGATACGAAAACGAGACCTCCTTGACGTTTGTCAGACGTCGGACGATATCCAGAATTTGTCACCCCAGGCGTGCCCGCCTAACTGTAGCTAGCAGTTAAGGTGTGGGATTGTCAGTCCCGAATAGATCTATTCACAAATTCCTCGCTCTCCCTCCAGGAGACTCTGGTTACACTTCCGGGGAGGATTTACTGATCATCCATAAAGGGTAGTGACTATCTCACAAACTAGTACTAAATTATTCACAGGGTTCTCGTACGATACCAAACATACAAAGATTATGAAACATAATACAGTGAAAATAGATACATACAATGAAACTATCTGGCAATACATTCAAATGATACGGAGATAAACTGAATTAGACATAGTTTATCTAATAACCTTATATAGATATCAGTATATGATAGAAAGAGAACTACAGAACCCCAAATTATTCCCATAATAACTTGATTAGTTTGGTTATTTTCTTAACTAAAATCCATTTAGTTGTAATTGATAAATCATTCCTTATGCTCAGCATAATACATAAGGAGTAAAAGTGTTTATAAGTTTGCCAGATATTATTTGAAACACATCAATGTTATAATTCGAAAACAGTTATAGTTTGCTTGTATTCCCCCCTGAAAACATTGGAAAACACAGAAAAGGCGTAGGGGATGAACTCACCGGACGAGAAATGTGACGATATCGGATGCTAAACGTTGGTCCGAGGCTTACAAACACACGAGGTTCCTAATTATAATGCAAAGATACACATTTGTATCTAATTAGGACTTAGATTGATTATGTGTTAGGGACAAACACTTCTAGTCGCGAAAACACCCCGATACAAGTGTTTGGAGGGACCCGGGTGACATTTGGGGACACATATAGCTAGGATATTGAATTGGGACTCCAAAAGAACACTCCTTAGGGAGTTTACGACCCTAATGAACCCTTCCCCATGAGTTTACGGCCGTAAACTCATGGTGGGGTGATTTATGGCACAAAATGGCTTGAAACACTTAGGGGATAATTTCTAGGCTTGGTTTAAGGGCTTGGAATAATTTTTAAACACCAAATGACATACTTAAGGGAGTTTACGGCCTAGCATAGGACTCATGGCCGTAAACTCCTATAAACCCATGAAAAATTGTGTTATTGGTTCCAAACAAATCACATGTGATTGCTAAAATTGTTTCAAGGCCTTACATGAATTTTTATGGGATTTTTGAGGAGTTTTTGGAGTTTACGGCCCATGAGACCCCCCTCATGGCTGTAAACTCTCCTAGAGAGGGATTCCTTGTGTTTTAAGGCCAAAAACTTGTTTATATGCACTTCTAAAAATTATTCCAAGGCTTTAGGGGTGTTAAAGTGGCTTTCTAACACCTTAAAATGAGTTTACACCATGTTTCAAGGAGTTTACGGCCCAAGAACATGCCTTGGCCGTAAACTCATATAAATCCTTCAAAAATTATGTTTAAAGTTTTCCAAGGCTAAAGCAATTATTCTAGAAGTCATATCCATGTCTTGTTGAGGTTTAGGAAGGGTTTAAGGGCTTAAAAACCCTTTAATTATGAGTTTACGGCCTAAACACCATCCTTGGCCGTAAAATCATATACAAGTCCCCAAATTATAGATTAAGGCATTCTAGGTCCATTCCATAAAGTCATCTAGCCATATCTAAGTCCCAAAATTGTTTAGGAGGGGTTTAAAGGCATAAAAACCCTCTTATTATGAGTTTACGGCCTAAGCTCCTTCCAGGGCCGTAAACTCATATACAAGGTCTTAATTCATGATTTAATCTCGAATTTGAAGGTCAAAGATGCTATACAATGAGTTTAGGAAGGTACCTTAGAGATTTGAGGCCTTAAAATTGAGTTTTGGACCCTTAAACTTGGATTTAGGAGAGAGGTTAGAGAGAGAGTAGAGAGAGGAAGAAAAAGCTTCAAATGAATGTTTAAACACGTTTATATAGGTCCTAAAACTGGGACACGATGGAATTTTACCCGATACCGGCCTTAAACGAGGCTTTAGGTCACACCCGATTAAGTTTCCGTCACCCGACGGGGACGTTTCTAAACTTTTTGAAATAAATGTTTTTGGGCTAGTTTCATGAGTTCCTAAAAGGGTTTGGACACTCATTGGATTATAATAAACATATAAATTTATTTAATTTAACCCAAAAATGGAAACGAAACAAATTGATTAACGGCGTATTTTACGGGTAGAACGGGTTTTTCGACAATGGAAAACTTCGGGTTGTTACAGATGGTATCCAGGTGATGGCTAATTGGCATCACAAGGAGACCTTCAGCAGCTGAGGACTGGTTTGAGTTGAGTCAGAGGTTTCCCTAGGGTAAGCCTAGGATGAGATAGTGCTGGGAGTAGTGGTAATGGATAAGGGACCTGGTGGAGTCGAAGCAATTCCTGAGGAAAGTACGGATAGATGTGGAAGGTAGTATGGGCCCGTACTACTGAAAGCAGAGGATCCGTACTCGATTCAGGAAAGGCCGAGACAAGACCGGGAACCTGGTAGGGTATGTTTGGTCTCGCATCAGTGATGAGTATTCTGATAGTGGTTGTGTTATGCGTTTCAGCATGGTGACGTTGCGAGAGAGAGCAGTGGGCAGATCAGTCACCGGAGAGGGATCAGGCTCGGGCTCAGGAGCCGAGCAGCTCGAGGAGCGAATGAGGGAGTTGATATCCGCCGAGGTTGCGTGCAGTATGCTAGATCAGACTCCTGTGATCTTTGGCACGGTCAAGGAGGGTATATTGGAGATTTTGGATGAGAGGCTGGGAGCCTTCCGTACTGAGATGATGGCCTTGATGGGAGCGCGTACCTTGACATTTCGTGAGTTCAGGGCTTACGGAGCACCAGATTATCATGGGGCTAGGGACCCCATTGCTAGAAGCATATGGTTGGCTGAAGTTGCCAACGCATTCCGTGCGAGCCGGTGTCCTGAGGGGGGGGACAAGGTCAGACTCGTTTTCTGTCTTCTGAAGGACAGAGCGAGGGATTGGTGGGAGGAGATTGGTCATGCTTTGGGAGATGATGCCACGTTGGACGCGATGAATTGGAGCGATTTCTCGGCCAGGTTCAGGGCGGAGTTTTCGCCAATTATTTAGGTGCAGCAGTTGGCACGGAAGTTTCAGGATTTGACGCAGACTACTGAGACTGTGGCGGAGATCACCGCCAAGTTCAGGGAGAGGGCTCTTCTTGCACCGCAGTATGTGGCGGATGAGGAGATGAAGAAGGCTCGGTACCATGAGATGTTGAGGGATGACATAAGGGAGTTCGTGAGCAGATCCAGCTGTAAGATGCTGGAAGATATGATTTCTCGGGCTAGAGAAAGGGAAATTGATTTGGAGCAGATCCGGAAGAGGAAGCCGGATGAGGTTCAGGTAGCTGCAGGTTTGGGCAAAAGGCCCAAGGGATCAGATTCGAGGTCGAGGGATTATCAGGACCGCAGTCGGTGCGGGAAGTGCGACAGGGCGCACGGGGGCGCATGCAGGAGTGGTAGCGGTGGTGAGTCTGGCTGTTTCAAGTGCGGTCGGACTGGTCATTTCAGCAGGGATTGTACTGTTACCACCGTGCAGGGATCAGACTTGTTATGTTTTCATTTCCATCAGCGGGGCCACAAGAAGGCCCAGTGTCCCAGTTTGTTTTCGGCAGGACGGGTGATGACACCCGCCCCTGCAACCTTGAGGATCACGGATGGCCGTCAGGGCCGGGTAGAGGCACCTGCAGCAGGAACCAGGGCTTTTCCGATAACGACCTTAGAGACGCGATCAGCATCGAACATTGCAGGTATGCGACTTCTGTTTTCAGTTCTTTATTTGTGCATGATCATGTTGTTATGGACCTGCATCATTATCGGTATGAGTATTTTATTGTTGAGCGGTTGATTGTGATCGAGTTATATGCCATCTGCATACCTGGGATATTCGAATGGTAGTGAGGGGATGTTCCCTATTGGAGAAGGTTGCATAGGATGTAGTAACTGTAGCATGTTTGGGAGAGACCTGGTATGTCTCGCTAGATCGGAGTTGTATAGTGTTAGAGATGGATTGGTTAGATCCCTAGCTATGGTAAGCTTGGGTTCCTCAGCAGATTGATTATGGAATGGTAACAAGGATTGGGATTTCTTTTTGAGTATTGAGTAACAAGGGATAAGCAGAATTGAAGTGGGGGAGAATCCTCCGAGTGTGCAAAGGTAGGAGCACACAAACCCAGAATGAGTGCGCGACCTCCGAGGAGGAAAGGAAGTAGTTCAGCGTTTGATGGATTGAGGATTTCAGGGTTAGGAGTTGAGAAACTCCCCATCAGCTAGTGCGTGTGATGGTAATGGTTAGTTCGTGGTTGGGAATTCGGGTTGTGGATCGCCCGTAGGACTCGAGGGAGTCGGAATGAGGATCTTGAGAGCTAATGGCACATGGGTGCCTTCGTGATAGCAGTCAGTGGTGGAAGTGTTGTAAGACTACGGGGCAGCCGTAGCATTCACTAGCAGTCAGCAGTGGATGGCGATGTAAGACTATGGGTAAGCCGTAGCATTCCTTAGTAGCTTTGTTAGTGGAATTGGGGCGAGGCCCTTATTTCCAAGTGATCAGATGGGGATCAGGATGGGTAGTGGATGAGAATGATAGGGAGTTGCCTGTATAGCCCTAGAGAGGCGAGACCTTGGGAGAGGCCGCTCCCGGATATAGTTGGGTGAGACCCGTGGGCGAGGCCCGCATGAGATTAGCAGTGTAGATGAGACCTGGGAGCAGGGTTGCTTAGTAGTATGGTTGGGTGAGACCCGTGGGCGAGGCCCGAGCGAGAGTGAATAGACTAGTGGGACTAGAAGGATAGAGGCGGGTGGGACCCGTGGGCGAGGCCCGTGAGTTTTAGCAGCGTAGGTGGGACCTGGTAGGGACCTTAGTGTCAAGATAGGGGATCGGGGATCCCAGGTTTGTAGTGCCTGAATGGCATAATTGATTGAGCAGTTATAGGTGGTCGAGGTTTCCTTGGAAGTCGTTGGGAGCGACTAGTGGTGGTGTTGGGACTAGCTACCGGTGGGAGCCGGTAATCCATATATTGATAGGTTGGTAGGGACCAAAGTGGTCTCAGTTCATCCGGAAGGCAGATGAGGAATGGCAGAAATATCCAGTCAGTAGTAGTACGGGTAAGCGGTTTATGGTGGAATTTAGTTAGTTGAGTCGAGGGGTGCTCGACACCAAGTTCTGACAAGAGAGGAGTGTCAGTGGTTACTGGCGGTGATGACCCATACTGGAATTAGCGGGAATAATGGATTGGTGAAGATAGGATCTTCACAGTGACAGAGGAGATAGTTGTTTTTGGAGCATCGCCTTGGGAAGACAAGGGAATCGCGTGAGGAAGGAAGGGGTGAACCCCTATAGGTTCAGTTGCAGTACTCGGAGAGTACCAGAAGGATTGTTGGTTGAGTAAGTTGTGTTTCCAGAATGTTCAGGGTTAGGGTTGACCCGAGATGATTATCCGCAAGGATTGATGATAGTCAGAATGATCGGGCGGAAGACCAGCGAAGGTAGCCAGCTGGTGTTGGAATAATTGGTGGGGTATTAGAGGCAGATCGCAGGCGGTGGGCCATAGCGAACTTCGAGGACAAAGTTTAGTTTAAGTGGGGGAGAGTTGTAACACCCAAAGTTTTGAAGGCCAAGAAAGGAAAGAAAACCTTAATGTTAAGGGGCGACTCGGCGAGTCCAAGGAGGAACTCGGCGAGTCAGAGCGGGATCCGGGTCGAGGAGTAAGTGACCGACTCGGCGAGTCGTCCGAGGTGACTCGGCAAGTCGTCTGAGGTGACTCGGCGAGTCTGGTCTGTGCGAGGAAAACCCTAATTCCGGGAGTTGTATCCTATATAAAGGGTGTTATGTCCCTCCCTCAGCCCCCATATCATCCCAGAGAAGCTGTAAACCCTATATTTCGTGTGAGCTTCCATCATTTGAGAGGAATAGCTTTGGAGGAAGGAAACTTTGGAAAGGAACTTGAAGATGAAGAAGGTTGCTTCAAAGGAGAGGTGTGTGCTCGAGATCTACTTCAGTTTGTGTTCATCTTGGAGGTATTAAGTTGCTTCAAAGGAGAGGTGTGTACTCTAGATCTATTTTGTCATGAGATTTGGGGGTTTTATGGTTGATTGAGACCCAAATCGGGTTAGGGGCTTAGATATGTTGTTGCCACTTCAGATCTATTGTTGGGATGGTCCAATATGTCATAAAGCATCAGGAGATGAGTAGTTGGTAAAGCCTTTTTGTCCTTAAACCAAACCCTAATATGTTTTGAGCCTAGATCTCTTTAGTTATACTTAAAGTTTGCAACTTTACGTGGGGATTGAGCTTTGGAAGTATGGATCTATAGTTTGGAGTCCCTGCATGACTCAAAAGTCCTCTGCATGTTTGGAGATCTAAATGGACTCAGCGAGTCCTTTGAGTGGACTCGGTGAGTAGCATGAAGATGAGGAGGAACTCGACGAGTGGGATGAACAGCTCGTCGAGTCGGATGATGTTGGGCATGAACTCGGCGAGTCGGAAGAACAACTCGGCGAGTTGGATGAAGATTGCTTGGTACTCGACGAGTCTGTTCTTGGACTCGGCGAGTCAGGTCGCGAAACCCCAAACCCTTTGAGTTGAGACTCGAATCAGTGAGTCGGGTGGAGACTCAGCGAGTTGGTCAGGTCAGGACTCGGAAATCGTTGGACTCGGCGAGTCATAGACTGACTCGACGAGTCATGTCGCGAATGGATGGACCCTGAGTATATGAACTCGGCGAGTCAGTAAGTGGACTCGGTGAGTAGGGTTGACCTGGAAAGGTTGACTTTGACCAGGACTTTGACTTTGACCAGAATTGACTTGGGTCAGTTAGACTAAGTGTTGCATTGATATTGATAGCTCGGGAAGCTAGTAAAGCAGGAGTTCAGTGAGTGGTCGGGCAGCAGCTAGTGGAATCATCAGCAAGTTCAGCCAGTGCAGGTGAGTTTCCCTTTATGTGAATATTTCTACGGCCACAATGCCAGCCCATGTAGTTAAGAGTAGAAGACCCAGGGGGTTAGCCCTAGGTACAGTATGCTAGTAAGATAATCGGGACGAGGTCCAATGATAGAGGGCGGGTGCCCAAGGAATGGTTTATGTAATAGTTTATACTTGATGTCTGTGTGATACTTGTATGTGCCTGGTAGGGAGGTGAGTGTGGGCGAGGTCCCGTATCTCACCCATAGCAGAGTGTGGATGGTGTTCCACATCTCAGTAGCAGCAGAGCAGGGGCAAGGCCCAAGTTAGGGAAGGAGTGAGGGTGGGCTGGGCCCGTATCTCACAATTAGTAGGAGCATGGATGAGGTTCCATGGTTCATCAGTACACTTCGGTTGTTAGGACTGAAGGGTAGTCAGACGCCCCAGAAACGTCTGACAGTATGTGATGATATGTATGTATACTGGCTTGTTATGTTTTATGCGATAGAGGTAGTAGGAGGGGACTAGTCCCCGAGGATCGGTTGTTAGGACCGACGGGTAGTCAGCACCCCAGAATGACTTGACACGGGTAGTCAGCACCCCAGAATGGCTTGACACGGGTAGTCAGCACCCCAGAACGGCCGTACCGGGTAGTCAGGCACCCCAGAATAATCTGGCAGTATATGTGTTATGTGTTTGTATGGTATGTGGTAGGGTGGGGAACTCACTAAGCTTCGTGCTTACGGTTTTCAGTTTTGGTTTCAGGTACTTCCGATAGCGGAGGGAGGAGCTCGGGGTGATCGCATGGCACACACACCATAGATTAGACAGCCTGGGAATGTTTACTCTGATAATGAACATATGTTTTGAAAACTATTGCTTGATTATGTTTTGAATCGATGATTTTACCTTAAGTAATATTGTATTAAAAGAAATTTTTAGTCTTAAATTTTGAGACGTTACAAGATGGGCCATTTTAAATGATGGATTAAATCTTCCATTTGATCTCGTTCATTCCTCAACAATATAAGATGTTGCACAAAACAAAATATGTTATTGATATGATTATAAAATTAGACTTAATAAAATTATCTATAAGAGGCTACAACTCAACCTCCATCATATCTCCATTGTTATTTGGTATAACATTAGAAGCAAGAAGCAAACCCAAGAGTCTCGAACAGGTATAACTAAAAAAAATTATATTAAATTAGACAAATCTGGTTCAGGGTAAATTAAATACCACTTAATAAAAAAATAACTCTCAATAATTTGCAACAAAGCAAGATCATTCACTTCATGTTGTCCATGATCAGACCAACAACCCCACTGAGCGTAGTGGTGATCTTTTTTAATAATGAATAATGATATCATCACATATACACGAAATATGGATAAAAAAAGTGAAAATTAACTGTAACAAGCACACTAGAAAGAATGAAATAAACAATTAAGGGTAATTAAGTAAATGCATACCTCCATATTCAACAACACCATAAATTAATTTGATCGTCTTGTTCACTAGCAAAAACACAATGGCAAGATGAATAATAAATTATTACCTTAGGACACAAAATTTGGTCGAGGCCAACATACCTTAGTTTTTTTAGATTCTTGATGCATCATGATGTAAAGTTCTTCATTCTCTAAATAATCATAAAGAAGCTAAATGGACTTGACATACCTCACACTATTTTAATGAACTTGACATAACTCAAACTTAAACACATCTATTTAAACAATGTTCAAATGGAAATCAAAACAAGATTTATGAAACCACATAACCTTAGCCATTCACCAGTTGCCTTTGCATGCCTCTCCACTGCTTCGTAAATCCGATCCAACTCCATTGATTATGTTGGTTGATACATCCATAGTAAATTATATTCCTACAACATTCAACAAAATACAATGACAACAGAGTAACACCATAATAGGAACTAAGGAGGACTGTAACAGTTAAATAATAAAAATAGAAACATGACATTTCACAATATAAATGAGTTTAAAATATAATTTTAAAAAATCTAGTAGATACATAATAGAATTAATTCTTACAAATGTATAGACAGATTCATCAAAACATGTTTGTATACACATACAAGCACATATTGACCCATTTTCATTCATTGTGGAATTTTATAGAACATCTGGTAGGCATGGAAATGAAGAGATGAGAACATGATTACATACATAGGGAAATACATGCATATGCAAACATAAATGTAGAAACATGTCTGCATACACATAGAAACGCACATTGACCCAAATTCTCCAATCGCACTTTATAATCGACAGGATATTAAGGAAAATCATTGAAGGAAACCAAATTAACAAGAATGCTAGGGATAAAAACAAGATGATCATTCAAAAAAAGAATTAATGACAAAGGTGCAAATCGGTAATTTGTAGAGCAGATACCGGTGGGAAGTGGTGAAGTCCGCTGGTGACAGGTGGTTAATCGGAAACGAGTACCAGTGGTGAGGTAAGTCGGTAAAACAGAAGCAATCGCCAGCGGCAGACAATAGATTTGGTGCAGGGGAAGGTCGAATAGGATGTGGACAAAAGACAATCACTCAGTCGAGTGATGGTGGAGTATTGACAGTGAAATCGACGCCTGTTAATGAAGGCATCGACGTTCTTGGTTCAGGCGAAGGTGAAACACGAACACCGGTGACGACGAATAGGGTTATCTTCAAGCAAATGATTGTGCTGGTTCGTCCATCCGTGCTGTGAGGCTGTCATTCACAGGGAAGGTAACTCGCTTAGCTTCTATTAAGAGCATCCACAATGGTGAGTTCAATGTGAGAGTTGTATGAGGTGACAAATCTAGTTGTCATTCAATGTATAAAACTCTACCATAGTGAGAGGCCACCTTGGTATTCAATGGATTTAGAGTTCAATGACCATTGAACTCTTCAATGGTAAAAAGGAAAGTTTTTAATTATAAATACATACTATAAATTAGCTTTTGTAACTTTCTATTGAACTTTGTAGAGTTGAATGCATTGTAGGAAAAAATTGATTGAGTTGTATGGAATGTAGAAAAATGATGTGGCAATCCATTGAACTCTATAAAGTTCAATGCATTGTGGATGCCCTAAGCCAATCTGGAACCCTTAAACGACCTTCGATTTATTGATTTACCAAAATGCCCTTACAAGTAAAAATAATAATAATAAATGTTAAGTTTACCAACAAATTCCAAACTTGTTGATTTCCATCGGTAAACCGTCAATAATATGTAACAGATTACTAACAAAATTAATTGCGTTGCCAAACTGTCGCAATACCGTCACTAATATCCTAATTTTTCGTCCATCGTAAATCCGTCGATATTGTGTGCTGCTTCCGATGGATTTTTTCCGTCGCTAAAATTTGTCGATAATACCTAGTTTTCTAGTAGTGATGACATACTACCCTATCGGATGTCACTGTCCGCTGCACCAAACCGTCGTTGAAAAATAAAAGCTAACAAATAAGCATAAATTTATAATTGATATTATTTGTTTTATAAGTTTATAATCCATAAATATGATAAATCTTATCATTTACATATAATTATTAATGTGAATAACATGATTATTTTTATTTTTCTATAGATCAATATAAAAATTAAGTAAATTAGTATAATACGAAGCCTTCGAACTATATTATAAAACTATTATTTTTATGTATTATATTAATTAAATATTAAACAAATAAAAAATGAGAAATATAAAATGACATTATAATTCCAATAATTGCGTGGTAGTTTCTTTTGTATTAAAAATTAATATTTCAAAGGACTATGACATAAAGGAGGAGATGAATATAGTCAAAAACAAAATTCCCAACTTTTATTACATTTTTTAATTAAATTTCGATATTAATAAGTTAATTTAAAGGTAAACATAAATGCACGATATAATATCTGAATAAAAAAAATTTATTGTTATTGTAGCCTAACAATGTTTCGTATATAAATTTAAATGGTCTCTTATGATTTTTTTTTATTTTGCCTTTGAAAGGTACCAGCTTCTATTTTTTGGTTTTAAAAGCTAATTATGGAAAATTTGAATGAGTCACCCTGTGACCCTATCCTAATCATCAGTTTGCGTATGCTCGATGTTTCTTTATCTATTTTGTCCTTTCTTTATCCTATATTGTGTTTCTCTCTCTAAAATCCACCATCTTTATCAAGAAACTCATTTCTGGCGGCAACGTTCACGGCAGCTCCAACCTCAAGATATGACCAAGATACACCTCTTTCCTTTATCTATCTACTTCAATCTCTTGTATTCATCGATATGTTTCCATTTCTTTCCCCTCCGTTTCCCTCGTTTGATTTGCGGGTGGGTAACATAAATTGTGAAGATAAACCAATGCATATCCTCTATTTCTCTTGTTTCTTCATGAAGACCATGGAGCTCTTCTTTTTCTCTTTTTTGATTTCCAAGTGTGTATCAAGTGAGATGTTGGTGTTTTCCGGTACATACCCAAAATCCAAAAGAATATTAATTTCGAGATCAACCATTTGAGTTGCAAAATCGATGCACGAAGACTTTATTCAGCTTAGAATCAAGTTAGAACCCTACCTTAACCCCTAATTACAATTAATGTGTGTTCCATGGAATCGCCTTTTGGTTTTCGAACTCACACGTGGGTTCCCAATTTTGGTAAACGTTAATGTGAAAATGTGTTGTGGAGTCACTGATTATGGTGATTATGGTGTTGGTGGTTAAAGGGTTAGTTGGCAATCGTTGATTGTCAATTTGTACACTACAGAATTCGAGAGTAACAATGTCACTAGTGATTATGTGGTTGAGAACCCTCCTGCCACCAACCAAACTGGCGATGCTAGTAATGACTTGTAAAATAAGCCTTCTTTGAAACCCTCAAATCTTTGCCACCCGCTCCACTATCTCCAAACTTTCCAAGCACAAGATTTGAGGATATAAAGGACACCGTTGATGCACATTTACTGAGACTTTGAAACTTTGAGTGGTAATGTAAATAAAAAAAATAGTTTTAGGTTTAAACCAGCTAGAAAACTTTAAGTATCACACGATTCATCAGATTGTACCGATTAGAGACCTTCATCCATGTTCTTTGTGCTTTTGTAATACGGCTTCAATATCTTTAGTGACTTCAGTTGAATCAATGTTCTTTCATACGAAGAAAATCGTCAATACTAGCAATTGGTGTAATATTTGGAACAGTCATCGCCTCCAAAATCAGATTGTCCTGATTTGAGACCTTCCTTCTAGCCATCAGTGTATTATTTGGAATAGTCATTCATGTCTTCCCTCAAGTGGTTTTTTCTGTCGCTCATATTTGAAATTATGTTCAAGTTAGTAGCTGGCTTACGTAGCAACGATGAGTCGACTCACTACTGAGTCGTTGTTGACTCGCCTGCTTAGTTGGCAGTTGGCAAGACAGAATAACCTTCAAAAATGGGTAAATATATGATGTTAACAGGTAAAAAACAAGTTTGACCCTTCACAGGCAAAAGAAAATCACGAGGGACCATTTAAACCAATATACGAAGCATTATTGCGCTATAGTGACAATAACCCTCACTGAAAATGAGCCATCTGTCATGGGGTCATATTCTTAACTTGTGCGACACTCGACTGGTCTACTTTCAAGGATCGAGTAAGTCGTCAAATAGGGCTCGAAATGGGCATAAAGCACTTGCTGACGGATAAGGGCCAAGCACACCGAGAGGCCATCGACATGCTTATGGATGTGAGCTCGACATATGAATCAATGTTCGTACGGTGTCTCGAGTCCCCAATGTATTATCTTTATCTCGGTGAACATCCTTGCCTTATACGGGTGTTGCCATGAGCTTATTATGGAAGCGACATTAACCCCTGACCAGTTGTTGTGTAACCCGCATGGCCCCTTCGAAGCCAGGCCTTCAACAGAACCAAGGCTCCCCCGGCTCAACCAGAATCTCAACATCACTTGACATGCCGAGAGGCGGACCTATCATAGGACATTGATTTGCGTTTTTGTTTACACACTAGTCTTTTATTTATAAAGTCCTATCTAATCTCAACCAGTCTTAAGCACAAATAGGTAGTGTACCTAGTCATGAAGTGATGTAGTTTAAGGTAAGAAAAGGTGTCGAACACAAGGAACGTGATGGTTTAGATCATATAATTCAAATGTTAATTGAATTAATAACACTAAATTAAAGGGTTGTTTTTTTGTAAACTAAATTAAACTAATTTTAAAACTAAATTAATCAACGAAACTATAGAATTAAATGGAAAAAATAAATAAGAAGTACTTTCACTAGAATATGAATCCCTCATGTTTTTATGTTTGATTTATTAAAAGTGCAATGGATTATTGAATTTTTTACTGAATTGTAATATAACTAGTTATCTTGATCGGATTTCCTAGTACTAATAATTAATGAACAACTAACACCATGATCTTGCAATTAGAGAACAAATAATTAGTTAAATATATTCGAACTATAAACGATATAATCTAGTGAATTCTTGTCAATGATCATGGCAATCAATCTAAGCATAGGATGGATATCTAACTCTATCTAACACAATCAAAGTGACCGATTAATATTATCTAACCCTGGGCTTTTTATCAAATTCCTAGTCATACAAATCTAATAATCATAGATTCATATAATTCAAGTACATCAGTATAGAATGATCATCTAATCCTAATAATACTCAACAATAAACATGAAAATCATAACTTTAACATGTAAGGTAATGAAATCAATCGAACAAAAGTAAAAACCAAATTCAATTAATCCTACTAATGAATCAAAGCATATCAATAAGGGTTCATCAATATCTAGTGAAAGTAAGGTTTTTACACGATATTCAGTAAACCAAAGAAGAAAAACATCATGGAAAGATTGATAGACATGATCATCAAGAAAACCTTAAGTGAAATCTCGATAAAAATAGCACCTGAATCTTCAAATCCTTGCTCCAGTTGAGTCACTAGCTTCAAAATCGACACCAAAGTGTTCCTAGAATGGACTTTCTTTGTCAATAATCACAGCCCCAAGGCCTCTATGTTCTGGAATCGACCTAATGTCCTTTATAGTTATATAATTACCAAAATTTGGTCACCACGTCATGGTCATTAAATTTATCCCATATTCTCCAAGTTAGCGTCAACGATCGCGAAGTTTCCATTCACCACGATGTGTTGGAGATCACCATGACGTGGATATCGAGAATTAGCATTTTCTCAAAACAAAAAAGACGTCCAAAATTTTGTCTTGTTTCCAAATCATATTGAATCTCATCAACTGGAGTTACGAGTCATGAGATATGGCGAAAACATTGACATAGGGTCAAGCTGCCAACATCATCCGTTTTGTGACTTTTTCAGCTTCGTTCCCCTCCTTTTGCATCTCAGCTCCTATTTTAACTCTAATTGAACATTTTCAAGAATATTAAGTATCATATATCTAAAAATATAACATATTAATCAAATATATTAAGATAACCACCTAAAATATATAGTTAAAAATATAACATATTAATCAAATATATTAAGACACTTGTCGTGCTCACTTCCAAAAGCTTTGAAGAATGTTTTAGATTTGTTTCCAACAACAAATCAAGAGATATATAAACATTCTTTTGAATTCTAATTTCATTAGGGTTTTGTAGCTTGATAGTTCATAATATGTTGCCTTTATGTGAAAGACATAGATCCTTTAGGATGCATGTGCCCTAATATGATTAATTGTTAATTGTTTATCCGCTTAGAGCATTGTGTTGTAACCTACGTTCTCCATCAGTTGTATCAAATCATATGGCTGTCCTTCATCTAATTGCACATTCGTGAATCGAGCAAACAAGAATTTTCCATTTTCTGGATATCACGACGTGAGAGTTTATGCTCACGACGTGAGATCCGTCGAATTCGAAAAATTCGAATTTATCTACCTATTCTATTTTACATGTCTTTTATTTGGTAATTATCTGTTTCTATACCTGCCAAATTCGAATTTGTTACATATTTGATAACTAAATAAAAGCCTAAAAATTAGGAGATAAATCTTTGACTTGATTAATTATTTAATTGATTAATATAGTTAAATTTTTAAATATGTAAATAAATAATTTTGATATTAAATAATTTTAATAATTAATGTCAAATACCTAGTATTTTAAAATTGTTTAAAATACAACTTATACTATAAATATGATTTTTTTTATATATATACGTATAAGAATAAGTCAGGCGGGTCTCTAGTATGCCTCATTTATGAAGCCGAACCATAAGGGAGACATAAGGAAACTGCCAATAAAATGGTAGGTGAATGGGTGTCCACTGTCACCTTTCGCTTCCTTGTTTGGTGGAGGGTCGTTAGCAGAAATGATTTTATAGGACAATAGTTTATTAATAAGTATAATGCTATAAAAAGTAACTAAAAATTTTAAAATAAAAATCCCACTCTTAGTTACTTTAGAACAGTGTGAAAAGTATGCTAATCAATAAATAGCACATTATGCATTATAGTAGTTATTGGAGCATGTTTGGTTAATCAACCCAATAATAGTGACTATAAAGAGTAATAATGAGCATCTCGAAAATTATCATTGATTAATTGAGCGCGAGTTGTTAACCGACACATTAAAATGAGATGATAAATGTCATCGAGAGTGTCAAACATATTTACATGGTTATTCAAATCCTATTTATGATCCTTGGTATTCTAGTCACAAATAGTAGAGCATAATCTGAGATTAAACATGCCATTGATAGGTTCAATGAATCTTGAAAGATCTATGAATTTCATAGTTTGAAATTGGTAAATTGCTTCTACCTACCTTCATAAATTCGCAATAAGATTACAAAATCCCTCTTCTTAGTTGTGAATTGTTATTTTGGATGTTAGCCTTAACTGTTTAGTATGGGTTAAAACATTATCGATCATTGTCAGCTAACTAAACTACCTTCTTTTCTCTATATACGTATACTCCTGGTGATGCTTCAGCTCCATCATCGTCTTCCTACCAATTAGATTTCTCCCTATTCTCTATCGTGTCCAAGGTGACCTTTGATGGCACCAAATACAATGATTGGATGTGAAATATCAAGATGGCTCTTCGATTCGAGGGTAAAGAATATGTTCTTGAAGAAAAGTTGTTGAAATCGATGAAGCTAAAGCTACTCCTAAACAACTAGACTTCTACAAGAAACACTACAATGATGCAACAAATGTTGCTTGTATTATGGTCGCTACAATGAATCATGAGTTGTAGAGATTATATGAGGACTACTGGCCATATGAGATGAACATTGACCTTGTGGAAAAGCACCACATGAGAGCTAGTCAAGAAAATATCAAGTGGCATGTCCCTTATGGCTTACAAGATGAAAGAGGGAAAGTATGTGTGTAACTACGTGTAGATAATGCAAAGATACGTGGAATGTCTTGCTAGGCTCAATGTGCATTTTGATGAGGAGTTGGCCATTGACATGGTGTTGAACTCCTTTCCAAGTTGTTAAGATTAATTTCATATTGGATTATCATTTGAACAACACATAAACCACACTAGCCCAACTCCACAACTTGCTATATATTGCTGAGTCCAGAAGGAAGGGAAAGAATCCATCCCCTTCCACTAATTCTCCTATTCTCGCCATTGGTAAAGGAAATGGTAAGAAGAGGCAGACTGCTCCTAAAGCTAACTGGAAGAACAAGGCCCAAGATGGGTCATCTAGCAATGCCCAAAAGGCGAGGCCCAACTAAGACATTCCAGCTACTAGTGACCCCAAAGAGGTCACTTGTTACTTTTGCAATGACAATGACCATTGGAAGAGGAGTTGTCCCAAGTAATTGCAAGACATCACTGATGGAAAAGTAAAGGCATCATTATCAGTTATACACATTATTCAAACTAATAACTCACAATCTACTCATTATTGGGTCCTTGATATATGAGGTGGTTTTCACAGTTGTTTTGATTGGTAGGGACTAAAAGAAAGTGAGGAGGTGGAGCATGGGAGGATGAATCTAATCATGGGAAATAGGCAATCTTCTCCTGTTACGAAGATTGGGACTTATCAGCTTATGCTTAATAGTGATATTAGGATTAGTTTAATTGATTGTTGTTATTCATCAAAAATGACACAAAACATTATTTCATTTCATGCATTGTTTAGACAAGGTTTTCGCTACTTGTTTAATGATTTGAATGGTTCCATTCTAGTTTATAAAAATGGTGTTTTTATATATGAAGCATTACCTCGTAACTATGTGTATGAAACTATGACTTGTGCTGATAGCTGAGGTAATAGTGTATTTCATATTGATTCGCCTAATGGTGTGTAGTTCCAATTGAATCGATTAAATGAAACAAAACCAGAGTTATAAATGTTTTAGAACAAGAGATCTAAGTATAATATGTTTGGCACGTTGTATTGTTTGATCAGTTGAATAGACGAAAAGGTTGAAAGAGAATACGATTACAATCAGGAATGTTCTTAACCTCTAAAGTATCCTTCCTATATTTATAAGGAAAACTAAAAGCACAAAAAATATAAGGACTTCGACATCTAAGCTTCGTTATAAAAGTAGTCCTTTAAATAAACATACAATCCAAAATTTCGACATTACAAGTAACAAAGATAATTTCGACATCTCACAACCTTCGAACCCCAGCATTCTCCCCCTTTGTGAGAAGTGTCGAATCTAAGTCATTAATATCTGGATTGCTTGATGCATCGAACTTCTAATCGTTTCATACCAATTCATCACCATCTTCAATTCCGCCTTATCTTTCTCATTTTTCTTTTTACAGTTACTCATACAAACCCAAGTTCATCTAATGAGCTGTAGTATATCTTTCGACATGACAAGATTGAAAAAAATACTTCGTCTTTCTTCACTTCATGTGTCTTCCAACAAAAACTATTTCAAGTGGCTTTAGACAAATCTCTCCATCATCATAAGGCTGCAAATCAGCTTTGCTCTTCAAAATTGATTGAGGAACAGTTATCTCTTTGCCCATTATCGAAGCTAATTCAACATCTTCCAAGGATAAACAATCACAATAATTGTCTATGAAAACCTTGATATGAGCAAGACCTAACAAATAATCTTATTTCCTTGTACTCTGAAGTTTCGTTTCGTTGTTGACCATAAGAATATTCGTGACTGAGATCAAGCCATTCAAATTCATAAGTGGAAAATTAGCAACAGTAAATGTGAATTTGGTATTGTTTGCCGCGATCACATGATAACAAATGTTTTGAAGTACACCCTCAAATAAAACATCTTTACATATATTTAAAACTCGCACTGTCTTGACGAGTGACCACACTTCTTCTTCTTCTTTCCCAAGAACTGCATGAAATCGAAACATTAACTTTTTGAACTCTTCCCTGTCATCAAACTTGTCAACAATTTGATATTGCGAAGAAAGATACATCATCTTGTTGATATGAAAATCAAGTTGAATCAAATATGAGTTATCAGTTGCATAACTCTTCTTTGGTTTCTTCTCAAAGTGATGCATTTCTCCATGAACTACGATAACTTTAATATTCTCATAGCTCTATAGTTTTCTGGGATCACGTTTGTTTAGAGTTGGAGGATCATTCCGACGAAGTCTGAGAGTACTTTGAATATGTTGTTGTTTTTTCCATTTCAGCTTCAATCTCTGCTTTTCTTTCTTCCTTCGACTTTTCAACAACAACTGATTTTCCTTTCCCTATATGTACTTCAGTGGTTGTGGGCTTCGAATATGAATTTGAACCACTAATAATAATCCCTTTTTCCAAAGGTCTTGTTGTTGTTGTTGTTGAAGTTATTTGATTAGTCTTCATTGGCAGAGTTGTTGGAATTTGAGTTGTCAGGACTTTTACCACAATTTTTGCATCACCGCGAACATCTCGACTTGACTTGCCATAAGCTCCTTCGCCTTTAGTTACTCCAACCACCATTCTTTCTCCCCCTTGAACCCCTATAACAACATGTGGGGCATTCGTTGGAAGTAAGTTCAACAATTTCAAAAGCAGAGCCAATTCAGAATGAATTGTTGACTCAAGCAGACGAAACTTCTGAGTTAAAAACTCAGGAGTGAATAGAGAAGAAGAACTTCAACTCGACACCATATTCTTCAATTCTCCCATCAATGCATCAATATTTCCAAAATGTTTCGTTTCCAAATCAGCCTGTGCATCAATATTTGGAAGCATAGAACTGTAAGATTGAGCTATTTATGTTACAACCCCAACAATAATATCCACATTCTCGAGAATTGAAGAGTAGCTATTTGTCACTTCCTGTAATTCCTTGGCCATGTCTGATCTTAAATCTTCAAGCTTTCGATTGACATCTTCTCGAACAGTTTTGACATTCTTAACAAATAGAACATGGCGTTGTTTGGCAACCATTTTCAATTCCTTCAGATCACCATTGAATGTCTGTAACACTAGTTAAAATAGGTCAAAAACAATCACATGTGATTATGTCAATCATGTAATGTGATTTTTGGTAAACTTGTAATGTGATAAAATTACTATGTAATTCATGTTAAAGTATGAACTTTCATACATAATTTATGATACAACTCGAAGTATACGTCCATACGATTCCGAAGTTATAGAGAACGTCTAAATCTGACTTCGCGTGAAGAAGTTATGAAAAACCCTAACACTATAAAATCTCTATAACATAAGGAATTTAAAATAGGCTTAGAATTAGCTATTTGAGTCTAAAATAGAGTTGTAGTGCTTGTAAATACCTATGCGTGGATATAAACAACGTCAAAAACGGAGTTCGTATGCAAAAGTTACGACCTTCCGAAGTTACAGTTGTCTGAGTGCACGACACGTGTCAGAAACCCTAATCTGACAAGACTCACGACGTGAGCCTAAAAACTCACTACGTGAGGAGTCAAATCGCCTCATTTTGCTTCTAGAAGTCTACGGAACGATAACCCAAAAGCTCACGACATGAACAAGGTTTTCTAACGACGTGAGGACGCTACAGGACACGAATTGGGGCTAGAAAACACGCGTTAAAGCTACAGGATAACTCTTGCCATAACTCACGACGTGAAACTATCATTTCTCCCGCCGTGAGGGTCAAAAATCTTCCTATAAATAGCAAGTTCGGCCACTTGTTTTCTCACACCTGATCTCCTTCCTCCTTTCTCCTTTGATGAAGCCGTTTCGCTTCCCGAGCCCCGCCGACCTTATACCGCTGACCGTTTCTGCTTAAATTACATAAAATCATGCTGTTAAGGTGAGTTTCACGGCCCCACTTTCTAATATTTTCGAGGGAAAACGCATGCTAAATATTGTATATACGTTAATATTATGTCTATATGATAGTATATTAGTATCAACGTAGAGAGTTATATTAACCGGGATATAGTCATTTTAAATATAATATTCTGAATATATACAACTATTATCAACTTGTTAGCATGTTATTATATTATTGTAGATCTTGAGTTATACTTAGGATTCTATATATATTTTTTGTGCGATATAATTCCGAAGTTATATTCGGAAGTTTTATATGTTAAGTTATATAGTATTTTGCAATTAATAGTTTTATGTCAAGATAAAAGTAGATATGTTATATCTTGTTATTATTAGTTTTATGTCAAGATAAAACTAGAAACGTTATATGTTGTTATTATTGGTATTAGGTCAAGATAAAACCTGTTTTTTTTTTTTTTGTTTTTTTTTTTTTTTTTTTTTTTTTTTTTTTTACTTCAAGATATAGCTATTATACTGCCTAATTAGTATGAAGTTAGGAGTATTGTTTAAAAGCAAAGTCTAGTAACTTAAGGTTTAGACATGAAAATGCTTTTGTTGTTAGAACTATAGAATGTTGTCAAGGTCTACATGAGGTATTGTATTCATCATCTAAGATTGGGAATCTTAGTGAAAGTCCTCTGACCTGTATTTGTTAATCCCGTGTAAGCGTGACAACCCTAACCGTGATTGCTAGCTCCAACCCAATGGTATTCGGGTAATGAACTTGCCTAATTTACTACCTTCCGACGTCGATAAAGCGTGCGGAAACTACCGCAAGGTGTGATCCTTGTACTACCGCAAGGTGTGATTCTTGTACTACCGCAAGGTGTGATCCTTGTACTACCGCAAGGTGTCATCCTTGTACTACCGCAAGGTGTGATCCTTGTAATAATAATAAGAGGTGTATGACTATGTCATATAGTCGCAACTACAGACTCATGGTAGCACAACTTTAGAAGCATTATACTTTGTCGATATACAAGTATGAATGTTAAGTATAAGTTTCCCAAAGACTTATACTCTAAGTATAAGAATCTAGTAGGTATATTATTTGTATATTAAGTAGACCACTATACCTATCCTACATACTCGTATAGAATTTAAATATATTTATACGTAGCAGTTTTACTCGTATAGAATTGAAATAAGATTTATACGTAGCAACCTAGTTTGTATGGAATTACAAACATTTATACTTATACTCTAGGTTCAAGGATTGTTTAGGTATAACACTTATTTGGTAAGTAAACCATTATACCTAATATATATATATATATATATATATATATATATATATATATATATATATATATATATATATATATACTAAATGTTTGAGAGTCAAAATTATACTTTCAAAACTATACTTTTGAACTTGAGAAAAAGTGTTATTTTTATATGGAGTCAAAACCTGTGAACTCACTAACTTTATGTTGACGTATTTTTAAATGCATGTGTTTTCAGGAAGTTGATAACTATGTTACGAGAAATTACGTTACACTGCCCGGTGTTTCCGCCGACGGCTGGGGTGTGACAGATTGGTATCAGAGCTATTAACTATAGTGAATTAGTACTTTCTTAGGAAAGAACGACTATAGTTTAGGGCTTACTCTGTTAGGTTTAGGTATATCCCTTAACTTACAAATAAAAAGTATTAGTAATTATACTACTGAAGGACTACTTATGGGAGCAGTGACAAGGACAGACATGTCGATTTGGGTTGCTGGATTTCAGAACGGCTATATGCTAAAATGATCCTGCCCACCGACTGTCCTGACTGGCTGGTGCCTTATCAGCTAGACCTGAAGTAACATACAATAATTAATAATACTCGTGAATACAACAAACACAAAGATATAGAGTTATGTATGAACTCAGTCCCGCGATGAGAACACATATGTATAAACCAAAAATATAGAAAACCCAAACCCTGGATAAGAATTCAACGCAAGGTTTTAGGTCAAACTACTTAGTCGAGTTTTATTGTACATGGGACGAACCACAACTAAACGTAGACTGATCACCTATGTTTAATTATGGTTAGACCGATGTACAACTAAAATGGGATATGGTGTTTGGTAGACTAAAACACATGAAGATTCTAGAAGATTAAAGATAGATCTCAGATCATGATACCATCAACTCGGAGTACGAGAAGACGATGTTCCAAAAACAAAATTTAGGACTCGGTATGGTCATTCAGAGTTCTTACTTATGCCTTTGGATTAACCAACGATCCAACAATGTTCAAGGACCTCATGAATAGTGCTTGCAAACTGTACTTGGATAAATTCGTGATAGTATCATCGATGATATATTGATATATTCACGAACCAAGGAAGAACACGGTCAACACTTGCAAATAATCTTGGAACTACTAGGAAAAGAAAAGTTGTATGCCTAATTCTCCGGATGTGAATTTTGGATTAGAGAAGTACAATTTTTAGAACATGTAGTTAGTAACAAAGGGATTCATGTCCAACCCTCCAAGATTGAAGCAAATAAGAATTGGAAGCACCAAAGACGCCAATAGAAGTGCATCAATTCTTAGGACTTTCTGGCTATTACTGTAAATTCATAGAGAATTTCTCCAAAATAGCCAAGCCACTTACAACACTAACCCAGAATGATATGAAGTTCAACTGGGAAGATAAACAAGAAGCAGCTTTTCAGAAACTAAAGCAAATGTTGTGTAGTGCACCAATTCTATCCCTCCCAGATGGGATGGAAGATTGAGTCGTATACCGCAGCACATCAAATCAAGGATTGGGATGTGTGTTGACGCAAAAAGGAAAAGTTATTGCCTACACATCACGACAAATTAAGGTGCATGAGAATAATTACACTACCCATCACCTTGAATTGGGAGCTGTAGTTTTTGCACTGGGAAGTTGGAGACACACAATTGGCCAGAGAACATATATACCTTATGTGCCGAGCCATTAATAACCCAAGAGTCAACTCGGAAGACTGCAAATTAAGGATCGATTAAAGGCAGCACGTGATCGTCAGAAGAGCTATGCTGACATAATACGTAGGCCTTTTGAATTCCAAGTTGGAGATAAAGTAATGTTGAAGGTCTCTCCTTGGAAAACCATGATTCGATTGGGGAAACAAGGCAAACTAAACCCGCGATATATAGGATCTTTGAAAGAATTGGTTCTGTCGCATACCAACTCAAGTTACCTCAAGAGATAAGCCGTATACACAATATTTTACCCAACTAATTAACTGTTCCCCATCCACAAGATAAATTTCGGGAAAAATTATTCTAACAGGGGGAAAATGTAACACCAGTCAAAATAGGTCAAAAACAATCACATATGATTATGTCATTCATGTAATGTGATTTTTGTTAAACTTGTAACGTGATAAAATTACTGTGTAATTCATGTTAAAGTATGAACTTTCATACATAATTTATGATACAACTCGAAGTATACGTCCATACGATTCCAAGGTTATAGAGAACGTCTAAATCTGACTTCGTGTGAAGAAGTTATGATAAACCCTAACACTATAAAATCTCTATAACATAAGGAATTTAAAATAGGCTTAGAATTAGCTATTTGAGTCTAAAAGAGAGTTTTAGTGCTCGTAAATACCTACGCGTGGATATAAAGAACGTTAAAAACGGAGTTCGTATGCAAAAGTTACGACCTTCTGAAGTTACAGCTATCTGAGTGCACGACACGTGTCAGAAACCCTAATCTGACAAGACTCACGACATGAGCCTAAAAACTCACGATGTGCGGGGTCAAACCGCCTCATTTTTCTTCTAGAAGTCTACGAAACGATAACCCAAAAGATCACGACGTGAGCAAGGTTTTCTCACGACGTGAGGACGCTACAGGACACGAATCGAGGCTACATAACTCACGACGTGAAACTATCATTTCTCACGCCGTGAGGGCCAAAAATCTTCCTATAAATAGCAAGTTCGGCCATTTGTTTTCTCACACCTGATCTCCTTCCTCCTTTCTCCTTTGATGAAGCCGTTTCGCTTCCCGAGCCCCGACGACCTCGTACCGCTGACCGTTTCTGCTTAAATTACATAAAATCACGCTGTTAAGGGGAGTTTCACGGCTCCACTTTCTAATATTTTCGGGGGAAAACGCATGCTTAATATTGTATATATGTTAATATTATGTCTATATGATAGTATATTAGTATCAACGTAGAGAGTTATATTAACCGGGATATAGTCATTTTAAATATAATATTCTGAATATATACAACTATTATCAACTTGTTAGCATGTTATTATATTATTGTAGATCTTGAGTTATACTTAGGATTCTATATATATTTTGTGTGCGATATAGTTCCGAAGTTATATTCGGAAGTTTTATATGTTAAGTTATATAGTATTTTGCAATTAATAGTTTTATGTCAAGATAAAACTAGATATGTTATATCTTGTTATTATTAGTTTTATGTCAAGATAAAACTAGAAACGTTATATGTTGTTATTATTGGTATTAGGTCAAGATAAAACCTGTTTTTTTTTTTTTTTTTTTTTTTTTTTTTTTTTTTTTTTTTTTTACTTCAAGATATAGCTATTATATTGCCTAATTATTATGAAGTTAGGAGTATTGTTTAAAAGCAAAGTCTAGTAACTTAAGGTTTAGACATGAAAATGCTTTTGTTGTTAGAACTATAGAATGTCGTCAAAGTCTACATGAGCTACTGTATTCATCATCTATGATTGGGAATTTTAGTGAAAGTCCTCTGACCTGTATTTGTTAATCCCGTGTGAGCGTGACAACCCCACCCGTGGTTGCTAGCTCCAACCCAATGGTATTCGGGTGATGAACTTGCCTAATTTACTACCTTCCAACGTCGATAAAGCGTACGGAAACTACCTCAAGGTGTGATCCTTGTACTACCGCAAGGTGTCATTCTTGTACTACCGCAAGGTGTGATCCTTGTACTACCGCAAGGTGTAATCCTTGTACCACCGCAAGGTGTAATCCTTGTACTACCGCAATATGTGATCCTTGTGATAATAATAGGAGGTATATGACTATGTCATATAGTCGCAACTACAGACTCATGGTAGCACAACTTTAGAAGCATTATACTTTGTCGATATACAAGTATGAGTGTTAAGTATAAGTTTCCCAAAGACTTATACTCTAAGTATAAGAATCTAGTAGGTATATTATTTGTATATTAAGTAGACCACTATACCTATCCTACATACTCGTATAGAATTGAAATATAATTATACGTAGCGGTTTTACTTGTATAGAATTGAAATAAGATTTATACGTAGCAACTTAGTTTGTATGGAATTAAAAACATTTATACTTATACTGTAGGTTCAAAGATTGTTTAGGTATAACACTTATTCGGTAAGTAAACCATTATACCTAGTATATATATACTAAATGTTTGAGAGTCAAAATTATACTTTCAAAACTATACATTTGAACTTGAGAAAAGGTGTTATTTTTATATGGAGTCAAAACCTGTGAACTCACCAACTTTATATTGACGTATTTTTAAATGCATGTGTTTCAGGAAGTTGATAACTATGTTACCAGAAATGATGTTACACTGCCCGGTGTTTCCGCCAACGGCCGGGGTGTGACAATGTCTCAGATTGGGCCTTGACCCGTAATTCGTTATTTTTGTCAGACTGATCAATCTTGTTGAGAAGACGAAGCTCGTGGGCTTTGGATATAGCATCCACTTCAATACCCGAAACTAAATGTTTGCCCCCTACAGTAGCTTGTAATTGTAGTAAAGAATTGAGCTTACGATTTAAAATCTTGAACTGTTTCCCAGACATGAGAATGTTGTTGGGAATATTCTCCTCTTCAGGATCAAACTTGATGTCAGCAAACGAACCAACAGACCTGCCATCATCAGTTTCATCATCAAGAACTGTTATGGGTTCTTTGGTAGATTGTGATGGGAATAAGGAAGTAATGGGTTGTTGCATAACTGTATCGACAGTAGGAGAATGAGTAGAAGAAGGAATATGAGATGTATTGGTAATAAGAAATAGTGGTAACGAAACTAAAGTATCAATATTTGAGGTTTCGAAAGTAGATGATACGGCAAGAGAAGGGTTACCTTGGGCTTCATGTGTCAAAACTCCATCACCCTTGTTGACATTTCCACCCGTATCAGATATGTTTGTAGTGATGCCTGAGGTTCGAACCTCCTCAAGAAATGATTTAGTATGCGAAACCTCGGGTAGTATGACCATTGTCTGATCAGGAGTCGAAATATTTGGTTGTTCACCATGATTGATAGTTGTGTCTAGTTGAGAAGTGTTCACATTCCCATCAAGATTTCCATTCGCATCTAAAGTCCACTTGACTGGGAATCCCTCACAGGTGAAGAGTTTTCCTTCAGATCATTTTGCTCTGGTGATTCAAGTACTACTTCATCGTCCGTTGAAGCTTCATGTAAAACTGATTTTCTTTGCTTCTTTGGCCTCTTTTGTTTCTTCGAAGTATGCTTGGCCATGTCTTTAGCACGCCTTTTCTTAGAAGCTAGAGACACTAGTGTGGGAATTTCACGAATCACCATACCTTTTCTATTAAGTTGTGGCTTGCGAATGTATGAAGGAGAAAAACTGGATGATCATTCAGGCGAATGGCGAGAACGATGAACCATTTTTTTTCAAACGCTTTAAGACACCAGTCCTAGTTTGTACAACTTCCTTAGAAGGTTTAGTAACTTCTAAAACAATAATTGGAACCTTTTTCTTCAAAGGTTTGGAATGTTTGATAGTTTGCTCTGGAGAGTTGGGCACCTGATCAACTTTTTCAGGACTCTGTTTTGAAGGACTATCTTGAATAAATTTCTTTGAACCTTTACGCATTTTCTTCAAAGATCCTTCGTTTTTTGTTTCCAACAGCTTCCCAGTTTCAATTGAGGGATTCACAGTCTTCAAATACTACACCAAAATTAAATTGGTTGGGTCTACTTTCTGAAGTATCGCATCTGGAATACAAGCCACATGAGGAAAACATATGCATCATCTTCTACAGTCTTGGGAAAGTGATATAACGAAAACTCAGTAGTTTCTTCATTCTCAGGTACTTTAATACCTTGTTATAAACATACTGAAGAATCAAACTCCAGCATCGAGCATAAGAATTCCATCCTTGATGTTTGTATTCCCAATAGTTTTAACAAATTCATCCCACAACTGAGTAGCATAATCGACTTGTAAATCATAGTAGATACCAGCAACCAAAGTATAAACCTCCAAACATGCTTTATCTAATCCCACACTTCTTCCTATTAATCAACGAAGATAAATTCCAAAGAGAAAAGTCCAGATACATGGCAACCCTGATATCTTGAACTCACTTATCTTCGTTAGAGTTGGTTTATACCCCATCTCATTGAACATGCAAATCACCTGTGCATTGGTGACCTTATAAAAAGGTGCTGAATTGGATATGTTCAAGATCTTGGCGAAAATCATGTTAGATAAGCAAAATTTTTTTATCATTCACCAGTTGAAACGTGACAATCTCCATCCTTTTACTGTGGGTTGTAGTAGAACCAGCCTGAGATAACCAGGAAAGATGAACAACAAACAAATTGAACATAACAGTTGAGAGAATGGAATTCTTCAGAGCTACAATGAGCATCTGTAATCCCTTCGGATAAACACTATCATCGCCTTTAACTTGATAGTTTGTGCTTTGAATCTTCATCAAAGGTTGTGACGAAGCATCGTCACTGGTTTGTTATTGATGAGTGGCCATTGTTAGGGTTTTGAAAAGAACTTGAAGAAACAAAAAATATGATAGCACAAATCTTTTGAGAATAAATTGTGAGCGTAAAATTGGAACGAATCCCCAAATCTCCTTTTATATGTAACCAAAATTTTAATCCCAAACGGTTAGCATTAATTGACTTGCCACATGTTCCTTGAAAGTTGCACCCGTAGCCATAAAGCTCACCATGTCAGGTAAAAGTGATGGACACTGTACCATAGAAAAGCACACAATAATCAAACTGTCACATCAACCGTCGTTTCAAAAGTACCCGGTGGATAAGTTTGAAAACCCTTTGGCATGGAGGTTAGGCTCGTTCACTTTTGGGTTAAAAAGCGAAGTCGTATGCCAGACTTGCGAAGTCATTAAATTGAGTTGGTATTACTCAGAACCTCAAGGATTTCGTGAGTGCAATGTGTGCCAATGAAAAAGATGAGAAAAAAATTAAAAAAACGTGAGTCATGTGATGTCGAATTTTTTTTTTAACACAAAGATAGTTAGATCCCAGGAAAAGATCGCTTCGCTAATTATTAAGAGAGATAATCAATAGCTTGTGTGGTTTCCCGTAAAGTACAATTGAATACTTGTAGAGAAGTATCGAATGGCTTCTTTAATCGAGTTTTGAAGGTGGTTTAAAATTTCATTACAAAGCACATCTAAAAATAAGAGTGACAAGTTGTAAACGAAATTACCTGTTTGATAAGTGTAGTCAGTGACCAGTACGCTTTGGAAAATTTATTAATGTTAGGTGAAATTTATGTGGTTTGGGCTGGGCAATCATTTGTATAAGTTTTATCGGGTCTTGATCTTGTAATATATGTGTTTGTGTTTATTTACAGTTTGGTTGGTGTTTACGGCCGTAAACATGTGTTCGGCCATGAACCCTATTCACGGCCAGTCTGTCCCTATATATAGTGTTAGAATCTGTCAGTCCTTGGTGATGTATACAAAGATTTTGCGGTCAACTGTGTGTTAAACTCAAGGTGTACCAGACGTTTCGTGAATGAACGTGTGCATTACTTGATCATCTTCTTGTTCTACTCATTTCTTATTTGCATTTATTTTGATCACTGGTATGGATCACTGAATTGTGGCTCTACAATTGGTATCAGAGTAGATCCAATGTCAAAACAGATTCAAGTCTTGTTTGCGGTTGAAGGAATTCTTGTGTTCATCATTGCTCAAGCTTGTTTCTACATCTGATCATGTTTTCAAAGCTAAGGGAATCAAAGTCTGATAAAAAACAATCATTTTCATCAAAATATGGGAGTTTACGGTTAGTTGTGTTGAAAGGTGTACGACCGTAAACACTTATCTCATCCGTAAAGCATTCAAGTTCAAGAACTATAAACCGTTTCTTGACCGTAATCGATTGTTTGACCGTAAACCATTCATCAAGTATTGACCGTAAACACAACTTGGACCGTAAAGTGTTATTTGACCGTGAATTGAGTGTACAGTTGTAAACAAATTCCGGCCGTAAACACTTATATTTTTCTAACATTTTGTTTTCAAGTACCTTTTCATTTAATTAAGAAAATAAAAAAAAATCAAAAACAAAAAATAAAAATAAAAATGGATTCACAAAACTCTTAACAAGAACTGGACTCCATAATGGGAACAACCACACGTATTCCTCGTTTGTTATCGGTTGAAGGTTTCCCGGAATGGAAATATCGGATGGAAAAATACATCAAGATGAAGGATTTCAATGTTTGGCGCAATATTCTAAAAGGTCTAGTTAGAATCACTACCACTCTTCCAAATGGAACCCTTCTCGACAAAAATTTTGCAAAATACACAAACCCAGGTTTCGAGAAAATCGAAGAACAAGAAAGGGCTCTTGCGACACTTACGATGACATTATCTCTGGAGATTGCTCAAGGTTTCCGCGAATATGACTCAACAAAAGCTTTGTAGGAAGCTTTAATCGAAGTGTATGAAGGAAATGAGGATATGAAGCAAAGTCGTTAGGATATGCTATGACAGAAGTTTAATATGTTGAATCACATTCTTGGAGAAACTTTGGAAGCTCAACTACAAAATTTTATCACATTCATCAATGAGATGAGTTCAGCCAATATCGCAGTGCCAAGATAAAAAATCAACAAGAAGTTTCATAACTCTCTCCCAAAGGCATGGGATATGAATGTTGTTGGCATCAAAAAAACAAAAGATCTTCACCGACTTAGTTTGGCTGAAACCATGTCCATCATCAAAGCATGTGATCTTGATGACAAACAGAGGAGATTAATCTTGTGAACTCGTACTCAACTGTAAATCTTGGAATTTCTACAAACAATTCTCTTTCTTCCTTTACCACCCCTCAAAGTCAAGCTTTCGCCATTTCCAAACCACAAAGTCAAATGTTTACTACCCCACATTTTCAATCTTTTGCTGCTCCTCAATCATCATCATATGCCATTCCATCCATGCAAAGTGCTAATCCACAAGTTGCTTCCTCTTCAAAAGCACCTGTTTCAGCTCCTGCTCCCAAGGAAAATGAAGAAAATTTAGCTCTTGCTGACGGTCTTATAAATTGATACAATGCCTTCATAGCTGGTGAGCTACCTCCTTAATTACCTTTTGTTAATTTGGATCAAATTCAGCCTGAATATGTTGAGGAGATGGACATCACATGGAAAATTGCTATGGCAGTGTTCAGAGCCAACCAGTTCTCCAAAAAGACAGGCAAAAATAATTAGGGAATGAATGCAGAGAAGAAGGTGGGGTTCAACAAATACAAACTCCGATGCTTTAACCGACATGAACTTGACCATTTTTGTCAGAGATTGCCCTAAGCCTGACAGGAGGGAGAACAATGAAAGAATAATGGTGTCTGCGGGTAGCAGGAGGGGAGCTCCACCAGTAACCAGACCGCGGATCTTGCTGTGGTGGCTCAATCGTTTGACTGGAATGACCAAATTCAGGTCCTGAACATCTTAGGACCTGAAAATGTGCATCTTGTTCAAATCAACGACATTACAGAAGGAGAAGCTGAAGTGGACCCGGAGGCGGAGATGATGAAATTGATGGGTTTTGGTCCTAATAACATCCTTTTTTTTGTCTCATGCAAACCCTAAAGCTTGGATCTAGGTTTCTCTATTGTACATGCAATTTATCCAAGACTATAAACCCTAGATCTAGCATGCAATTAATCATATTAACATAAAATAGGGTTTAGAAATTACCTTGATTGTTATGTAGCAATAACAATCTTAAATCCTCCTTTTAATGACTTTAGAAAGCTTAGAGTCACAAATGTCACTCCTCTAATGATTCACAAACACCAAGAGCAAGAGGATGAAGAAGAGAAGAGAAGGAGGCTGCCCAAAACGTGTGGAAACCCTAGAGAACAAGTTCACCACGTTTTTGGGGCTTAAGGGTTCCTTAAATAGTGAGGCTATTAGCGTTATCTAACAAGGAAACCCTAATTTGGATGCTTAGGCCTTAAGCAACCCATGAACCCCTTTCTTAAAGGCCTTTGGACGATTTCTAATGGGTTTCCCCATAGAATTCGTCCATCCCTTTAATATGGAGTCCATTAGCCCAATATTCAACTATCACACAATTAACAGTTCTAGTCCCTTAAGTTTAATTAATGCCTTTTAGCCACAAACTTAATTCTTATTAATTCTTGACTAATATTAATTAAACAATATGATTTCTCCTTTAATATATTATTCTCATAATATATTAATAAATCATAATTAATCATTTCTCTCTATAATTCATCCTATCAAGTTGCTTTGATGAAGGCAACCCAAAAGGACCATGCACCATCGGGTCAAGTACATACCAAAATAGTTATGGACTTAGACACTAGTCCAACAGTCTCCCACATGGATAAGTCTAATAACTCTTCCGTGTATGACTTCAGATCCTGATCTGCAATTGTAGCTTTCTAAAGCCGCTGTCAACTCTGATCTTATCAGATACGCGTGTCCTTAAGATAAGGGATCATATATTCCTCCATTCTAGATATCGTATAGACTGAGACATGGATTTAAATCATTCTCTTTGTCTATTTGCTGTTTCCCGAATTCAGATTTATGATGATTGACAACAGAATACAATTGAACACATCAATTTAGTCCCGGCTTGGCCAAGCGCTTAGGTGCCATCACTAAATCATCGAGGGGCCCACAGATATCGCTTTTATCCTACTTTGCATAAAAGGAATGGATAAAGTTTGACTCAATGCTCGCTTGAACTTACTCATCAAATCACACACAACAATATGTTTTATAACACCAAGTTACTGGTGCGTTTACATATTATCAATGTGCAACCGACTCGCAAGATACAACTCACACATCTCGGTTTCAAGAATATAAGATGTTATCGTCTCACCAATCACTCGTGATGAGATCCATGAAGTGATCCATGTGAGCGTGGGTTTAATCCAATGCTCAAATCATATTCATAAGCACTCATGAACGTTGCAGCAAACATTTGCTTATGTCTAATGCTCTTTAGACAATCCACACACCAATTCACGACAATCTTCATTCATACCTACTTCCAACATATGAACGACTGTGGTCCGTTCGAATAATTTTAACTGTTCTGAACCAATTAAATTATTCAGGAAGTCAAAACATGCAAGTTGAAACACAAGAATAATACTAATCCCATATGGCCTCAAACCTTTGAGTATAAATAAAACACCTTTTATTTATCACCATATCGATTACTCATTATTTTTCGTTTCGGGTAATCAACTGCTTAATTGAATTACTTACCACACTTGTCCCATGCTCTTAGCATGAACACAATGTTTTCCTATGGTTCTTACTTTGTGAAATAGATCAAATGTACACATTACCAATCATACTCATTTCACAACTCCCAATCCCTTCTACAAGTGAAAGAATATCAAATTCTTGCCACTTATAGAATATGCTAGATTCTAACATTTTATGCAATGATCCTTTCGTAATATCACTGCACTAAAGTCACAAGGACTATTGCCAATGAAATTACAAAATCCTCTATCGGAGATTGTTACAAGACAATTCCATAGATGTGATGTCTCTCACTCAAGGTACATTCCTTTGAACATCCTTTTGCATAAAAGTTTCTAATCTAGACATAGATTCTCAATATCTAACTCCCAATATGGAAACCTTTCCATAATTACCATATGACAACTCATTCTTAATAGAATCTTTTCTATTCATAATAATGTGGATATGCTCCATCCAATATCATACTTTCAACTACTCACAAGCGACCAATCCTCGGTGAACTTTGGATTGTCCTTTGATAGTTGTTTAATTATCTAAGTCAAAACCAATTCTAGTCCCTTTTCCCTCTAAATGCGCTAGACATTTGGAAAATTTTAGAATGGTCAAATATTATAGCATTTGCAATGAATCCTATACTCGAAGCGTATGGGACACGATGCATAATGTCTTACATAAAGATTTGATACTTTATCAATCTTCTGCCATAATATTTTATGTGCTACGTTCTCACAATTCGAAATATGAAGAGGAATGCCGTAATCATAATCAAAATTTAAGAACACACTATGTATCTTTGACTAAAAATATTAACATTCCACAACCTAAGCCTTTAGATTTGAAATGAAGCATAATATTCTCTCCCTTAATTATAGCAAAACAACTATTCAATCCTTGCAACTTTGCAAAGTATGACTCTTGTTTTCTATAATTAATATTGCTAACATGCAATACTTGCCTTAATAATCATATAATCATAACATTTATGCTCCCACTATTACGATGATTATTATAAACATAACACTTATGCTCCCACTAGCTTTGACATGTATTTAGAAAACAGCTTAACATTTACAGAAAAAAATACCTATTGAATTTCTTAAGTTCATGTTTCTAATACCTAATGCTTTGATAATCCTTTATCAAGGCTTCTTAATCTCATATACCTTTATCCAAGATAGCTCATATGTGTGTCTTAAACAATTCAGACTAATTGCCAAATCTCACAATTCGAATTATGGAGAGGGATACCGTAACCATAATCAAATTTGAGAATGGAATTTTACAATTGCTATCTTCTTAAAATATCTCTTAGTGAAAGCATTTTCTCACAGTCATTTTCATGAAGGAGAAAATCTTATGACACTTAGATTTTAATGGTGTATGTGTTCCTATCCATGTGAATTTGTCAAAAACAATGTTTACGACAAATTCAAACTCATATGGACCGAACTTTCTCAATCTTGATTTCTTGCCTTATGGTAAGACGGCTGCACACCATGTCTTCCAAGTAGTTAAGCAGCTCACCCATTCCTATCAATGTACTTTTCATTGATTAATATGCTTGCCTTTTTTTTATGCATTCAAATGAGAACTCATAGGGTTCACATGCATAATTAACTCAATTGGAACGACATAGAAACAAGATAGTGTCAACACGATAGGTTGTAAACCTCAAGTCGTGTGCTAGTGATGATTGATAAGGTTTATTCTTGATTAGTTCTTGAAACTTTTCAAGATCATTAAGACTCCCACTGACTCTTTGACATATAAGATTCTTTTGTCAATAAAACATTTATTGACAAACAAATATTCAAGAGTTAGTGTAGCTTTTATCAAGACAAAACATTTCATAAAATTGGTTCTAGTTGGTCTTTGTCTTATCCAAGACATCACAACTTTCCATATTTGATGAATGTTATGAACCTTCCTAATATTTGTCACTCAATGTCACAATCTTAACTCTAAGACTTGTTTTGGAACGATGCATGATTGGCTTCTTGATTTAACCATTTCTTCAATTCTCGATTCCTCTTCTTAGACATACAATTGCACTAAGACTCACTTAGAGGATCAATTGAGATATGGTTCTTAATCATTAAGACCTATCATAAAACATAATAAAAGGTATTCTCCCTTCTTCATAGAATGGAGAAACTTTTATCTTTCTGCCTACTTGATTATTTATTCGTTCTGCTATTGATTTAAACCTTTTTCAATCAACTAAGAATTGCACTTAATCTCATAAGTGTAATCATATTTAATTATCCTTAGTAAATCATGACGAATATCTTTGTTACTCTTGTGGTGGACTTGATCAACACACAACCTTGTGTACTTGATCTCCTATTCCTTCACTTGACACTTTGTCAACGAATTAGTCTAATTTCCAAATATGAAACTTCTCATTCATCATGCAACACTTGTTGTATGATTCCAAGTCTCTATCCAATTGAAATTTGGGCGATGAGAAACTTTCCCTATTTGGTAAATTCTTGACCTTTCCATAATTAACATAATTAAGAATCACATCCATTCGTTGCAGAAATATGCGGACATCAATTTTTCATAACGATTTCATTGCAAGGAAATAAATAAATGAGTCAAACCAAAATTTATTTTATTTATAAAAGCAGCGGAAAACATTCTGTCCTTACAATGCAAAATCAATTGAAAAAACTATGTAATAAATATTCCTAACAACTCTATCATAACTTTCTAAGCTCAAAATCCATTCTTCGAATCCATGCGATCGAGATCCATTTCTTCGTGATTAGACTCATCTTGCTCTTTCATCAAGCTTCCTCTTCTTTTCATTGATCCTGCAAAACATTCAAATGCAATCTTATCACATCATGTATTAAGAATAAACAAATAGGAACTTAATGAAGTTAGATAGAGGATTTTACCTGAAGTACAACCATACTCTTTGACTCTCCCATCTTTTGGACTCTTCAGGCTCTTAGGGCAGACTTGTATCCAATGCCCTTTCTCTTGGCAGCAAACGCAGGTCGGTTCTCCTAGAACGTTCTCGGAAGCATGGTTGGTTGACTTTCCCAACAAATATGCTCCATTCCTTTGCCAAATCATTTCTGAATCAGCAGCAATGATCATGTAAGTTAGGTCAATGAGGTTTGCATCATGATCCATCATATAATACTTTCTTTTGAACTCATTATATGATTCAGGGAGTGACTGTAGAACCCAGCCTATTGCCAACTCATCATGGAATGACGCACCCAACATTATCAACCTATCGATGTGTGATTTCATTCCTAGAACGTGGGCACACACGAGTTTACCATCTTCATGTTTCATTTCCAATAGGGCTTTAGTGACATTGAACCTTTCAATTCTTCGATCTTGTGGGTTAGGGAGAACAACAGGAGGAGGAGGAGGAAGTGAATCATGATTTCTTGTTCCTCGATCGAATCTTGGAATATCATCTTCATGCGGAATGCTTGTTCCATGGGATTTGGGAAGACCATAGTTGTCACACCCCAAAACCAAGAACGGCGGAAACGTTCTGGGGCGGAGGACGTCATGTATAGTATCACAACACAGTAAATGTAAATAAGCAAACAACATAATCCATTGCATTAAATATATAATTTTAATACAAGCATGTTCTGTACAGTTATAGACACCAAAATATGTAAATAAAAATAATAAGATGAGTCTTGAATGCGCTCCATCTTCTCAAAAGCTGGCCTCGGTACCTGTCTACTGATGACCTGAGAATACAAGTTATTTTGAAAGAGTTTATCAGCATTAAGCTGGTGAGTTCATAAGTATTTTAGTGTCGATGTTTGTTGTCAAAAACGTTTGAACCTGTCTCAATTGTAAGTTTGTAAAAATGTAAGTAAGTGTTTGTAAAAGTTTGAATCTCTCAGAAAAACCTATATTTTCTATTAAAGTAACCTTCTACCAAGGCTTAACTGTTTTGTATGCTCGTTTGATGTAAAAGTGTGTAATTTCCCAAATGTAACTATCATTTAACAAAATATAGTTTGTACATTAATGTTTAAGTGAGGTTATCACTAAAATATGTAATGGGTAAATCATTGTAGTACTGTAGTTTTGTATAATAGGAACTACTGCTGTACTAACTACCTTAAACCGGATTTATATTAAGGTATAATGTGATAAATTGCACCATGCTATCGACTTGTAACAATAACATAATGAATGGTCGTAATAACGGAATGACGTTTGGCACCCGCAGACCTGCAGGTCCGGCTGTAGCTAGCAGCAAGGTGTAGGATAGTCAATCCAGTATAGATCTATACGCAAACTCACGCTCTCCCTCCAAGAGAATTCTGGCTACAACTCGGGTCATGACATTTAAGGCATGCTCCGACACAGTGGATCACAATTGTTAACGTGTTCATGTATATGTAATGTTTCTCGTTCTAGTATAGTTGTATATGTTCTCCTCCTAGTATAGTTGTATATGTTCTGTTTCTAGTATAGTTGTATATGTTCTCTTTCTAGTATAGTTGTATATGTTCCATTTCTAGTATAGTTGTATATGTTCCGTTTCTAGTATAGTTTTATATGTTCTCTTTCTAGTATAATTGTATATGTTCCGTTTCTAGTATAGTTGTATATGTTCTCTTTCTAGTATAGTTGTATATGTTCCGTTTCTAGTATAGTTGTATATGATCCTGTGTTACCCCGATGGTAACTTGCTAATGATGTACTGATAAGTATGAATATATAAGTACTTTTATGTCTATATGTGTATATTTGATATATAACTAATATTGAAACGACCTTCGGACGGTCACCCGAAATCCCACCAGACCACATCCAAATCGAGAAAAAGGAAATAGGGTAGATGGCCTTCCTAAGCCCTTTAAACATTGCTTATATATCTATACATATATGGGCATGCAATTTATAAGGAGTAAACTAAAGTTTAATAAAAGCATTTGATAAGTAACAGAGTTCGTAAAACATTTTGAAGTAAAACAGTTTGATAAACAGTTGGAACAGTGAATAAATCATTGATTTTCTAGTTATTAATCACATATGATTAATGCAATCACATGTGATTGATGCAATAACTATAAGTATTTAACTTGTATTCCCCCCCCCCCATAAAGTATTTAAAACATTTAAAAGCATTTCAAAGGTTAATTAAAGGGGTATGAACTCACCTGTGGTGAGTGGATTGGATTGAAGTATCGGATACCGTGCTAGGTGGCAAACGGAGACTTGTTCACACGCACGAGCCTAGTTATCATATAATGGGCATATATATAACTAATTAGCCAAATAATAACTTAACAAAATAAGTTGGGACACTTAGGAACATGTAAACACTTTGTATAAGTATTTTAGGTCCTAATGGTTGCATCTAAGTTGATTTGGGACAGGGCAAAAGGGTTGAAAAGCTTCCAAGAACCTAGAATAAGAGTTTACTACCCAATAAACCCCACACAAGGAGTTTACGGTCGTAAATCCTTGAGTTTACGGCCGTGAACTCTTGTCTTGGTGGTTTTGGGTGTTTAAATGTGCTAAATGAATTCTAGAATAAGCCTAGCATTTGTGGATAAATCTTTGAAGTAGTTTAAGGCCCTAGAATGCTCCTTTGAGGAGTTTACGGCCGTAAACTCCTATAGGGAGTTTGTTTTAATTCTTTTAAGCCACATGAACATAGAGGATAGCTTCTAGGTTTTTGATTTAGGCTAAGGGGGACCTTAGGCACATTTTTGTGCCTTCACTTGGAGTTTACAGCCCAAGAGTATTTTTTGGCCGTAAACTCCCTTTTAGGGATGATTTTGATGTGATTTACTCCCCTTCCAAGCCATAAGTAATAGAGAGTTAAAGTCTAAAGCCTTAAGGGTGATTTAGGGCTCACTTTGGCCCTTGAAAATGGTGTTTACGGTCCAAGAAACTCTTGGGCCGTAAACTCCAAAACCTAAGTGTTCTTGATTGTGTTCTAGCCTCAAATGATTATACATAAAGTCCTTAACTAGATACCTAACAAGGAAATGGGACTAGGTAGCCTTAAAGCTCCATTTTGGAGTTTACTCCCCAAGAACGTTCTTGGGCGGTAAACTCCCGGATCTTGCATTTTAGGCATGTAAACAATGTTATTAAGTATATAACTAGTATTAAAACACATATAGGAAAGTAGACTCACGATTTGGGATGAAAACCCGAAGATCCGTCAGAGAGAAAATGGCTTTTCTCTAGTTGGAAATGTGAATAATGAATTAATTTAATTCAGAAATCTATTTATAGTCCTAAAATATTTTGGCAAAAAATATTTTTATTCCGGAATTTAATTCTAACATTATGAAGTTTTGAAAGGCTCAAGTTTCACAAACCCATGAGCATCCACTCTCCTGATAACTCCTTTAATGTAAACCCTAATGTACACAAACTTATTCGGAAAAGTATGAAATTCACTGAAACCAGACTAGCTCCTATTGAATAGATAATGTTCGTACAAATGGAAATTTCGGGTTGTCACATCATCCCCCCGTTAGAAGGAATTTCGTCCCGAAATTAGAATTTAAGCATATATAAAGTTACAAATAATTAAGCGAAAAGATGAGGGTATTTCAGCTTCATCTCATACTCGCGTTCCCAAGTGAATTCCGGTCCTCGCTTGGCGTTCTAGCGAACCTTCACTATAGGGATACGACTTTGCTTCGTCTGCCTGACCTCACGGTCCATGATCTCTACTGGTTCTTCCACGAAGTTGAGGCTCTCGTTGATCTCGATCTCGTCGAGTGGGATTACAAGATTCTCGTCGGACAGACACTTTTTCAAGTTAGATACGTGGAATGTAGAATGTACGTTACGAAGTGTGTCGGGTAGATCGAGTTTGTAAGCTACGGGGCCGACTCTTGCAAGAATCTCGAAAGGCCCTATGTACCTCGGATTAAGCTTCCCACGCTTGCCGAAGCGTATCAAGCCTTTCCAGGGTGAGACTTTGAGAAGGACTCGGTCTCCCACCTGAAATTCCAAAGGTTTCCTTCGTTTATCAGCGTAGTTCTTCCGTCGGTCTCTAGAGGCTTTCAATCGTTCACGGATCTGAACGATTTTCTCTGTCGTTTCCCGAATGATTTCTGGACCGGTGAGAGTACTGTCGGAAGCTTGCCCCCTGGCTAATTGGGTATCACCCACCTCAGCCCAACACAGAGGGGATCTGCACTTTCGGCCGTAGAGAGCTTCAAATGGAGCAGCCTTGATGCTCGTGTGATAACTTTTATTATAGTAAAACTCGACAAGGGGTAAATGAATATCCCATGCCGTTCCAAAGTCAATCACACAGGCTCGTAACATATCTTCCAGTGTTTGGATGGTCCTCTCACTCTGTCTGTCGGTCTGTGGATGGTAGGCTGTGCTCATGTCCAGCCTTGTTCCTAGGGAATGTTGCAGTGATTGCCAGAATCTTGAGGTGAACCTACTATCTCTATCGGAGATTATGGACATAGGTACACCATGTAGCCGTACGATTTCCCTAATGTATGTTCTCGTAAGTTTCTCCATCTTGTCAGTTTCTTTGATAGGCAGGAAGTGTGCAGACTTGGGTCAATCTATCGACGATGACCCATATGGTGTCAAGTCCACCCGTTGTCTTGGGAAACTTGGTTATGAAGTCCATAGTGATCCGCTCCCACTTCCATTTTGGAATATCTGGATGTCGCAGTAAACCAGAGGGATGTCGTAACCCTAATTGCAGAACATTTGAAGGTAAGTGAATGACGATTCACTAATTTTCCACCATTAAAAACGAAAAAAGAAATTTATGTTTTAAATCTATGAAAACTCCTAGATCCTTTGAGATTCATTGAACATTTCAATGGCATGATTAAATCTCGATATGCCCCTCTAGTTTGTGACTGGGATGCCGAGGATCACAAAGCGGGTGTGAATAACCATGCAAACATACATGGTGCCCTCACATGTTACAGTCACCTATTCGATGTGCCGGTAAACCACACACGCTCCACCGAACTATGACAAACATTGAGTCACCCTTTGCTACCTTTGCTTAGAACCATTTAGTGTGCCGGTTAACCACACACGCTCCACTAACGTCTTCGCAAGGGCACAAAGTGTAATTTCATGAATTGCATCAATTCACTTTTGCCTAAAGTAACTAAGATTGGGAATTTTTGAAAAAGCATTTAGTTACTTTTGTACTTCATTATACTTATAATGGAAGGTTTCTGTCCTATCCTACCCGTTCGGCTAACGACCCTCCACTAGTCAAGAGTGCGGTGGGTAAGAGTGGATACCCATTCAATCGCCATTTTATAGGCAATTTCCTTAAACACCCCTTATAGACCAGCTTCGTGAATGAGGCCTACTAACGGTAAGACTGACTTTTACTCATACATATATATAATATTAGACTTTTAATGTTATATATAGTATAGGGTTTATTTTACACTTTTAAAATACTAGGTGTTCTAATTATACTTTTAATTTAATTAAATTGTACACCAAAACTATATGGATTTATTAAATCTCTTTTAATTATACACCTTAATTAATTGATAAAACCATAAGGGTGTGATTTGAACTTTTCAAAACTATACTAGGGTTTTAGAATTTAACATTTCTAAATTAAACTTTTAATCAACTATTAAATTCCAAAACTTGAGGGCAAGTTTTGAAACATTTCAAAACATTAGGGTTTAGATTTTAAATATTTCAAAATCAAACTTTTTAATCAAAATTTAAATTCCAAAACTTGAGGGCAAGTTTTGAAACATTTTTCAAAACATTAGGGTTTAACTATTTAAATTTCAAAAACAAAACTTTTAAGTTCAAATTTAAATTATAAAACCTAAGGGTGCATATTGAAACTTTTCAAACTAAATAGGTCAAATATTTATCTAATAATAATCCTATATTATCCATATTTAACCAAATCCATTAAACTTTTTATAAGGATAATCATTCCAAACATAAAAAAACGATTTTAGGCAATAAAAACGAGTTTTGGTAATTATCCTTGACAAAATCTGCTCAAAAAATCGAAAATCTCGTCAACAGCACCCTGGACTCGCCATGTCCACTGATGGACTCGCCGAGTTCAGCCTACTCGCCGAGTGCTACTGATGTACTCGCCGAGTCGGGGCTACTCCCCGAGTCCATAAATGGACTCGCCGAGTTGGCGGCACAAACAACAAAAAAATTTCGTTTTTTCTGATTTTTTTGCATCTATTCAATAGAAAAACGACCTAGGCTCTGATATCACTGATGGGTTTTGGTCATAATAACATCCTATGTGCTCATGCAAACCCTAAAGCTTGGATCTAGGTTTCTCTATTGTACATGCAATTTATCCAAGACTATAAACCCTAGATCTAGCATGCAATTAATCATATTAACATAAAATAGGGTTTAAGAAATTACCTTGATTGTTATGTAGCAATAACAATCTCAAATCCTCCTTGTAATGACTTTAGAAAGCTTAGAGTCACAAATGTCACTACTCTAATGGTTCACAAACACCAAGAGCAAGAGGATGAAGAAGAGAAGAAAGCTTAGAGTCACAAATGTCACTACTCTAATGGTTCACAAACACCAAGAGCAAGAGGATGAAGAAGAGAAGAGAAGGAGGCTGCCCAAAACGTGTGGAAACCCTAGAGAACAAGTTCACCACGTTTTTGGGGCTTAAGGGTTCCTTAAATAGTGAGGCTATTAGGGTTATCTAACAAGGAAACCCTAATTTGGATGCTTAGGCCCTAACCAACCCATGAACCCCTTTCTTAAAGGCCTTTGGTCGATTTATGATGGGTTTCCCCGTAGAATTCGTCCACCCCTTTAATATGGAGACCATTAGCCCAATATTCAACTATCACACAATTAACAGTTCTAGTCCCTTAAATTTAATTAATGTCTTTTAGCCACAAACTTAATTCTTATTAATTCTTGACTAATATTAATTAAACAATATGATTTCTCCTTTAATATATTATTCTCATAATATATTAATAAATCATAATTAATCCGTTCTCTCCATAATTCATCCTATCAAGTTGCTTTGATGAAGGCAACCCAAAAGGACCATGCACCATTGGGTCAAGTACATACCAAAATAGTTATGGACTTAGACACTAATCGAATAGAAATTACAATTTGCGTTCATGGTTCAAACTTCCCCAGATCCTAAAAAAAGGAGGTCAGTCATATTTCTTGCTCTCAATCATGCATTGATATTGTTAAATTTTTATGTGACCAAAATCGAATTGATAAAAAGGGATAACGGGGACCTTAAGTATGAAGGTTATACCCTTAGAAAAGGCCAAAGACCTCTAAAAGAGAAATTAGAAAGCACGACTCATGACTTTAGAGAACTACAGGAAGATTATAGCAATTTGTGTGAGAGCTACAACTTTATCGAAAAGCAACTTTCCATTGCAATTGCCGAGCTTTACACATTGAAAATTATGTTTGAAAATGCACATTTTAATTTCAGATGATTTGATGTGTCAAGTGAAGTAGTTGTGTCAATGTTGCAAAATAATTTGCGATTTAAAATTAACCAACAAAAAGGTTTAGGGTATGATAAAATTCCGCCACCATTCATTCACAATTACACTGTTGTTCCTTTGACCCAGGAAGAGAATAACCAAGAACCATTTATGGTGTATGTTAAACCAGTGGCACAGGTCACAAAAAGTAGTGCTAGGGAAATAGATACTAATATTTTTACTTCCCATGCAAATTTATCTCTAAGTCAAGGAAAGCATGAGTTTAGAAAGAATAGTGATAATAATTGTGCTTCAAAATCTTATATATTTGTTTCTGACTTGAAAACTAGTGTTTTGTCTTGTAATAATTCTATGACTAAGTCTGATGACTCAAATTTCTTTGATATGTTTGATGATCTGTTTGATAATTCAGATGTTCATGTTACAAGCACATCCACTTCACCCTCACCAGTAACACAACCTGATTCTTGCACATGTACTTGTGGGAAGAGTAAGGTTGTCATTAAAAAAAATAAACCAGGAAAAGGTGGTACCAGTTTTTATACCAAAAAGCGAACATGTTTTAACTGTGGAATAGCTAGTCATATAGCTCGAAATTTTCCTAATCAGGCATTTGATCATTTTTCTGCACCGAGAAGAGAAAACGAGTCTCGAGGAAGGTCTCTAACGAGAAAGTCCTCAAGATCTCGTCTTCGTGATGGTGATCGGAAAGTTCATAATGATAAGAAAAAGGCTAATCCTAGACCGAACAAACAGGTTTTCTCTAAACCAGCCACAAGTACTGTGCCGAAATCAACTGTGGTTGAGCCAAGGTCAATTTCGTCAAAGGGTGCGTCTGGATATTTGACTAATTGTTGCTGAGAATCTAAAAGCTCACAGAAAAGGAAAAACGTTTCTAAATCACCTGTGAATACCTTAGAAGCTAACTACCAATGGGTGCCCAAATCTACAACTGTCGGATATCATCATCCTCTGAAAGTGTTTCTGATATCAATACAAAATTGAAAAATCAAAAAGATAAATGTATCAAACTCAAGGGTACACCCAGGGTTGTAATGACTTGGGTTCCGAAATCTAAATAATCCCGCTCATTGTGTAGGAACAGCTGCGGAGGAATGTCGCTAGACCATGGTATGTTGACAGTGGTTGTTCCAGGCACATGATAGGAGATATCTCCCAACTGCAGAACATTCAAAATTTTAATTAGGGATACGTTTCCTTTGCGAGAGGAGATGGCGGAAAAATCACTCAAAAAGGAACAATTTCAAATAGAGTGATAAGCTTCAAGATTGTTAACTACGCGCCCAAGTTAATGCACAGTTTGTTGAGCGTCTCTCAGATTTGTGACAGGGCTATTCGATGCATTTCACCGATAAAGAATGTCTAATTTTGAAGCCAGGCATTGTCATTCCAGATGAATGGATTCTGGTGAAATCAAAATCCGATGGCAATACGTATATCATTGATATGAACAACAATCTTCCTGAACAATTCACTTGCCTTTTCTTAAAGGTTTTCGAGCACAATGCTATGTTGTGGCATCGAAGACTCGATAATGCTAACGTAAAGAACTTGAATCAACTTGATAAGAATGAAATAGTGCACAGGCTTCCTGTCACAAATTTCATCACGTTGGAAAAGTGTGTTGCATGCGCCCAAGGAAAGCATGACAGAAAACCAAACCTACCTAAACAGGTCAATTCAATCAACCAGGTGCTCCAGCTGTTACATATGGACTTCTTTGGTCGGGTCAACACCCTCAGCATCAACATAAATTCATATTGCCTGGTTGTGATCGATGACTTCTCGCGGTTCATGTGGGTTTTCTTCTTGTCTAACAAGGCTGAGGTTGCTAACTTGATTAAGAAGTTTATTGTGATGATAGAGAACCAAACCAACCACCAAGTGAAGGCGCTTATAACTGACAATGAGATGGAATTCAAAAATGTCGTTCTCAATCACTTATGTGCGGAAAAGGGGATAGTGCATCAATACAGTGTCGTTTGCACACTACAACAAAATGGTGTCGCTGAGTTGTGAAACCGAACTCTACAAGACACCGCAAGGACCTTGTTATGTGATTCCAAACTTCCGATTTTCTTTTGGGATGAGGCGATCAACACGGCGTGTTATGTTCAAAATCGTGTTCTGATCAACAAAGCTCAGATGAAGACTCCATATGAAATTCTCTATGGTCACAAGCCATCTGTTAGTCACTTTCGTATCTTTGGCTGTCCTTGCACCCTCCTTCATCTGGAATCCAATCCCAAATTTAACGCCAAAGCCGATGATTGTTACTTTGTGGGGTATGCTTCTCGCACGGCGTACATAGTCTACAATAAAAAGACAAAGCAAATTGTAGAATCCTTCGACGTGCGCTGGTTGAAGGAGAACGAGACGGATGCCACAATAGGTCCAGATTGGTTGTTTGACTACACATCTTTATTCAAATCATACAATGTGTCTTCAGATGATTTGTCTGGTTCCAGCTCTGGTTCGAAGATTGTGATTGAAGATGAAGACAAAGAAGTTGTTTACAGTATGCCAGTGGTGTCTTCTACGCCTCCTTCAGTGAATGCATCTGTTCCAAGTGATTTGTCATAGTCTTCGTGTCAACAAAACAATCCAGATGCTGATGTCACTCCTCTTACTCTTGATGAAAGAGAGTTCATGTCCAGAGATGCTTTTGTTGTTACTCAAACATTTATGGAACTTCTCTTTCCCGAACTGATTGCTAATGAGTTCGTGGCAAACCCGTCTCACGATTCCATACCGTCTAAGGTGGGTCACTAAGCAGATGATCGATTTGTCAATATTCATAACCTTCCCATAACACTCAAAGACATCAGCCAGGAGCTTCCTTCCAAAATTCAACGCGATCACCCGATCGATAACGTCATTGGTCAGTTGGGCAACGATGTTTGAATGCGGAGTTAGAGTGGAGATGTAAATACATGTCTCTATTCTCATATCTCAAATAGAGCCAAAGAATGTTGAAATAGCTTTCAATGAACCCAGTTGGGTGGATGCTATGCATGAGGAGTTGAATCAGTTTGAAAAGTTGGGGGTTTGGAAGTTGGTTGAATTACCTAAGGACAAGAAGTCACTTGACACACACTGGGTTTATCGCAACTATCAAGATGATTTAGGGATTATTGTGTGGAATAAGGCCTAATTGGTTGTACGTGGATTTCGCTAAGTTGAGGGTCTGATGGCTCGCTTGGAGGCTATTCGCATTTTCCTCGCGTACGCTTCTTACATGAAATTTATGGTTTACTAGATGGATGTCAAGACTGCCTTCCTGTATGGAGATGTGAAGGAAGAAATCTATGTTGATCAACATCCTGGGTTTGTAAACTCAAAGTTTCCGAATCAAATCTATAAGTTGGACAATGCTCTATACGGGTTAGACCAAGCTCCAAGGGCATGGTATGCAACTCTTACGAAGCACTTTCTTGAGCATGGCTATTCACGGTGAACAATTGATCAAACCCTATTCATTAAGAATGTTGGTGCCGATTAGATTCTTGTTCAAATATACATTGTTGACATCATATTCGGGTCAACATGTCCACAGCTATGCAAGGAATTCGAAAGCGTAACGAAGAAGAGGTTCGAGATGTGTTCTCTGGGGGAGATGACCATGTTTTTGGGGCTTCAGTTCATACAAGACTCAACCGGAATCCTTTTACATCAATTCTAGTGTGTTGAAGATATGCTAGAGAAGTTCGGGTTTCGAGACGCAAAACCTGCCTTGACGCCAATGGCCAAGAGGCCTTTGTTGATTCCAAATATGGAAGGTGAATCCGTAGATTAGACTGACTATAGATCAATAATCGGATCATTATTGTATCTATCCACAAGCAGGCCAGACATCATGTTCCCAGTTTGTTAATGCGCAGGATACCAGGCTAATCCTAAAGTTTCACATCTTATTGTTGTCAAAAGAATCTTTCGGTTTCTCAAAGGCAACCCAAAATTGGGTCTTTGGTACCCAAAAAATTCTGAATTTTATTTATATGCTTTTGCTGACAGTAATTATGGAGGCTATGAGCTTGACAGGAAATCAACGTCTGGCGGATGTCAATTTCTTGGAGACTGGCTGGTGTCATGGCAGTGCAAGAAACAACATATAGTTGAAACCTGAACGACAGAGGTGGAATACGTAGCTGCTTATGCATGTTGTTCTCAAGTTATCTGGATACAACATCAATTACTGGATTACAGTTTGAAATTTCTTGAAACCCCTGATTTTTGTGATAATGAAGCTGCAACAAATTGTTTAAAATCCAGTCCAACACTCGAAAACCCAGCACATCGATATCAAACTGCATTTTATCAGAGATTATTATGAGCGTTCGCTCATTCGGTTGGGACAGGTTCCCACTACCAATAATGTGGCGGATTTGTTCACAAAACCGTTTAACAAAGCTTGATTTGATGTGCTTGTGGGATTTTTGAAAATGATACGCTTTGAGGACTAATTTTTGTTTAGGTTAGTTTAAATTTGCACATTTAATTTTCATTTTCACCCTTGCACAAATTTAGATGGAGAAATTAAACAAAAACAAAATTAAAATTAGAATATTAAAAAAATCCAAAAAGCAGTTGCATTTGTGTAAGTGTTGTGTTGGGAAGTGATATATTCATTCGATAACAGGCAATTTGAATCTGTGTAATGTACCAAAGTTGAATTGTCTAGGCTCTGTTTTCAATGCGCTGGTAGACACGAAAGATTTAAATGGACTTGACTAGGTGTAGATGAACTTAAGGAATCTATAGATTTGACAAATCTTAACATAGATAGTTCCATTTAGTCTGACAATACGGCGCTTGGGTTGATTGAGCAAGGAGATATACATGAGAATCCATAGGTCGCACTAAAGCAATCCGTATCTAGAACCGTGGTTTAACTCTTCCTCGATGTATGGACTCTGTCCTTAATTTCGGTATTGACGAGACGATTGGGGAATTCCGATAAAGTTGGTCTGTATAAGGTTATTTTTTTTGCTTTCCTTCTGTTAGTCATATTTTTCCTCCTCTGCATGATTGAAATACATCAGACCTGGACTGCAACATATGCAATTCTATTTCTCTGCATCTTTTTGTTGGATTAGTGTCTAAGGCTGCAACTATATTAGGCAAGTATTTGACCCGGTTGTGCATGGTCCTTTTGGGTTGCCTTCACCATAGCAACTTGATAGGATGATTTATTAAGAGAGAGTAAATATTATTATAAAGAATAATAATATTGTTAATATAAGTCATAGAATTAATTAGAATTAATTTGGTGACTTAAAGAGATTAATTTAATAAGAGGGTATAAACTGTCAATTATTTGATAGTTAAACTTTAGACTGTAAATCCATATAGATATATGATGGACGAATTCTAGAAGCTAAAGGATAGCTAAAATCGTCCATGGTGTTATCTAGGAATGGATTTTGATAGCCTTAAGAGAAGATCATCCAATAGGGTTTAGGTTGTAACCCTTAAGGAGTCTACAAGTATAAATAGACCCCGTGGCTATGGGAATTCGATACTTCACCTAAAGTAGAGAAGCTCTGGCCGAAATTCCTCCCCTCTCCTCTCTCCCAAATCATCCTCCTTGCTATTTGGTGTTTGTAAGCCATTAGAGGAGTGACAATTGTGACTCTAGAAGCTCCAAGACAACAAGCTCATCAAAGGAATTCAAAGGTATGGTTCTAGATCTGTTTCAATGTTGTTATTTAACCTAATTAGCTATTAGAAGTCTTGGATTCAAAGCATGTTTAATTAGAAAGCCTAGATCCGAGCATTAGGGTTTTGCATGCGCACATAGGAAAGTTCTTATGGCTAAAACCCATCAGTGGTATCAGAGCCTTGCTTGGTTTTCATTAAATTGTTGCTTAGTTGTATGAAACAAACCTGCAAAATTCGAATTTTTGGTTTCTAAGTCATGGACTCGGCGAGTTCCAAAGTGGACTCGGCGAGTTGGCCTGACTCGGCGAGTCCCTTTGTGCACTCGGCGAGTCCAAGCATCAGGAATGGCCAGATTCGGGATTTTTTCATAATTATCTTATGGAAACTTTCCTTAATCATATTAGATCAAACCTAATCCGATTTCTTGATATTTATGACTATAATCTTGATCTAATTAAAGGTAATTATCAACTAATAAAATATTTAATTTCCTTATATGATAACTAATTAATTATTTTGATTATTTTGTTAATTATCTTAAAAGAAATATTAAATAAATCAAACATAGATAATTAGGAAATTAATTGTTAATTGAAATTATTTGTTATTTGATCCTCCATGTTTTAAATGTTTAAAACTTGTCCTCAAGTTTTGAAATTTATATTTGTGATTAAAAGCTTTAATTTAGACAACTTAAATTTCAAACCCTAGATTTTAAAAGGTTTAAAATACAACCCTATACTAATATGATATTACTAGAATAATATATATATATATATATATATATATATATATATATATATATATATATATATATATATATATATATATATGTATAACTAAAATGCTAGTCTTACCGTTAGTAGGCCTCATTCACGAAGCCGATCTATAAGGTGGGTATAAGGTTGCAGCCTATAAAATGGCGCTTAATGGGTGTACACTCACACCCATCGCTTGCTTGATCGGTGGAGGGTCGTTAGCCGAACGAGTAGGATAGGGCAACCTCATTAAAAGTATTCATAAGTAATACAAAGTAAGTACACAATTTTAAAATTTCCCAATCTTAGTTACTTTAGGAAAAGTGAATTGATGCAATCCCATGAAGTTACACTTTTCACCCTTGCTAAGAAGTTAGTGGAGCGTGTGTGGTTTACCGGCACACTAATTGGTTCTAAGCAAAGGTGGCAAAGGGTGATTCATTGTTTGTCATAGTTCAATGGAGCGTGTGTGGTTTACCGGCACATCGAATAGGTGATTGTTAGAATGAAGGCACCATGTGAATTTGCATGGTAATTCACACCCGCTTTGTGATCCTCGGTATCCCAGTCACAAACAAGAGGGGCATATCGAGATTTAAACATGCCATTGAATAGTTTCAATGAATCTCATCCGAACCTAGGAATTCTCAATACACTTAGGACTAATAGTTAGGTTTTGTGATGGAGAATTAGTGAATCGTCATTCACTTACCTTCAATTTATTTGCATGTTAGATTACGGCATCCCTTTTCTAGTATGTAAATGTTATTGTTGGATCCTAGCCCTAATTTTTCTTATTGGGTGATAATTAGGGATTCTTATTCTAATCTATCTTTGTCCTTTCTATTTGTAGATGTCAAACGCTAACAACGCTGCTGCTAGTTCTTTCACGTTGATGAGCCTTTGTCAAAAGGTCACCTTCGATGGAACGAACTTTAGCGAATGGATAAGATACATTCACACCATTGCTCGCTATGAGGATAAGGAGTATGTCCTCGATGAGAAGCTCGAGAAAATCAACGCTGAAATCGCTACTCCGGCTGAAATTACCGCTTTTGAAACTCATGAGCGAGATGCAACGAAGGTACATTGCATCATGATAGCCACCATGAACTCCGAATTCCAAAAGTCCTACGAGGACATGTACCCGTACGAGATGCATCAAGACTTATTGGAGAGATACCACCAGAATGCGAGACAAGAGCGTTATGAGATTTTCACCAAGATGATTTCCGCTAAGATGGGTCATGGAGAATCTCTTACCGTGCACCTGTAAAAGATGCAAAGGTATGTCGACCGCCTTCGCAATTTAAATGTTGACTTTGGAGAAGACTTGGCGATCGACATCGTGCTTCACTCTTTGCCTCCGATGTACAATCAATTTAGGATGACCTACCACATGAACAAAGAAGAGGTCACCCTAAGCAAACTCCAAGGTCTCTTGAGGGTCACTGAGAGCAACTTCAAAGACAAGTCTGTTGCACCAACTCCCAATCCGCCCGCTGCTCCTGTCTTGGCTATCGGTCAAGGGAAGGGAAAGAAGAGGAAGGCTTCGTCTAAGAACTATCGCATGGTTAAAGCCCGAGATGGTGCCTCTTCTAGTGGGACAAAAGTTGATCCCGCTAAGCCGTGCCCTAACCCGAAGGAGGCAGAATGCCACCACTGCCACACGATAGGACATTGGAAGAGAAGCTGCCCAGAGTACTTGCAAGCCATCAAGGAAGGAAAGATCAAGCCATCTTTCGCAGGTATATACACAATTAAATCTAACGATTCTAATCATGCTATTTCTTGGGTTCTTGATACCGGTTGTGGTTACTACATTTGTTCTAATGTGCAGGGACTAAGAAGAAGTAGGGATGTGGAGCAAGGAAGAATCAATCTAATCATGGGGAACAGAAGATCGTCGCCTGTGACCAAGATTGGAGTGTATTCTTTAGTGCTTAGGAATAATTTATGTTTAGATTTGAACAATTGTTGCTATTCGCCAGAAATGGCTAGAAACATCATTTCATTTCATGGTTTATATAGACAAGGTTTTAGATTTTCTTTTAATAATGAGAATGGTTCTATTTTGGCTTATCTAAATGGTGTCTTTTACTTTGAAGCTATACCATGTAATGGAATTTATGAAACTATTATGATTGTTGATAACTTAGGAAATGATGTTTTGAATATAGATTCTTCCACTAGTATGGATAAAGCATCCTTGTGGCACTGTCGTCTTGGACATGTCAACAAGAAACGCATAGACAAACTCCTAAAGGATGGAGTGTTGGAGTCATTCGACCTTAGGGAAGATGACACATGCGAGTCTTGTTTACTTGGAAAGATGACTAAGTCACTCTTCACGAGTACGTGTGAAAGGGGTGAAGGTCTATTGGACTTAATACATACCGATGTATGTGGACCGTTTAGATCAACCACGAAGGATGGGAACCGCTTCTACGTGACTTTTACCGATGATTATAGCAGATATGGGTATATCTATTTAATCAAGCAAAAGTCAGAAACCTTTGAAAAGTTCAAAGAGTTTAAGAATGAAGTGGAGAATCAATTGGGCAGGAAAATCAAGATGCTTCGATCCGATCGAGGAGGAGAGTACCTAAGTCTTGAATTGCACGATTATCTCAAGGAGTGTGGAATAGTTTCACAATTAACGCCTCCTAGGACACCGCAGTTGAATGGTGTGGTAGAAAGGCGTAATCGAACCTTATTGGATATGGTTCGCTCTATGATGAGTCGTGCTTCACTACCTATCTCTTTTTGGGGGTATGCCTTAAAGACTGTCGCCCATATCCTTAACCGAGTCCCTACTAAGAAGGTTGCCAAAACACCTCACGAGATGTGGACAGGGAAAGCTCCCTCGTTGGCACATATCAAGGTTTGGGGTTGTGAGGCTTTCGTAAGACAAGATACTCATGACAAACTCGAACCTCGAAGTGAGCGATGTATTTTCATCGGCTATCCGCAGACGTCCTTTGGATATCTCTTCTATAGACCGAAGGACAATGTTGTCTTTGTGGCGAGGAGAGGAGTTTTCCGAGAGCGAGAACTCATAAGCCAAGGAGACAGTGGGAGGCAAATCGAACTTGAAGAGATTCAAGAGTCGATAGATGAAGGAACCTCTACTGCTTGCACTCAACCCGAGGAGGAAACTCCGGTTGAACCGATTGACGAGTCCTTACCTCTTAGACGTTCCGATAGAGTTAGAGTTCATCCCTAGTTTTATGGTTTTCATATTACTACCGAAGGGGACACGTATATTAGTGATGGTACACTAGTAAACCTTGATGAACCTAATAGCTATAAGGAAGCCATGGCAGGCCCGGAGTCTGCAAGATGGAAAGAGGCGATGGATAGCGAGATCCAATCCATGTATGATAACCAAGTTTGGAATTTGGTTGATTATGTGCCCGGACGTAAGACCGTTGGGTGCAAATGGATCTTCAAGAAGAAGACCAACGTGGATGGTAAAGTACACACATATAAAGCGCGATTGGTTGCGAAGGGCTTTACTTAAACTCCCGGAGTTGACTATGATGAGACCTTCTCACCAGTTGCGAAGATTAAATCTATTAGAGTGATGCTAGCTATTGCCACATTTTATGATTATGAGATTTGGCAAATGGATGTCAAGACCCCTTTCCTTAACGGAAAGTTGGCTAAGGATGTTTACATGGCTCAGCCAGAGGGGTTTGTGGATCCGAAGCATCCGAATAGAGTGTGTAAGCTTGAGAAGTCCATTTATGGACTTAAGCAAGCGTCTCGCAGATGGAATCTTTGCTTCGATGAGAAAGTCAAAGAGTTTGGATTTGTACGAAGCGAAGATGAATTGTGTGTATATGTCAAAGCCAGTGGGAGTATAGTAAGCTTCCTCGTTGTATATGTCGATGACATATTACTCATAGGAAACGACATCTCGACTCTGCAGGAGGTTAAGTCCTGGCTCGGGAAGTGCTTCGCTATGAAGGACCTCGGAGAAGCTTCTTACATTTTGGGAATAAGGATAGTAAGAGAAAGAAGTAAGAGACTAATTGGACTTAGTCAGAATACTTACTTAGAGAAGGTACTAAAACGTTTTAGTATGGAAAACTCAAAGAAGGGAGAATTACCGATACAAAGTAATGCCAAGTTGAGTAAGACTCAAAGTCCGAGTACCGAAGCTGAGATAGCAGAAATGAGCCGAGTATCATACGCTTCCGCAGTTGGCTCAATCATGTACGCTATGACTTGTACTCGCCCTGATGTAGCCTTTGTTTTGAGCATGGTTAGCAGATATCAAGGGAATCCTGGCAAAGCACATTGGATTGCGGTGAAGAATATCCTTAAGTACCTTCGGAGGACGAAGGAATGGTTCTTAGTCATCGGAGGGAGTGATTACTTGAAGGTGCGAGGGTATAGTGACGCTAGTTTTCAGACCGATAGGGACAACTACCATTCGCAGTCGGGCTGGGTCTTTACCATAAATGGAGGAGCAGTGACATGGAAGAGTTCCAAGCAGGAAACCGTAGCTGATTCAGCATGCGAATCAGAGTAAATTGCAGCGAGCGAAGCGTCGAAGGAGGCAATATGGCTAAAGAACTTCATCGGTGATCTTGGAGTTGTACCTGCCATAAAGGAGCCCATGGAGATTTTGTGTGATAACGAAGGAGCGGTTGCCTTGACCAAGGAACCGAGGGATCATGGTAGATCACGACATATCGACAGAAAATATCACTTCATCAGACATCGTGTAGAAGAAGGACAACTCATAGTGAAGAGGATATCATCAAAAGATAACCCAGTAGATCCGCTTACGAAGGGACTAAGTAGGGTTAGGCACTTGCAGCATGCTAGGAGTATTGGGCTGAAGGATGATATTAGCATAGATTAGATAGTATTAGAAACGTATAATAGATAAATGTAATTAACATTTGATGATTAAATAAAGGAGTTTTATTTATGAGTAATGTTACTATCTTATGTTAATGGTTTAACTATGGTTTCACTTTGCATGTTTTGACTTCCAGAATAATTGAGTTTATTAGGAATAATCGAATTGTTCAAATTGTCCACAATCGTTCATATGTTGGAAGTAGATATGAATGAAGATTGTCATAAATTGGTGTGTAGAATGTCTAAATGGTATTAGACATAGCAAAGGGTTGCTGCAACGATCATGAGTGCTTATGAACTAGTTTTGAGCATTGGAACAAACCCGCGCTTGCTGGAATCATCTTATGGAATAAGATATAAAAGGGTGATCGCAAGACGATAATATCATATAGTCTTAAAACCTAGATATATGGTTTGTTATTTGTTAATTGATTGTACATTGATAATACCAAACCGCATCAGTAACTCGGTGTTATAAAGCGCATTGTTGTGTACAGTTGGTTAATGAATAAGTAAATGCATATAAGTCGAAGTTTATCTGTAACTTTTATCTAAGAAGGTAAAAGCGATATCTCGGCCGCTCGATGATTTGATTTGACTTATGTGCCGGGCCCGGTCAGAACTGAATTGATGTGTTCGATTAAGTTCTATGTCGAATAAATCGGACATCAGGAAACCTAAATGCTTGACTAACCATTCCATAGGATTGTCAGTATGATATCTAACAAAGGACTGTATGATCCCTTATCTAAAGGACACGATTGATTAGATCAGAGTTTGACAGCATCTTTGAGAGCTACGATTGCAAACCGAATTGCACTTGTACATATAGTTACTAGACTTATCCATGTGGGAGACTGTTGGATTAGTGTCTAAGGCTGCAACTATATTAGGCAAGTATTTGACCCAGTTGTGCATGGTCCTTTTGGGTTGCCTTCACCATAGCAACTTGATAGGATGATTTATTAAGAGAGAGTAAATATTATTATAAAGAATAATAATATAGTTAATATAAGTCATAGAATTAATTAGAATTAATTTGGTGACTTAAAGAGATTAATTTAATAAGAGGCTATAAACTGTCAATTGTTTGATAGTTAAACTTTAGACTGTAAATCCATATAGATATATAATGGACAAATTCTAGAAGCTAAAGGATAGCTAAAATCGTCCATGGTGTTATTTAGGAATGGATTTGGATAGCCTTAAGAGAAGATTATCCAATAGGGTTTAGGTTGTAACCCTTAAGGAGTCTACAAGTATAAATAGACCCCATGGCTATGGGAATTCAGTACTTCTCCAAAAGTAGAGAAGCTCTGGCTAAAATTCCTCCCCTCCCCTCTCTCCCAAATCATCCTCCTTGTTATTTGGTGTTTGTAAGCCATTAGAAGAGTGACAATTGTGACTCTAGAAGCTCCAAGACAACAAGGTCATCAAAGGAATTCAAAGGTATGGTTCTAGATCTGTTTCAATGTTGTTATTTAACCTAATTAGCTATTAGAAGTCTTGGATTCAAAGCATGTTTAATTAGAAAGCCTAGATCTGAGCATTAGGGTTTTGTATGCGCACATAGGAAAGTTCTTATGGCTAAAAGCCATCACTTTTATCTATGGAATTCTTCCTATCTGTTAGCTATATGATGTCTCCTTTGCGTGATTGAAATACATCCGACCTGGTACACAACATATGCACCATTCTACTTCTCAATCCCTCTAAATCTGGTTAGTCAAATGCTTCACCCTCTGCGAGATCGAAAGAGATCCGACCTAGGTGTACAACATATGCATTTTAAATCTGACTTCTCCCAAAATAATTGTCTGCTCACCTAAAGTAAGGAGTATTTTGGAAGTCCTTGATTATTGGGGTATATTAGGAAGCGGGAAACGTGTTGTAGTACATTTAAAATTGAAAAATCACTAGGTTGTCTGTAGATCTCACTGATCAATTTAGGTGGACAACAATATCCTTGGTTGTCGTCAAATGAATGGTCCTTAGGAATTTTATCTAGAAACGTAAGGTCACAATGCCTTGTCATTTAAACTATGTCAAACAATTTGTTACAATCTTTCATGTTTATGTGGACCACATTACTGGCGATCGACCAGATCTAGACATGAAGGTATAGGTACTGTCTAATAACTTTGATCCCAATATCACAAAATATTATTATCGTTAGTTGAGGTGAAATTAGTGATAATTCATTTTAATTTCAATTTTAATTTTAATTTTTATTTTTATTTTTATTTTTATCTTGCTAAAAATAAAAAATTAAAAAATTAAAATAGTTTAGTTTAATTTTTAGAATTTGTTTTATTTTATTTTATTTTTATATAGTCCTCAAAATGCATTATTTTTAATTCTTATAGGGTTTCAAAGCACTTCATGGACGATGACAATGGGCCCCCTTGATGAAGTGTAGGTTAAAAGCCCAAGACTTGTCTTTTCCCTATAAATAGTTATGTATTATTCATAATTATGGTTCAGAGTGAGACAAAATGTAGCAGCCACGTTGTGAGGTTTCTTGTAGAGTTAGATTTTTATTTCTTAAAAGTGTAATCTGTTCCTCATTATTTAATAAATCGAGTGATCATTCGACATATCTTCATATTTGTGTTTCTTCTTATTTTCCACATCTTGTTCTCAAACCACAATTAGGGTTTTATTCCCAACAAGTGGTATCAGAGCGGGTCTTTGAAGATCTATTGATTTTTGAAGTATCGGCTCTTGGTTTGGTGATTTTCTACACAAGTTTTTGAAGATTATTGGCATTTTGACGTCTTGGAATCAAAATTTTGTTCAAGTTACTGTTCATGGACATTTATGATGTTCTTCTACTGTTGAACTCATATTTTTTTTTTAATCTGATTCGTTCTTCTATTCATATTAGATCTGTTCTTTTGCTTAATCCAAAAATCCCTTTGTTTTGACCATGTTGGATCCATTCGTATCAATTTTTTTCAATCTGGCCAAAACTCTTGGCCAATTCAATGTACATGGTCCACATGATTATTGTCGATCCAATTTTTTATTCCTTGGTTGTATGCGTATTTTGCATCTGATTTCGTTCCTTTAGTATTCTATTCTAAATCTACAATCAATGATTTGTTTGACGTTAATGGTCTTCATCGTGTGTATATCAATTCTCATGAATTGATTTTTGTTAGTTTTAATCCAAGATCATATTATCATCAATTTTCTCGTTCCTATTCTTATAGTCAATTTGATTTCATGATTATTAATTTGATTCATGTCAAACATGAAAATTTATGATGATCGGTGAGTGAAATCGATATTTGATGAATCAATTTGGTGTTTCATTGAATGCTAATCTCGAAGTCTGGTGATGAACGGACGAAGCAATCGGATGTGAAGACTGAATCGTTTTTCTTGGAGTATCGGATTCTTGGTTGTTTATCGTGATTCTGATTTTGATCGGAATTAATTTGATGACTGGTTCGCAATCGCTAAATGGGTTTTACATTCGGGGTAAAAGTCAAAATTGGGGTAATCGGGCTCTCTGCCTTCATAATTGAAATCGGGAGTGGCATGTGAACGACCGAAATTGGGGTGGTTGTGTGCTTATTCGCTATCACTAGTCAATCATAAAGTCAAAATCGACTGTGACTCGGACGTGAAACATTGCTCGGTATTGGCGCTATGTTTGATCGATATGGACGTACAGGTTCGTTGTTGGATACTTAACCAATCTCAGATTCATAACTACTACAATTGTTAAATGCGAACCTGTGCTCGTTGATTGGGTTGTTGCGATTTTGGAATTGATTTGAAGCGAACGATCAAGGATTCGGTATTGGATCTTGGACTCGCACTCGTTATTGCTCAACAATGAACCTGGAACGAACTTATGTTCGTTTGTTAGGCATGGAATGAAAGAGGGGAAAGCGAACCTGTGATTCGGTTTGGCTAAGGTTTCGCTTTTGTCATGAGATTGGATTCACATCGTGATGCTCGGAACGAACATGGTTTCATTTTTGTAGCAAAGATCTTGGAACAAACTTAGATTCGGTTGCTTGTGCTTGAAATGAAAGTGCACTGAAGTGGTGGTATTCGAAGTTACAAGACGTTCCAATCAGGCTCGTACATCAGGGGTATATTGGGAAGATGACATGATATTACATTTTTGGTCCCTATATCTTTAGCATCTTGGCAATTTCAGATAATTTTTGGAACTTGTTACAAATTAAAGAGAAAATGATGTAGAATTACCATTCTAGCCCCTGTCTTTTAGCAAGTGACAATTTCTGCACAATATTCAGAAAAGTTTACAAATTTGTGGGCTTGTGAACAGTTTTGGATTTTTTTAATGCATATATTTTTTTCGTGAACTACAAAATAAAGATTCCATCAAGTCTTCGCAGTTCGGAAAGTCGTTTTTCGTAATAACGACAAATTTTCATGACTTTTTCAGAATTTATCCTTCATTATGTGTATCATTTTATCGCGGGGAGCACAACAATTTTTTTTTTGTCAATTCAAGATCATTCTCATGACCATTTGAAGGCTTTATAATGATGTTTTTATTATAAATCGGGGGAGAATTTGGTATGGCTATTCAAAATTGGATTTGTTACTTTTTAAATTTGAAGATTTTTCATAAAGCTTGTGGTAGAATTATGAAGGTAGCTTTTACAGTAGCAGTTCTTCATCGAGTTTTCTATAGCTTTTGCAGAGAAGTATCCTTTACAGTAACAGTTCTTCATCGAGCTCTTCGATCAAGTGGCGTTACAAATCTTAAAATTTGGGTTGTTACATGATAATTTTTGGTCGCTTATATCATTAGCATATTTGAAGATCATTATGACTTGGAGGGGGAGCTCTTCAAATACAAGAAGTGATTTGGTTTCTTTCTTATGAAATAGGTTTTTATGGCGCGTTTAGATTTATTGAAGATCTTTAGGATTACTTCAGAAAATGAAGTTTAAAAACATTACTTCAGTGCTTGGTTTATGTATATATATATATATATATATATATATATATATATATATATATATATATATCCTAGAACCCGTGGTTGAAGACTATTGAAGAATCAAGATTCGTGGATTGCTTCAAATATTCCTCTTTTCAAGATCTTTTCCTATTAGCTAGATGCTTGTTTTGGAAGTTAAAGCATTATCATCCATTCAATACTTTAAGGGGGAGATTTTAGGGTTTCAAAGCACTCCATGGATGATGGCAATGGGCCCCCTTGATTAAGTGTAAGTTAAAAACCTAAGACTTGTGTTTTCCCTATAAATACTCATGTATTATTCATAATAAGGGTTAAGAGTGAGACAAAATGTAGCTGCCAAGTTGTGAGGTTTCTTGTAGAGTTAGATTCTTATTTCTTAAAAGTGTAATATGTTCCTCATAATTGAATAAATCGAATGATCATTCGACATATCTTCATATTTGTGTTTGTTCTTATTTTTCGCATCTTGTTCATCAAATCATAATTAGGGTTTTATTCCCAACAATTATTTTTGGTATTGGGCTTAATTTTTGAAGCATTTTGGGTTGCAGCCCATGGACTTTGGACCGGGTCTTGGGTCCAAGTATATATAGTATTTTGTGTGGCTGTAAACTCTCTTCTCACTAATTTTTCCTTGTGTCCGTAAACCCCCTCCCGAATCCTCTCACTGTTGTTCATCGATTCATCCTTAATCCACCTTTTTACTCGAAAATGTTTGTTTAATCATGTAGCTATGCTCATTGCGATCACCAAGATGCTAATCTAACACAAAATCAATCGTGAATTGAGGGTGAAATCAAAGAAATCGAACTGATCGTCGTTTACGGCCAATTGAAGGATTTACGGCCAGTGGAAGGGTGTATGGCCGTACACTCCTTTATGTGACAACCCGAAATTTTCATTTTGACAAAATCTAAAGTCAATCACTTCAATTAAAAGTCAATTACATTTCTAATAACTATCAGCCAATTTAAAAGTCCGTTTGAGTGTTTTTAGTGTTTATTCTTTAAACGAACGAAGGAAAGGAAGTACCGTCTCGGGTCTTGGAATTACAAAACCACACATACCACCCTAATAAGGAGTTCATGACCAAAATTTTACAGTTTTGGCTGTAAACTCCCTTGTGGCCGTGAACTCATGCCTTAGGCATGAGTTTACTCCCTGAACTCTTCATTTCTAACTTCGATTCCCAAGAAAACCCTCCATTCTCTCTCAACTATCATCCCATTCTTCACCCGATCTTCCGAAAACATAAGTGTTTCTCAACTTGATTTTTTGTTATAACCTAACATCTAGTAGTTATACATCATTTGATCCATTCATTATTGATTTAGAGCTAAATCTTCAAGTGTCCTTCAAAACACCAAGAACACACACTAGTGTTCTTGGACCTTAAACACCAAATCAAGCTTCTATCATGTAAGTACACTTGCCCTAGCTTCTTTTGTGCTTAATGTGAACTTGATAACACTTGAAAATCATCAAATAACATAAGAAAAAAGGAGTTTACGGCCAAGGATGTTCTTGGGCTATAAACCCCTCATAAGGTGGTAAAATGGACCTTAGTCCCTTCCTAAGCGTTGGATACCAACCTTGATCCTTCCTACAAGCATTTAAGACCTTAAAAAACAATCAAAACATGTCCCTAAGAGAGTTTACGGCCGTGAACACCAAAGGATATGGTCCTTTGGCCGTAAACTCCAAAAAGGAGCTTTAATGTGCCCCTAATGCTTTCCTAAGGCTTGGACTTGATCATTGGATGTGCAATCATGACTTGTAAGACCTCAAAACACAATTTGGCACTTAGTACCATGAGTTTACGGCCATAAACTCATGGGTAAATGGTCATGAGACGTAAACTCCATAAGGGGGTGGTTCATGGGCCATAAACTCCAATGCCATGTCATACAACCCTTAGATGCAACCCTGTGGTACATATAGCACTTGAATCAAAGTGTTTCCATGACCTAGGGTGTCTTAAAATGATTAATTAGTTGTTAATTGACTAAGTAGATACATATATGTTTATTATATGATAACTAGGACCATTGTGTGTGTTCAAGTCCTCACTTGACACCTAGCACCTGGTCTGACACTTCTGAACAAACCACTAATTTTAGGTGAGTTCATACCCCTTAATTAACCTTTGAAATGTCTTTAAATGTTTTTAAATGGTTTTATGGGGGGGGGGAATACAAGTTGAACCATGTTAGTTATTAGATCAATCACATGTGATTAATAACTAGCATACTAATGGAATTTCCATACTTTAATCTGTTATACCAACAAATGACTTCAAACTTCTTATCAAACCATTTTACACGTCAAACTCTTTATCAAATTCACTTTTGTATACTAAACCTTTCTTTTATAGTTCATTCTTATATATTGTTAAAACCCTGTCTACTACATATATAGTTATATAAATAAGGTTTGAAGGACTTAGGAGAGATAACCCACTTTACTTCCTGTCCTTGTTTGGTTGTGGACTTAAAAAACCCGGTTGTTTGTCCGAGTGTCGCTGAATCCTTAGTTATATATTATGTATATATGTATAGATATAAAGACTTTTATCTTAGTTCAGTACATCCAGTTACACAAACAAGTCTACTAATGAACTATAATAGGTATAGTTTAGGGTTACACTACTTACTACTTCTAGTCCAATGAAGCATTCAAGAGTCAGTTCATTCATGAGTCATTAGTTACTACTATGAGAACATATACAACTATACTATGATGAGAACATATACAACTATTCTATGATGAGAACATATACAACGATACTATGATGAGAAACAATACATTCATTACACAAGTACATACATTACATAGACAAGTATACTATAACATAAATGTGATCCACTGTACCGGAGCGTGCCTTCATTGTCATGGCCCGAGTTGTAACCAAAATCTCCTGGAGGGAGAGCGTGAGTTTGCGTATAGATCTATACTAGATTGACTATCCTACACCTTCCTGCTAGCTACAGCGGGACCTCGCTACTAGAAAAACAACCTTTTACGATGCTCATTGCGCGTCGTAAAAGGCTCAGACGACGCGCAAATGCGCGTCAAGGAAGGCCCTGTCATAAAGAGAGACGACGCGCTTTTGCGCGTCGTCTATAGACGACGCTCATTTACGACGCGCAATTACGACGCGCGTTTACGACACGCAATGCGTATCAAGGAAGGCCTGCAGGTCTTCGGGTGCCAAATTTCATACCTTTTGACGACTTACATTATCGAATTCACAATTGATAGTATGGTACAATTAATCACATAATACCTTGATATAAATCCAGTTTAAGGTAGTTAGTACAGCAGTAGTTCCTATAATACAACACTACAGTACTATATTAATTTACCCTTTAAATTTATTTGGTGATTATTTCACTTAAACATTAATGTACAAACTATATTTTGATAATTGTAGTTACACTTGGGAAAATTACGCACTTTTACATGAAACAAACATACAAAACAATTGTACCTTGGTAGAAAGCTACTTTTAGTAGAAAATATAGGATTTTCTAGGAGTTACAATCTTTTACAAAAACTTACAATCATTCACATACTTTTACTATAAACGTTTACAAAATCGTACTTCAAACACTGTTTCTAACATTTTGATACAAACATAGACACTAAATAGTTATGAACTCACCAGCTTTAGTGCTCATAAACTCTTTCAAAATAACTTGTATTCTAAGGTCATTAGTAGACAGGTACCGATGCCAGCTTTTGAGAAGATGGAGCGCATACAAGACTCGTCTTATATTTTGATTCATATTTTGGTGTCTTATATACTAAAGAACTCACTTGTATTAAAATTATATATTTAATGCAATGGATGATGTTGTTTACTTGTTTACTATTATACTGTGTTGTGCTACTTTACATGACGTCCTGCACCCCAGAATGTTTCCGCCGTTCTTGGTTTTGGGGTGTGACAGATTGGTATCAGAGCATTGTTTTTAGTGAATTTAGTATATCAACCCATAAAAGATATACTAACTATAAACCCAATGGGATTAACACTCTGACCAAGAGTTTATACTTTTAAATTATAAAATATTTAACTAAGTATACAAGCCTGCATTCATACTAAAATCAGTGTCACAATGACAAGAACAAAAGTATTGCGATTGTTGAATATCACATGTAAGCTCGGGGATGTATGGTCAGTCTTGGGAGTGGCATAGCCTGATCAACTATGCTGGTCCGAGGAGTGATTAGCATATGCCCTAGAATGGTTGTGATATGGCAACAAGACTAAAAACTTACCAACACTACTACAATGAAAACACTAGAACAGAACATAAGTCTAAAGTACTATAGGAGTATTTTGTGTTACTATAATTACATATCTGAGAACTAAAAAGGTCTCTATCAAGTAGGTCAATAGTCATTAAATGGATACACTAAGGTTATATGAAATTTAGGTGTTATAGACTCAGAATCTGTGACCTTTGCTTTACTTCCTGTCCTTGTTTGGTTATGGATTTGGAGTTAGGGCCACTTATTCGAAGGTCTACCCTGCTTTGATTTCATATAACTGGTATACACTACACAAGTATTGACATAACTAATAAAGATGATCTTATAATTATATTAAGTAGTACATTTATTTATTTAAGATTCTTATACCCCTTTTCTCGTGTAGATATCATGGCTGGATTTCATCATGGTGACCCGTATAAGGGAAATGTCCTATCTTCACACCCTACTACCTTCGACAGTGCCAAACAATTGGCACAACGACTCGTCGATCATGGAGTCCAATCCCCATCATCGACAACAACACTGGCCATCTCAGAACCCACCAAACCCACTCACAATAAGTGGAAGTTCTTGGATGACAAGAATAAGCAGCGAACTGCCAAAAAGTAGCAGATTGTTGCGATTCATGCCGCGATAACACCCGCCGTTGCTGCTCCGGTGAAGCAGTACACTGGAAGTTTGCCAAAGTGCAACAAATGCAACTTCCACCACAACGGCCCCAACCAGGAAATGCAGTGCTCCATCTGCAATAAGAAAGGACACACTGTCCGTTTCTGCAAATCTCCGACAAGGCCGATCACCCAAGTTCCGGGCGCTGGTATGGACTAGGCTCACTACGGATGTGGTGAGGTGGGCCACTATAAAAGGGACTGCCCAAAAGCAAGAAATGCTAGCGGAGTAGGAATAGTTCTGGCTATAGGCCAAGGGGAAGCAGTTGCTGACCCTACGGTGGTGACTGGTACGTTTCTTCTTGAAAACTCTTATGCATGCATACTGTTTGATAGTTGAGCAGAGAGAAGCTTCGTGAATCATAAATTTGCTCTCCTACTTAAACAAAAACCACACACTCTTAAGGAACCGTTCACTGTAGAAATGGCTAATGGGAAAACTGAGAGCACAAATAGCGTATACATAGGATGTACCCTATCTTTAGATAGCCATTCATTTCCAATCGACCTCATGCCGTTCTCGATTAAAAGCTTCGACGCTATCATCGGCATGGATTGGTTGAGTCTTCATCGCGCCGACATCTTGTGCTACGAGAAAGCAGTCCGTCTAAACCTCCCGGCTAACAAAACTCTCATCATATATGACGACAAACCCAGTACGAGTCTTTGTATCATCTCAAGTATTCAAGCACAAAAGTATCTACGTAAGGAATATTGTGCATTCCTTGCTCAAGTTGTCGATACGAGCCTAGAAACGAAAGAACTAAAGAACATTCCGGTAGTTAAATAGGTGTGTTAAATCAGATAAGCATTGAGAGAGATATTTTAATTTATAACCACAAAACTCAATTTTCGGAGCTTAAGGCAGACAACTCTCTGAAGACAACACAAATCAACGACTTACAGACCCACCTAGGAGCTCTGATTGCCTATTACTTCGACCTCAAGGATAAACTAGCCATGAAATTTGGTTACAAATTCAAATATTCTATCGGAGAACCAGGCCGAGCTGACCTTGCCCAAGCCACAACAAGGACCCCTTGTTGATCCTTCCACTGAAAAAACAACCCAAATAGTTGATTGATTTGACCGTGATCCAGTTCAAGCTCCACACTTAGTTACATTGAAGCGAGCTCAACAAGCTTCATCTTCTAAAAACAAAGGTGTTTGTTCAAAAGGAATTTAGATCAGAATGTTCGCGGAGATCAAGCCCGAATTACCGTTACTAAACTCAAGCAGAAAAAATTTGGTACTAAGTACGGTGATCGGTCAAGAATTGAGTCGTGGGGCATTCATGATAGATTGAAACTGTGGCGTGTGAAGCATAAAAGTTCAAATGTAGAGTATTACAAGGACATACACGACTTTTGTTCATGGACAAAGAATGATCTTTCGGAACTTGCCAATGCTCCATTTGCTAATCCATCCAATGATCCACAAGCAACAGTTTTCAAGCATTTTCTAGAAGATCAAGTGAAGAAGGGCTTTATTGATGTGAAGACTGCTGAGGCTTTCATTAAGGGCTTCCCGCATGTACTGGATCCAAAGACTAATGAGCCTTCAAGACAATGATGTGGCCTCCCACTAATCAACTAAAATAGATTCCTGTTGTCCAGAACATCCATGATGGTTCATTAAAGAGTATGCTTTACTGCGTCTATGATGAAACCACAGCTTCCGCTGTCATCAGATTCCCAGAAGGTGTATTTCAGATATTTGACAAGAAAGATCTGCTTTAATTTGGAAAATAGGTTTACATTATCTGGCTCCACATCAAATCCAAGTTGCTGAAGGTATTTTTGAAGTCGCCGCTAAAAAGTATACTGTTATGGTTGCTGAGATTATCGAGAAGAAAATGTGGCTTGGGTCAATGGGGAGGTCTGATGTGCTCATTATCAAGAAGGACTGAATCAATGCTACCCAAAACCAAGGGGGAAATTGTTAGGAGAAAGTTATGTTGTTTGGGCTAGGGAATCATTTGTATAAGTCTTATAGGGTCTTGATCTGGTAATGTATGTGTTTATGTTTATATACTGTTGGGTTGGTGTTTACGGCCGTAAACGTGTGTTTGGTCGTGAACCCCATTCACCGCCAGTCTGTCCCTATATATAGTATCATAATTTGTCAGTCCTTGGTGATGTATACAAAGAGTTTGTGGTCAACTGTGTGTATAACTCAAGATGGACTATATGTTTTGTGAATGAGCGTGTGCATTTCTTGATCATCTTCTTGTTCTACTCATTTCTTGTTTGCATTTGTTTTTATCACTGGTTTGGATCACTGAATTGGGGCTCTACAATTAAGTAACAAAGGATAAGAATGACACTCATACAGAAACCATATTCTTCAAACCAAAATTATTTCTGAATCCTGTTGGTTAACAAATGTCATGGGTTTCGAACATTTGATCAAGATCACTACAAAAGAAAGAATATGATTTAAGTATAAAAAATGGGTACTGAAACAAAAGTTTCGTTAATATCTGGAACAAAGTTCCCCGTCAATTCCTTATGTTTCGAAAATTTGGGTTTCACTTCCATCACGGTCTCATGATGTTAGATCATAAACACAAAGGTTTGATATGTCTAGATCCTGATTGGTTTATACCAGAAATCACTTGGACATATGTCATTGTCTGTGATTGTGATAGAACTTTAAGAAGAAAAAAGTTGGTTGAAAGATTCGAAAGTACCACTGCTATCTATAGATGAAGCAGAAAACTCTAAACTCAAATAAGTAGAGTATGGTACAATATGCTTCGAAACCCATTGAGGAATTCATTAAGGCTTCGAAACCCATTGAGTCGTTGAGGCTTGGGTCGACATGCTACAATATGCTTCTAGGGACACCCTAACTAGGACATAGTTTCGAAAGTATACCTTTCCCTTAAGCAGCAAGCATGAACTACCAAAAATCTTTGCTAATACCTAAACATGGAAAGAGGAACAAAAACAAAACAAAAAATATTTTGGATTTTTGAGTTTTTGAATGAAAATAACAAAAATAACGAAAAATACTTTTGGCATTTTTTATATTTGAAAGATAAAGGCAAAAATGAAAATCTTTTTGTTGTTTTTGATTTTTGATAACGAAAAAAAAATTGTATTCAACTAATGAAAATTTTAAAACATAGAAAAAGTAACGAAGATTTTTGTCAAACCATTGAGCATAATGTCGAAAGCGAAGCATGTCGAAGCATTGACTATGAATAGTAACCGATGAATCGACATCTTTTCGGCACTTTTGGTTTGTTATTCTAATAAAGGCAGTACAAAACTAAATTCGCATTTATCATTCCTAAGCCATTTAATATTCTCACAATTTTTTTTTCATCCAAAGGTCTTGTAAAGATATCAGCAAGCTGATCAGTACTCTTTACAAAATGAACTTGTATGTTTCCATCTTCAACATGATCTTTTATAAAATGATAACGAAGAGCAATGTGCTTGGTTTTCCAATGTTGCACAGGATTATGGCAGATGCGAATGACACTTTGTGAATCACAATACAACAAAATTTCTTCATGTTGATTGCATAATCACGCAGTTGACTTTGTATCCATATGATTTATGAAGTCCAAGCTGCAACAACAAGATATTTGGCTTCTGCTGTGGAAATCAACACACATGTTTCTTTTTCAATTGCCAGCTTACTAACTTCCCATTCAATAGTTGACACCCACCACTTGTGCTCTTTCTATCAAGATTGCAACCTCCTAAGTCAACATCTAAGAAAGTCTATATGAAAAATCCTAACTTCGACGGATACCATAATCCTAACGAAGTTGTTCGTTTGAGAAAATGAAATATGTTCTTGACTGCAGTTAGATGAGTCTCTGGGATTTGATTGGAACTAGCACAATTGCATACATAAAACATAATATAAGGTCGACTTGTCATGAGGTAAAGTAACAAACCTATCATGCTTCAATACAATGTGAGATCAACAACTGGTTGATCCAATGATGGATTTAGCCTCGTTCCAACAACCATTGGTACTCTCAGCTTCGTGCTATTCGTCATTCTGAATTTTTCCAGCAAATTTTGTGTATACTTCTCTTGATTGGTAAATATGCCTTCTATACTTTGACGAATAGTTAATCCCAAAAAATTGTTTATGTTCCCCATCATACTCATCTCAAATTGGCTTTTCATCAAAATTTCAAATTCTCTTGACAAAGTAGCGTCAGTAGAGCCAAAAATAATATCATCGACATAAATTTGAAAAAGCATAAGATAATCCCCAACTTTCTTTCGAAAGAGAGTGGGATCAACTGATCCTTGTTTAAATTTAGATTGCTTTAAGAAATTTGTAAGAGTTTCATACCATGCTCTTGGTGCTTGTTTTAACCCATATACAGCATTATCTAATATATAACAATGATCAGGAAATTTTTCGTTAACAAAACCTGGAGGTTGTTCAACATACACCGTCTCTTCGATTTCACCGTTGAGAAACGCACACTTGACATGCATCTGGTAAACATAAAAATCCTTGTGTGCTGCATAATCCAAAAATATTCGAATTTCCTCGAGTCTTGCAACAGGGGCGAAGGTTTCTTCGTAGTCTATACCTTCTTGTTATGAATAACCTTCAACGACAAGCCTAGATCTGTTTCGAAAAACATTACCTTCTTTACCTATTTTTTTAAAAAAAATCCATTTTAATCCTATCAGTGACATATCTTTTGGTTTGGGAACTAGACGCCAAAGTTTATTCCTTCAAATTCAACAAGTTCAGATTACATAAAAACAATCCAATCAGGATCTTCCATTGCAATTTTGATTATCTTTGGTTCAATTTTCGAAAAACATGCAAAATTCCTGGTGAGTATTTAGTACCTCATTCCTTGCACGAATTTGAGCTCTCATCAATACTCCAGCTTCTGGATCACCAAAATTTGTTCATGTGGATGATTTCGTGTCTATATGTCCATCGGAGGATATGTTATATCAAACTCCAAAGGTGCATCTTTGAATGTGTCATCTTCTATGAATAATAGACCGATTTTGAGAGCAAGCAGTAGAAATAGCTTCTGCCCAGAGATATTGTGGAAGATTTGCATATGTCAACATCGTCCTTGATGCCTCACAAAATGAACAATTTCTCCTTTCGACAACACCATTCTGTTCAGGTGTGTAAGGAGAAGAGAAGTTGTGCAAAATTCCTTTATCAGTCAAAAACAAATCGAGAACCTTGTTCTTGAACTCAGATCCGTTATCACTCTTGCATTTGCAAACCTTTTTCTTCAGAGTTAATTCGATATGTTTGATAAAATCAGTCATCACTTGAGTTGTTTTTTTATTTCAAACCAAGAAAATATACCCAAGTAAACCTGAAAAAATCATCAACAATAACCAAAATGTACCTCTTTTTGTTGAGTGTTTCAACTGTCTAAGGACCACAAAGCTCAATATGAAGAAGTTCCAAAGCTTCAACAATCTAAAACACTATCGGCTGACCTTCTCTATGTTGTTTTCCTTGTTCGCAAGCCACACAAAGAGAATCATTATCAAATTTTAACACAGAAAAACCTCAAATAAGATCTTTTACCACTAATTTGATCAAATTTTTAAAATTCAAATGTAACAATCTTCAATGCCACAACCAGCTTATATCATAGGAATCCTTCGAAAGCAAACAAATAGAAGGAACGCCAACAATGGGTTTGATGTCAAGTGTAAAGATATCTCATTTTCTTTTTGATTTAAGAAAAACTTCTTTTGTTTCGATGTTAGATATGGCACTTCCTTCTTCATTAAAAACAACTTCATTTCCAGTGCCCACAAGAAGTTGCGAAACACTGATCGAATTGTGTTGAAGACCTTCGACATAAGCAACTCTATTGACGGTAAACTTTCCATTAATCACTTTCCCATAACCTTTGACTTGACACATGTTATTATTTCCAAATTTCAAAAATCTCTCAGGTTTTATTTCTTCCCAGTCATGTGATGAGAGCAACCACTGTCGATATACCATTTGTCATCATATTCCTCGTCACACATAACCTGCAATCATTTAAAGAATTTAGGTCACCAAGGTTTTTGTGTTCACACTATCAATTAAGTCCACAACATTATTTAAGGGTATCGAAATGTAATCATTTGAAGATTTAAATTCAACATCAACATGCACCTCATTTTTCTTAGATTCTTTCTTACTGACTTTTTCTATCGAAACTTCTCTCCATTTTTGAACAGAAGGATATGATTCTTTTGACGAAGAACTTCCATTTGAGGATTCATTCAGATACTTCTCATATGCATCCTTAATCTGTTCTTGAGTGAATTTTCCACATTGAAAACTCTTACCCTTTCCTTACAAGCAATGATTGATATTTTGCACATCTCTTTTTCCTTTCACAAATGTAACTTTTGTGGTTTGTTTCGAAGGTGGGTTTTGAAAATGAGGTTGATCAGGCTTGAAAGATTTATTTCTTCTCCCTTGAACTTTGATATATCTCAAAGTGTCTTGTTGGCTTTAATATCGAAACATGAGGATTATAACGATTCTAAAATTTGTTTTTGATAACCGACATTATTCTTCAGATAAACTGTTTGTGAATTTGAAAAGTGATTTTGATAAGGAACACGATGATAATCTTTTGGTTGTTTGATTGAAAATCACTTCTCTAAAAATTATTTTATGAAAACTTTGGATTGTTAGAATTCTTAACGAAACAGTTTTGTTGACTTTTCACATAATTCTTGATGAGATATTAATTAACTCGATGATCGATTAGATCTTCGTAACAGGTAAGCGATAAATGCAAAAACAGTAAGCGATTAGATTACTCGATCCTCAGCAGAGCTCGACTAAGAACTTCTGCTGTAGAGGATTCTAGGGTTACAAAATAAGAACGATAAATTTGCTGAACAATAAATCTCTAATCGTTACTAATCATGACGTTCTAAGATGCATGCAAGCATCTATTTATACTAAACCCTACAAAACTCACGGATGGACAGGCCCATACCGGAGATACATATTGAACTAGCTATCGACCCCAATAGACGCAACACAAAATACGACCCAACAATCTCCCCCTTTGCGTCAAAATGGATCGAGACTATTTCTTCTTCTTGCTTGGGCCAGCAGCGGGAACCTTCTTTGTTGTATCAAACAGACGTGAGATAAGTGCCAGGATAGTCTTTCCGAACCGAATGTACCATTGAATCATATCATCAAAGTACTTTACATCATCCGTTGTGTTCTGCTTGCATCGATGGATGATCCCTAAAACGTGTTCCAAACAGGCAGTGGTGTAGAGATGTTTGTTTGCCAAGGCAAAAAGACATTTCTGTCCTTCGTTCCTGGTAAACATGACAGAGTTTCTCTTTGGGTCAATCTTCCCCATATGTATCATGTTGAGATCACTGGCAGAGCCAACAGGAGATATGGTAGGTTTCTTCTTGAACACGCTCGCAATATCCTGATCCATCAAAGCAACTTCCATGATATAGCATACAAGCATCCTCTTAAAGTGGTCGATGATTGGACCATATTCAGCTTCGTTTGTAAGAAGGATGTTGTGCAAGATAATCCAATCATGGGGATTAAGGTTGGGAAGATCTGCAAGTGAGATGGCATGTTCGGTCTTGGCAGATCCCCGAAGTACCTTGAACCGAACGTTGGTGAAGTTGCCTTCCTTGTACGGCTTCAGGACCCGAACATTGACGGTTTTCTGAGCGCTCCATGTTTGGTATTGAGGTTTAGCTGCCTTCAGATAAAATTCAATTAAGTCCCGATCAACCTTCGGATGAGGATGAGGGAACTCTGCAATGTTGGAAAAGGCATGAAAAATAAACGCCTTTTGGGTTAGTGGCATGTCGAATTGTGAGTCGATAGTGTTAGAACAATCTAAAGAGATCACAGGTTCTAGCCACAAGATACTTGGTGTGTCAATGGCTTCTTTAATCAGCCTCTCAAGAGTCCAAAGAGGAAAAAGAGTTTTCCTGCTCTCAAGAAGGTCGTGGGCTTCTTTCTGTTTCCTTTCGGCTTCTTCAGCCTCTCTAGCCACACGAGCACTGATGTCAGCCTCTTTATCTCGACCTTGACGCTTCAGAAGGTTGACGATTGTCTCCTTATCATCTTCATCGCTCTCCTCAGCAATCTTTTTTCCCTTGTCTTTTACACCAGAACCGGAGGCTAGGCCTACTGGAGGAGGTTCGGTTGTGTGTGTTTCTGTTGAAGTAGGAGGGGGTTGAGACATAGTTTCCTTTTCTCCCCCTTGTTTCGGAATGGACACGAAATCAGGTAGCCCTTCGATTTTGCTGAGTAGAGAAAGGGCGGGAGCGAGCTTCTCTGCAAGGTCACGCCTCACAGAATAATTGAGGATTGGATCATGTGCTTCAAGGATGTTTGAGATAGCAGAGTGGACATCCGAAACACACGATTTAACCACCTCTCTTTCAGATCGAAGAGACTCAATCTCCTGTTGAGAGTTGGAGAGTTGAATACTCTTGACCTTCAGAGCGGTAGTTTTCCTTGCGAGAGCATCCATTAGAGAGTTCTCAGCAGCTAAGTCTTCTTGAAGCTTGTAGAGACGCTCTTCAATGGTGGTTCTGAAAGCTGAGTTGTCATCAGAAATAGATTGACGAAGTGAAGCGAACGACTTCAGCTCAGAAGCGACTTATGTAGCCAGCTAGTTGATAAGGGGTTCCAGTGAAGTCTTGGTAGCTTCAGCACTTTCCTGTGAAGATTTTAACAAGGAAGAGGCATCAGTAAATAGTTTATCGACTTTTTCGGTCGCTACCTGACAAGATTTGGTTGAGGCATCTATGGCTGTAGTGGCGGAATCGATAGAAACTTGACGAGCTTTGGAAAAAGCCTCAACAATTTTCTGAATTGCAGCTTCAGATATGGAGGACTAAGAAGTGGAAGATGAGGCAATGAGCGAATCGATTTTGTCATGTAGCTCCTTGAGATGCCTCTTTGTGACAGGAGCTTCGTCATCATCGTCACTTCGCCCTTGAAACGGACTGTAATAGACCGAATAGAAGGTCATGTCCTCCCTGCCAAGGAGTGGTTCTTCACCCTCTGATGCATGAGCAGGAGAAGATGGTGGTGGTGAAGCTGGAGCCTCGGTAGTAGTAGTAGTAGGTTCGGGTTGGGTGGTGTGTTCGGTTTTTGGTGTGGGTTCGGGTGCGGAGGTGGATTTGGGTGCGTCAGTATGAACCCTCGTATTAGATACGTTGGTTTTTACTTCGACAGTGGTGGTGGTGGTGGTTGCTTCGGTAAAGATGGGTGGTGGTACTGGGATGGAAGTGGATGGGATTTCAGTAGTGGAAGTTATGGGGGGAATAGAAAAAGGGATTGTAACTTGTGGAAAGGGAATAGGAGAAGTGGAAATAGGAATCTCTGGTGTAGGCGAACGTGGTGGAGTGTTACCACGTTGAGATCCATCAGAATTAGAACCCCCTTCCTCAGATTCGCTCGAGGACGAAGCGATGATCAGCTTTCGCCTAGGTTGGGTTTTTCGCTTCTTCATTGGAGGGGATTGGGCGGCTCTGGTGGTTTTCCTCTTCCTGGGAGATGGGCCTTTAGCTCCCTTTGCAACCTGCTTTCCCTTATCAGCCTTCTTTCCTCTGGGGGCAGGCTTGTCAGCCTCAAGGATTGATTTCAGCATCTCTGGAGTAAGCTCTCTCAGACCAGAGCGTTTGTACTCCTTCTACGTTCGAATAATCCGGCTGTCAGCAGGAACATCAGCATACATTGTTTCAGGGATAGAACCATTGAAGGGAAATTTTGAGGCATCCGAAACAATGATCTTCGTGGTATGGAAAGTACCAATCGAAGACATTGGAGCACCAGCAACAATGGGAATGTGGTACTTGTCCATTACCCATTTAGTGACAAGTGTCCAGAACCAGGCATATGAGATCTCTGAGTGTCGGGAAGTGGAAGAAAGACTCTGAATGAGTTGTTGCCAAAGGACCGACCCGTAGTCCATGTTGATTCCATTGTAGACCCCGTACATAATCAATAGAAAAAGAAGGCTTGACCCATCTGATCCAGCACTTCTTTCAGACAAGCCCTTGAAAAGCACAGTAAACATACCATTCCACTGAGGGGGCAGGCACGATTTCTTGAATTTCGTGACCGTGGTGAGCACCTCAGTGTACCCCATGTTGTAGAACATGTTGAATAGATGACCCATCAGAATGGTTTCAGGGTTAACCCTCGAAGAATCAGGTTCAAACCCTAACAACGTACAAAAGCTTTGCTTGGAAATCGACACCTTGTGTTTAAAGACATCGAAGAAAATCTTGTCGACGACCTTGTCGTAGTGAGCTGTGGCAAAATTTTGGGACAGGAACTGCATGGGAACAGCTTCAGCTCTGGTAAGAGCAGGAGCGATTGGCGAGAACTTCAGGCATTCGATAATGGGGAACATGAATGCGTCATATGAATGAGGAGTAAGATCGATGATCAAACTCTGCTGTGGGCGAATAGGCAGGATGTGAGAAGTTGCGTGAACTGATGAAGAATCCGCCATTGTTGTGATGAAGATGGGAGAGATGATGAATAGTAAAGGTTGGAGGATGTTCTTGCTCTCTGGAAATATAGGTGCAGTAAAGAGGTAAACGGTGGTTTACATTGCCTTTTATACTGGGGGTAAAGGAGAGAGAAGAATCTTTCCCAAATCTTCGATTGAAAAACGAAGAGTTTTTCGGAGGCAATTGACGCGTGACAGTTGGTGTTGCCGATGATTACGCATGAGAGAGAGTGCTAGTCCCTAATTACACGCCTTCCCATCAGGCGCCGTTTGGAGATGAAACGGTTCCTGATCGCACGCTTGGCCTTCTGGCGCCATTTGAAATCAAATCGATTGGACTCCCGCCTGAGTCAGCATTTTGTCATCTTATCCCTTTAGAGTTTAACGGCATCTTTAAAATAAAATCTCCCACGTGGATCAATATTAACCACAACCTTTTATAACCACTAATCCAATTAAAATGCCTTGAAAGTAATGAAACCAGAATTTTGGAAAATCAAAAAGATTTTCGTGCTGAGTGTGTAAAAGAAAAAGAAATAAAGCAACACTTTTTGAGGGATTATGTGATGTCAATAAAGACACGAAACAATGGATCCCAGGCACGAATCTCTTCCTTCAAAGTCAAGAGAGACCTTAAAGTGTTTGTGTGGTGTCCCGTTGAATAACGATCAGACACTTATTAAGAAGTGTTGAAAGGCTTCTTTTAATTAGGCTTATAAGCGTGGCTTTCGCTTCGATTCAGAATTCCTAATCTAGATATAAGACAGAAATCGAACGAAGTCCTCGTGAGACCGTTGTAGTCTTTTGAACGAGTAGGTTGGAGATAATTTTATTGGCAAGGAAAATGTATGTAGAATCTCAAAAATAAATTAAAACTGGATCCCAAGAGAAGAAATGTTATTGGTTTTAACAATTTCATAGGAATCACTCAAAAGGAAATTAGAGATTTCATAGAGGTAAGTCCGTCAATTCATTAGTGAAAACTAGAGCAAATTAATTGTTCATCGTCAATGCATATTGGGTATTGAATTTTGGGTTTCACTTAGCACGTAGTGGCACGAAGCTAAGATCATCAACGCAAAAATTGTGTAACCATAAACCTCAGTGGTAATTGCTGAGAGTCTCAAGGGTTACATTGGTGAAACGAATAAGATGGAGAAATGTAATGTAGATGGTGTAAAGAAACCAAAGTACCTCTGCTGCGAAGATAAGGACCAAGCAGAAAACTCTTATCTCATGTGAGAAGAGAGTTAGGTAGCTCATGATTAGAATAAATATGAGAGCCTAATTGGGAAGACAAGGTTTGTATGTACCAAGTCAGTAAGGCTATTATTCTGAATCAAGTGAGGCTTTGGACACATACAACAGCATGCTTCTAGGGACACTTAGCTAGTGAAATGATTTACCCATAAGAGACATATAAAAATAAGATGCAAAACAAAATAAATAAATTTTTTTTTGGAGTTTTTGATTTAAAAAACAAGAAAAAAAATATTTTCGGAATTTTTTTTTTGATTTAAAGAAAAAGAAAAAAAAATTATTTTTGGAATTTTTGATAAAAATAAATAAGACATAAAAAAATGAATGATAAAAAGAAAATGTTGGAACCGAACCCGAGCGTTCGGTCTATTTCAGTTGAGAAAATTTTTGGAACCGAACCTGAGCGTTCGGTCTATTTCGGGTGAGAAAAAATTTTGGAACCGAACCCGAACGTTCGGTCTATTTCGGTTGCCAAAAAAAATAAATAAATAAATAAATTTGAAAAAGAAAAGAACTTTGACAATAAGATAAATGAATTTGGAAAAATACAAAAGATTTACAACCAAAGAAACTACCATTGAGTGATAAGTGAAGATCAGATGATACAACCGAACCCGAGCGTTCAGTTCATTTCGGTACACCAGAACAAGACCCGAACCCGAGCGTTCGGTTCATTTCGGCATACATGAGACCCAAACCCGAACGTTCGGTCTATTTCGCTTCTTACTTTTAGTCTTGAAAGTAATTTTTGGTACTGACTCCGATTCCATCATTCCTATCCCGTGTAGAATTTTGTTGAAAGAAGTTTCAGGAAGAGCTTTGGTGAAGATGTCAGCCAGTTGATCAGTGGTTCGAACAAAATGAATTTCAACGTTCCATCTTCCACATGATCCTTAATGAAGTGATACCTCAGTGCTATGTGCTTAGTCTTGGAGTGTTTCACTGGGTTATGACAGATCCTAATTGCACTATCGGAGTCGCAATATAGTGGGATCTTTTTCATATTGAGTCCATAGTCTCGGAGCTAGCTTTGGATCCAAATCACTTGAGATGTACATGAGGCAGCTGCTATGTATTCTGCTTCAGCGGTAGACAGAGATACACAAGTCTGTTTCTTTGATTGCCAGCTAACCAACTTCTCATCAAGGAATTGGCAGCCTCCAGTGGTGCTTTTCCTGTCTAGTCCACAACCTCCAAGGTCTGCATCTGAGTAGGCTTGAACGAAGAAACCTGAGTTTGATGGATACCATAAGCCGAGAGAGGTAGTTCATTTTAGATACCGAAGTATGTTCTTAACTGTAAGCATATGAGGTTCACGAGGATTCGCCTGAAATCTGGCACAGTAACAAATAGAAAACATTATATCAGGCCTGCTAGCAGTAAGGTACATTAAGGAACCGATCATCTGGCGATATAGCGTAATATCGACTGCTGGCTTATCCAAGGATGGAGTGAGCTTGATGCCGAAAGCCATTGGAACTTTAACCTTTGAGTCTCCCATCATGCCGAATTTAGCAAGGAGAGTCTTGGTGTAGGCTTCCTGGTTAATAAAGATGCCTTCGGGTCCCTGTCTATATTCAAACCAAGGAAAAAGTTAATCGGACCCATTGAGCTCATTTCAAATTTAGTCTCCATCAGCTTTTTGAATTCAGCTGTTAAGCTAGGATTCGTTGAGCCAAAGATGATATCATCGACATAGATTTGAACAATAATAAGGTGGTTACCTTCCTTCTTATGAAAGAAGGTTGGGTCAACCGAACCTTGTTTGAATTTGGACATCTTTAAAAACTTGGTTAGGGTTTCATACCAGGCCCTAGGAGCTTGTTTCAGCCCATAAACTGCTTTGTCCAGAATGTAGCAGTGATTGGGGTACTTTTCATTTACAAATCCCAGAGGTTGCTCCACGTACATCATTTCTTCAAGTTCTCCATTTAGAAATGCACATTTTACGTCCATTTGGTAGACCTCAAGGTTCTTGTGTGCAGCATAGGCAAGAAATATTCGAACAGATTCCAGCCTAGCTACAGGAGCAAAAGTTTCTTCATAATCGATTCCTTCCTTCTGGCAATATCCTTTCACCACTAAACGAGCTTTGTTTATTATCACATTGCCTTCCTTGTCCATTTTATTTCTGAAGACCCATTTGAGACCAACGACCGAGGCATCTTTGCGAGTTGGAATGAGGTGCCAAACCTTATTTCTTTCGAACTCATTAAGTTCGTCTTGCATAGCTTGAACCCAATCTGAGTGATCAAGAGCAGTGTTTACTGTCTTTGGTTCAATTTTTGAGATGAAAGAGTTAAACATATAGAAATCTACTTTTGAGAATAGAGATGTTTGCTTTGCCTTCAGTTGAGATCGGGTCAGGACCTTTTCAGAGACATTACCCACAACCTGCGAAATAGGATGATCTCTGGTCCATTTGACAAGAGGAGGATAATTTCGATCATAGGATGGATCCAATTCAGCATTCACCATTTCTTCTAATTTAGATTGACTATCATCGTCGTAAAACATATCGGCATTCTCCCCCTCGACTGATGAGCTTTCAAGTGTATCTTGACTTTTCGGAGCTACAAGAGTTTCGGGTGGTGTCGAGCTTTCGGGTGCAGCAGTACCTTCGGGTGTTGTTGAGCTTTCGGGTACTACAGGACTTTCGGGTGCAGCTGGGCTTTCGGGTGCAGCTGGAGAAGAGTTATCCCCCTCAACTTGTGAGCTCGGCTGTTTTGAAGAAGATGGATCCTCCCCCTCAACTGAAGCACCGTGCTGTGGAGGTTCATTCGGAACTGATTCTCCTTCACTGATTTGCTTGGCGGCATCTTCGACGATTTGCTTCAGATGATCTACTTTGTTGTCTGCTGCATTGGCTTCCGAGAGAGTAGCCTCCTCTGGTTCATCGAATAACTCAACAAACTGTTCAAACAAATTTGCAATCGAGGCTATGACTTGGCCTGTTTGAGAGAAAATTTCTCCAACTGTCTCTTCAGTGGCCTTCAGCTTTTTGACATAGCTATCATCGAAAGTCACATAATATGTTTCTTCAATCTTCCTCGAACGATTGTTTAAAACCCGGTAGGCTTTCGAAGTGAGAGAGTATCCCAGAAAAATCCCTTCATCGACTTTAACGTCGAAGTTGTTACGATGTTCTTTAGAGTTGAAGATGAAGCATCGTGAGCCGAATACATGGAAGAATTTAACGTTTGGCTTCCTGTTGTTGATGATTTCATAAGGAGTGAGAGTAAAACGCTTATTGAGATAGGACCTGTTCTGCGTAAAACATGTTGCGGCAATAGCATCAGCCCAGAAATATAAAGGTAGAGAAGTGAAACTTAACATGGTTCGGGCCGCCTCACACAAAGATCGGTTTCGTCTTTCGACAATCCCGTTTTGTTGAGGGGTGTAGGGGGCTGAGAAGTTGTGACTGGTTCCTTTTTCTGCCAAAAAGTCTTCAAATTCTTTATTTTTGAACTCCAACCCATTGTCGCTTCTGATGTTGCGAACGACTTTCCTCAGTTGCACTTCAACTTTCTTGATGAACATCTTTAGCTTGAGAGTTGCCTCAGATTTGTGCTTCAGAAAGAATACCCATGTAAAACGTGAAAAGTCATCAACAATGACAAGAATATACTTGCTACCGCCAATGCTTTCGATACATGATGGACCATACAAGTCAATGTGAATTAACTCTAGTGGTTCAACAAATTTAGTGTTTATAATCGATGGATGACTTTGACGACTCTGCTTCCCCATTACACATGTAGCACATAAATGTTCTCAATCGAACTTGAGCAATGGAAGACCCAGAACGTGACCTCCGGTGACACGTTTGTTGATATCCTTGAAGTTGAGATGGGAGAGCCTTCGGTGCCACATCCAACTTTCGTCAGAATGTGCTTTGGATAATAGACAGATAGCTGGATTTCCTTTGATAGGTTTAAGATTGAGAGGAAACATCTCGCCTTTGCGCTCTGATTTGAGAATTACTCTTTTTGTTTTCTTCTCTATTATTTCCGAACCCTGATCGTCGAATGAAATTTTAAGACCGGTGCCTCCAACAAGCTGAGATACACTAATGAGGTTGTGTTGTAGTCCTTCAGCGTACGTAACCTTTCTAATCGTGAAGTCTCCATTTGTTATCATTCCATAACCTTTTATCGTGCCAAATGAGTTGTTCCCGAACTTGACATTTCTGCCGTTTGAAAGAGATCGAATTTCCCTCAGCTCTTCTTTCCTCCCTGTCATGTGACGTGAGCAGCCACTGTCAATATACCATTCTTCGTCGAACTGCTAGTTACTGATGACCTGCAAAAATCAAGCAGATTTAGGAACCCAAAGTTTCTTGGGTCCACGTGAGCCTTTCACAGGAACAGGAATAGTAAGAGAGATGTCAACAAGATATGTTCTTTTTATTAAGGTTGTTTCATCTTTCTTCTTAATGGTAAAAACTTTAAGTTTGTTAGGATTTGTTACAGTCGGTTTGGATTTAGGTTTTGGTGTTTGGGCCTTAGAATACTTTTGATCATTCTTGACTGAGGAAACCTTCGATTTTCCTTTCAAATCTATTGAAGATTTTGGAATTTGAGTTTGAACGGAATTGGATTTAGAATGGGGTTGAGAAGAATTGTAACGAGAGAATTTGGACTGAGAAGTTTTCTTGATTTGAGGTTCTGAGTGACCCTTTTGTTTTTGGTCATTTGTGGGACCGAACCTTGAACTTTGGTCGCGTTTTCTCTTGGAACCGAACCTATGCTTTCGGTAGCTGGTGTTCTCTGAACTGAACCTTTCCCTTCGGTTGTTATTACTTTCTTGCGTCTTGATAGCACTTTTCTCTGACTTTCAATTTTTGTCATGATAAGAGAAATGGGCATTTTGAGATCGCCAAAACTGTTTTCGTTCTAAGAGATTCTTCTTGTATCTATGATTCCTTTGCTGTTTTTGATCCTTCACTTGCTTCGGCTGTCGGTGGATGTTGGCTTTTTGCGTTTGCTTCCTGTCAGCAGGTTCACTTTTAACAGATGACGTTTCGCTTGAAGGAGTGACTTCTTCTACAGGAACTTCTTTTGTGCCACTAGTACTTGGCACATCGAAGTTGTCAGGCTTGTTTAGTGGCTCTGGCACATATCTGCCTTTGGTTTTCCAGGACGTCCGCTCTGACAGACCAACGGTTTCGTTAGCATTATCTATAGGAGCAGACCAGAAAAACTCATCACAACCATCTGCATTATCTTCGTTTACAATGGCTGTGAGTTCGGCTGTCTGATGTTCGGTTACTCCTGTGACCTTATATACCTGATTTGGAGTCGTTCTTACCTTTTGGTATACAACAGCCTTTTCTTCAAGTATCGGGGACTTATTTTGGGACAAACGAGCAAACTCCACAGAATTTCTGAAATAATATTTTTGTGGTTTTCGGGTTCGCTCTTGACAAACTCAGAACAGTCAACTTCATCCTCTACAGAAATTTCGCTCATATCATCATCCTCATTAAGCTCAGACGCGTTTTCAACATCAATTTTATTTTCTGAGCTCAATTTGGCATTCAATGAGTCAATTTTTTGTATGGTTTCGGTCCTTAGTTTCAGTTTATGATTTTCATCCAAAAGGTTTTTCAGCATGTCCTTATGGTCCTTGGACTTTATAAAAGATTCGATTTTGTCTAGACCATACATATAAGTCGGATTCACATCATCAGACAAAACTACACTTTCGCAATTATATGCTTCAGCGTCGATTTCATCCTCCTTAAACTCAAGGAAGGGCAAAATCATGCGATGAATTTTCTGCCCTATTTCACAGTTCAAATGAAGTTGAGTGATGCTAGAATAAAGACGCTTAGCAATTAAACAAAAAACATTTCTTTGTTTCAAAAGTTTCAAATTGTCTCTTTGTAAGTAAATGTTTTCGTCCTTAGATTTGATTAGCTCCAACTCCTTCAGCTCTATCCACATCCTCCGTTCCTCACTCTTTGATGACACCCTGCTTATTTGGTCAGTTAGGTTAGAATTGGTGACCCGTGTTTGAGTTAAACTACTATCTAGATTTGAGATTCTTGAGTTTAAGCTTTTTAATTCTTTTTCATATGAATTTTGTGGGACTTTGAATGAAACAAAAACGGATTGTACCTTATTGATCAATTCATCAAGCTCATTGATCTGTACGCTGAGAGGTTTCGCTGTGAAGCACAAGTCCTCTCATTCCTTGGTGTCTTCATTCCCACCATCTGTATTGTATCCCCTCATTTGAGATACATCTGTCACCATCAAACACTTCCCACTGCTTTCTTCACCTTTTGCAACATACGCCTTTCCATGAGATGGCTTCCTGACTTCATCATCCTCTGAGTCGGTTGACCAGACCTACACGCCACCGAACTCATCATCTGCTGCCGAACCCTGCACAATTAAAGCATTCATCAAAGGATTAGTAGCAGCTTTCTTTCTCTTGATCTCTTGAAGCTTTTTCATCAACACAGCCTCTTCATCATTTTCCTCATCCTTCTCTGTCATTTTCTTTAGGACACAGTCTTTGGCATAGTGGTTCTTTCCTCCACAGTAGTAGCAGTTCACACCAGAATCTCCTTCAACTTTCGCCTCTTTCTTTGGTTCTTCTGCCTTCGGTTCCTCCCTAACTTTTTCAGAACTATAGCTTCCCTGCCAATTTTGGTTCTTATTGGTAGTGAACCTTTTCTTAATGAACCTCTTTGGATTTGACACCATCATTGCATAATCTTCAGAGGTAAGATCATAGTCTTCTAAGTTGAGATCTTCATCTTCTACCACACTTTTGCTTTTAGACAGAAGGGCCAAGGATCCCAAGCTTGAGACCACATTTTTCTCTTTCAAAACAATCTTTTCTTGGGATTTCAAAATCCCCACCAGCTTTGCCAATGAATAAGATTTAAATTGCTCATGAGCTTTAACAGTGGACACAACCGCTCGCCACTCAGATCTAAGGCCATTCAAAAAGGTAACTTTTTGTTCAATCAGCTTCCTTTCTATATCGTGTTTGATCATCTTACTAAGAAGATGATTGAATCGATCGAACGTCTGAGTAACAGTTTCATCGGGATTCTGCTTAAATTCGCCAAACTCAGACAAAAGTAAGGTCTGAATGGAATGTTCCAGATCTTCATCTGTGGAATATAGCTCTCGCAGCCTATCCCATATTACTTTAGCAGTGTTGCATGAACTCACTAGCCTGAATGTATCGGATTGAAGAGCGAATCAAAGCAGTCTCAATGCTTTAATGTTGCACTGAAGCTTTTCCTTTTCGTCTTGAGCAACATCCTTTACGTCCTTTAACAAATCATTATACTCTTTCTAAGTTTTAATGATTTTTGACGTTGCTGAATGAGCAAATGGTCCAGATACGATTGTTTCCCAAATAAGATATCCATTGTCTTCAGATCCGATGACATAATCTTCAAAGTGATGTGCCCAAACTTCGTAATCTTGGGTGTAAAGAATAGGAATCTTCGTCGTTGATCCAATGCTGTTTGAGATGTTGATGGGATTTGATTGTGACTCGTCCATGCTTGATCGTCTAACCTCTTTGAAAGATCAGACTTGTAATATATAAAATTAGGGCAAAACAAATAAATGCTGAGTTACGTCAATTATGGAATGACGGCTCAATAAATATTAGTTAATGCGGAATAACCTTAATCGCAACCTTTTTCACAGAAAAGATGTGTATGAATTACACAGCCTCCTGCTCTGATACCAATTGATGAGATATTAATTAACTCGATGATCGATTAGATCTTCGTAACAGGTAAGCGATAAATGCAAAAACAGTAAACAACACAAGTATGAATCAAGATGTGTCGAATGATTAGATTACTCGATCCTCAGCAGAGCTCGACTAAGAACTTCCGATGTAGAGGATTCTAGGGTTACAAAATAAGAACGATAAATTTGTTGAACAATAAATCTCTAATCGTTACTAATCATGACGTTCTAAGATGCATGCAAGCATCTATTTATACTAAACGCTACAAAACTCACGGATGGACAGGCCCATACCAGAGATACATATTGAACTAGCTATCGAGCCCAATAGACGCAACACAAAATACGACCCAACAATTCTCGTGATAAAAAAGTTTGAACATTTGACTTTTGATTTGGTTTCGAAACAGGTTCCTTTTTCTTTTCAATAGAAAATGAATTTTGTGATTTTGTCTTAACAGATTCAAACTTTTTGTTTACAGACTTTTTTGGAAGAAAAAATTTGTTGTTTCTTTTTAGATATATAAGTATTCCAATAAGCTTTGTTTCCTGCCTTACTCGTTGAAATACAATTTTCTTGTGAAATCTTTTGAATCTTTTCTTTTTGACTTTGAACTTTTTCAATTGGTTTTTTAGAAACATTAACTTTTGTTTGTTTTTCAACCTTTGAATTTTCAGTTTTGACCTCCCAATATAGACTTGGTTTTTGTCTTTGAAAAATGTATGACTTTTTGGTAAGATTGTTCTCAACGGTGCTTTGATGTGAGAAAAATCCATCTTTCGAAGCTTTCTTGTTTTCCTCTACAACCAGTTTGTTGATTTTCGGTGTCACATTGTCTCCATTACCCTTTGTAATGAAACTTGGTTTGGGAAAACGATATTATTGGTGCACGTGAAGTTTGGATAAACCACATATTTTGGTTCAAGATAATGAGAACCTTTTTCGTTCATGATTTTATCAAATTTCTTTTTTTTTCATACACCTGATCTTCAACATTGCGAGGATTTTTTGTTGCTTTCGAAACAATTGGATCTATTGTTTCTTTCGAAAGCTCTTCATCATCATTGTTGTCAGCCTGACTATCTTCGACAGTCAGATGGTCAGGGTCAAAAACTTTCGAAGTAGAGGGTTGGTCTTTGTCAACTTTAATATTCGAATCATGACATTTTTCCTTTCCCTTAGCTAATGATTTGACATTAATGACAGATAACTGAGAACAATCAACAACTTCCTCTGCTTCAATTTCACTGATATTGTCATCTTCGATATCAGCAAAGTTGTTTTGAGAGTTAGAAGTCGAATTCTCATTCTTTTTCAAAATATTGATTTGTTCATTTACAATCAAAGTCTTATTAACTATATCAACAAGATCATTAGCATCTAAATGTTCATTGATTTTCACTATTCTATAGGGATATTTATTATTAGGGACTTTATCAATGTCTGAAATAGGCATTTCACAATCATAAGAAGTTGCATCAACTTTTTCCCTTTCGAAAGATAAGAATGGTAGAAGCTTCCGATTTTGTTCTTTACTTATGTCACTAGAGTGATGCAATTCAGTCAGTTCACAATAGAGTAGTTTAGCAGAATTACAGTAAATATTCCTTTGTTTTAACAAAATCCTATTATCTGCATTCAAACTATGTCTATCAATCATAATGTTCGTTATTTGTAACTCTAGATGATCTATTTTAGCCTTCTTTGCCTCGAACATCCTTTGGGTTTCTAGTAACTGAGTACTAGATTTTTTGCCTCGTTGCTAACAAAGACCACTAGATTATTAACATATGTGACAACCCGAAATTTCAATTTTGAACAAACCATATCAAGCCAATAGATGTAGATCAGTTACAGTGAAAATTCAGACTCCGAGTGTAAGTTAGGCAGTTTTCAAGATTTACACTTAAGAAGATATTAGGAAAGTGGTTGCACTAGGGTTTTGTGCAACACTGTTATTCCATTACTCTAAGACATTAGAGTTCGTTCTAGGAATAAAAATATTTTCTGCCAAAAATATCTTAGGACTATAAATAAATTCTGAACCAAATTGGTTCATTTGTTGAGTTCCATTTATAGAAAAGTCAATATTCTCTCTCACGGATCTTCGGGTTTTTATCCCAGATTGAGAGTATACTTCTCTAGTTGTGTTATAATGCTTGTTTTATGCTTATTAACATAGATTATATGTCAAATATATGAGATCCGGGAGTTTACCGCCCAAGAACGTTCTTGGGGAGTAAACTCCAAAATGGAGCTTAAAGGCCATCTAGTCACATTTCCTTGTTAGGTAACTAGCTTAGGGTATTGTGTATGATCATTAGAGGCTAGAAATCAATCAATAATAGATAGTTATAGGAGTATACGGCCCAAGAGTTTCTTGGACCGTAAACACCATTTTCAAGGGCTTAAATGTGCCCTAATCATCCCAAAGGCTTGGACTCTATTTTAGACAAATACCCTAAAGTGTTTAGAACCTACAAAACTCATGGAAACACAAGTGTGGAAGAGTTTACAGCCAAGAGTATTTCTTGGGCTGTAAACTCCTTTAAAGGGGTCAAAGGACACCCTAAATCCTTCCTTAAGCCTAGAGACAATTTGGGAATGTACCTAGATGAGTTTTGGACTAGTTAAAATACTTAGAACACCAAGAGTGAGGGAGTTTACGGCCCAAAGGGTTCTATGGCTGTAAACTCCATAAAATGGTACCAATTGGTGCCATAAACCCTCCTAAAGCCAAGTACTAAAGTCTAGATTTGTTCCTAGAAATGTTTGAGACTTGAAAGCACCATAAGAACCCTCCCAAGGGAGTTTACGGCTGTAAACTCCAAGGGAATATGGTCTATGGGCCGTAAACTCCCCAAACGAGTCAATATGGTACCCAAAAACTTGTTTAAGCCTTGAAACAATTCCCAACTAGAGTTGTGATAATTCTAAACTCCATTTAGGCCTTGGTTGAGAGTTTACGGCCAAGAGCTTACTCCCCTGGGCTGTAAACTCCAATGAATATGGTCTTTTGACCTTAAACTTCCACTAGGGGCATTGCATTCCTTTGTTGCAACCCATTAGCCTCCTAGCACTTGACCAAAAGTGTTTTCCTCGCGCTTAAATGTTATTACTTGTATAATTAGTGTTTTAATCACTAATTATTTATATACATATGTTTTCATATGTAATTAGGATCATTGTGTGTGTCTAAGTCTTCACTTGACGCCAAGCACTTGTTCGATCCTTCCGTACGATAACAGTCTGTTAAATTCCAGTCACTTACTGCAGGTGAGTTCCTACCCCTTAACTAATGTTTTAAACTATTTTTAAATGTTTTATGGGGGGGGATACAAGTAGAATCATGCTACTTATTATGTCAATCACATGTGATTAGTAAGTGGGATTATATACTTATTACATCAATCACATGTGATTAATATACAGCATTCAAGTGATTTGGCTACTCATTAGCCGTTTTACCAAACAATTTCCTTCAAATGATTTTTATAAAACATTGTATATGTTTTAAACTCCTTATTACACTGTGCACCTTACTCAGCACATTACCTTTCAAACTTATTTACAACTGTGTTTCAAACAAATGTTTCCTTATACTTAACTGTTTTTTCAAACTTATGCCTTCAAATTGTTTTATAGATTGACATCAAGTCGATCTTTTCTTAAAATAATATTTATGTTTCAAATGTCTTACAAAACTTATTTATGCTTTTATATTATAAATTGCATGCCTCTATATGTATAGTTATATAAGAAATGTTTAAAAGACTTAGGAAGGCTATCCACCCTATTTCCTTTTTGCGCCTTGAGATGTGGTCTGGTGGGATATCGGGTAATCATCCGAAAGTCGTTTAAATATTAGTTATATATCATGTGTACATATATATTCATAAAAGGTCCTTCCAGTTCAACATATGCCCTTGGGTAGCAAGGGTATACATCCATGTTCATACGTACCTGATAGATTACTAGTAAACTACCATATGGGTAGCTTAGGAAGATACTAGAACTATTACTAGAACACGATATCACTCAATGAGTCAGTTTATTCATGAGTCAATACTTTCTAGAACATTACAGTACATTACTATACTTGCTAGGTAGAGAGCACGTACATTACATATAGAACAGTTCGTTACATTACACTTACATTAATACGCCAATAATTGTGATCCACTGTATGGAAGCATGCCTTAATTGTCATGCCCCGGGTTGTAGCCAGAGTCTCTTGAAGGGAGAGCGTGAGTTTGCGTATAGATCTATAATGGATTGACTATCCTACACCTTACTGCTAGCTACAGTAGGACCGACAGGTCTGCAGGTGCCAAACGTCATACCTTAGCTTCGACTATACGTTGTTGTTGTAACCCGTCTATAGTATGAGTTTGTGTATGGATCTATACTGGATTGACTATCCTACACCTCGCTGCTAGCTACAGCGGGACCGACAGGTCTGCAGGTGCCAAACGTCATACATTATTTTCGACTATACGTTGTCGTTGTTACCAGTCTATAGTATGGTGCAATTTATCACATGATGCCTTAATATAAATCCGGTTTAGGGTAGTTAGTACGGCGGTAGTTCTTATAGCACTACACCATAGTACTATTTCATTTTCCCATTACATTCACTTCGTGAACATTCACACGACGCACGATACTGTAGAAATTATATTTTTGGATAATGATAGTTATACTTGGGAAAACACATACTCTTACAAGAGACACACATTCAGAACAGTTAGGTCTTGGTAGAAGACACCTTCATATTCTAGTAGAAATCATAGGGATTTCTAGGGTTTTTTTTCAAACACTTACAGTTCATATACACTTTCAATACTTACAATAAATAGACATACAAATTCTTACATACAAATACTTACATACAAATTAAGACACTAAATACTTATGATCTCACCAGCTTCAAAGCTGATACTCGCTTTCAAAATTATTTGTATCCTCAGGTCATCTTAGACAGGTACCGATGCAAGGAGAAAGGAAGATGGAGCTTGTTCAAGACTTATCTTTCATTTTGATTTATGCTTTAGTGTTTATCAAAATTTGACAGAACACAATTGTATAATAATTATATTATTAATGCAATGGATGATGTTGTTGCTTATTTACTACTTTACATTGTTGTTGATATTATACATGACGTCCTCCGCCCCAGAACGTTTCCGCCGTTCCTGGTTTTGGGGTGTGACAGATTGGTATCAGAGCATTGTTTATAGTGAATTAAGTATATCAACCCATAAAAGATATACTAACTATAAATACATAAGGGATTAAAAATACTCTGACCAAGAGTTTATACTTTAAATAGTAAAATATTTAAGTAAGTATACATGCTGCATTCATACTAAAATCAGTGTCACTAGGACAGTACCTAAGAATTACGATTGTTGGGCAACACAAGTGGGCTTAGAGACATATGGTCAAAACTGGGAATATATAGCCTGATCACCTATGTTATCCGAGAGTTGACTAGCATGTGCCTAAGTTTAAGTGTGTGGTTGCAATAATGCTAAAATCTTACCAACCCTACCACAATGAGAACAATAGAACATAACATTAAAATTAAAATACTATAGGAGTATTTGGTGTTACTATAAGTACTTTATACTTGAGAATTTAAAACGGGATCTTCATTTCTAAGTTGATAGTTGCTAAGTGGATACACTAAGGCTATATGTAATTAGGATGTTATAGACTTAGAATCTGTGAAAATTTTGCCTTACCCTTATTTTGTGTGAATTTGGAATTAAGGTCACTTATTCGAAGGTCTATCCTGTTTAGATTACACATAGCTAGTATGCACTTCACAAATAGCGATGTAACTAATGAAGGTTTGCTAGATAATTATCTAGATAGTTCGTCTAATAATTATTCTCTTACCCTAAATTCTCGCATAGAAAACATAGCTGGACTCCATCCCCTCGACAACCAGTATCTTCCGAATGAAGTCATAGCTGGTTGGTTTGGAGAATAACCAGAGAATGATCATCCTTTTCCCCTTGAATGATCACCATGATGAAGACCTTTCGTATGATGCTAACTCCGAACCAGAGGTTGAAAACCTACCCCGAGCAGCTCCCTTTCCAATTCCTAACCCTCGTCCAGCTTTTTCGTGGCCCGACCCTGAGTGAGTGGAATGCTTGGAAACATGGAGCCCATGGACAAGATCATTCTATGCCATTTGATGGCGACCGAAACTTTTACGACTTGAGCAATGGGGGCTCAGCAGATAGAGTCTTGCCAATCTTGGTCCGCAGAGTGGCCCGAAATGAGATTCAAGGCAGGATAGCCCTACATCAGATTACAGAAGTAGTCGCCTATGCTAGAATGCATACCCTCCACACCATTCATCTAGAAGATGCACACGAGAGATCAGAGAGAAACCATGAAACCCTGCTACAAGCACTGGCCGAATCACGAGCCGAAGTCATAAAGCTCCGAGTACGCCAGATGGTGTGCGAAAGACACCTACTTGACATGGAACCTCAATTGGTTGAACTAAGAGTTCACCAGAGGGATGACCGTCGCCAGTAGTAGACGCTTTACTTTATTTCCCTTATAAATAGGAATCATGTTTTTCTGTCTATGCTTGATGTGGCATTTGCTATGAAATTATCTTGTTCCGTAAGTACTTTAGATAGGTCTTTATGCTGTCAGGAACTATCTTCTATGGATATGATGTATGACCTTTACAAGGTCATTTTCTAGAACCTTTACGTCGTGAATATCCAAGATATGGACAGTCGGCTAACTTTTGTGTCATTCTTCATTCAAGTACTCTTATCATTCTTTCATTAGAGTCTATCTGAATCATGCTTTAGTCAAGTCATTGGACTATAGCAAGTTAGATCCGGAGACATTTCCAAGTCTCTATCAGTGGTTGGATCTTGTTATTCACCAACCCACGATACCTCAGCTCGAACGACGAACGTTTTGAGACCATTCTACAAACTTACTTCCACCCGTTACTAGGACTGCATCATAGGGATGTAGGTCAAACCTTCGTGATCATACTTTCATTCTGTACTAGGACTGCATCATAGGGATGTAGGTCAAACTTTCGAGAACATACTCTTACTCTTTACATGAACAATGTAAGTACATCAGGGTCAACTGGAATCGCTCACAAAATCCTTATCTTTCGTGTTAACAGAATCATGTCGTCATCTGGAAGCAATCAGTCGAACCGCGAAACCTCCGCTTTTCCTATGGACGCCGCTACCTTTCAAACGGCAGTTACAGCTGCCGTAGTGGCTGCCGTAACCGTGGTCCCTGGGCACCGTAGCGCTATCAGCATAGTCAATGTTGCTGATGGGAATGAAGTTTCCAATCGTGGTATCCATCCAGGAGGTTGCCAAACAGTAACAGTCACAGACTCGCAAAGCCGAAAAGTAGAGAACAAGAAACGAAAGCGTCAAGCCCGGAAAGAACGCAAGAGATCCCAAAAGCTGGCTATACAACAGCAGCAAGTGGAAACCCCTGCCATCCCAGTACCGAGCAAGCCATACGAGGGAAAACTCCTGAAGTGTGATAAGTGTAGTTTCCATCAGCATGGGGCTTGCCATGAGATGCAATGTTGCAACTGCCTAAACATAGGGCATCATGCTCGTGACTGTGGAGCACCGAAACGACCCATCACTCAAGTCCCTTTCATCGGGACTAACCCTACGCACAAGAGGAGTTATAACGCAGAATGATTTAAGAAGCAATTTCCAAGGTGGAGTAACGAGGAAGGCACTCGTGTCCACATAACAATGGCTAAGCACCGCAATCCCGTCACCAAAGCTAGTACTAGCCAGTCATGCCACCAATGTGGTGAGACAGGGCACTTCAAGAAAGATTGCCCGATAGCAAAGAACTCTGGCGCAGATGGGAGGATTCTCAGGATCACAGCTGCAGGAGAGCCTGCTCAGGCACCATGTTAATGTAATTAGGGTGTTTCGTTGTAACAGACTTATAAACTATCTAGAACTAGTGCAACTAGAGTCTTACCTTTTGCGAGATCCTGTCTGTATAGGGAGTCTCGTGCTGCGTATACTTGTCTTTTGTAGTATATCTTATTCGCAGCAATAGTCTTGTGGTAAATCTAAAGTACTGTAACTCTTGTTAATGGTTGCACGGTTGTGTTTTGTCTGTAAACGTCTTATGTTCAAATCTAATGTCTTTAAGTTTCAGTATGATTTCGACATTATCATACGAATTGATTCAGTTTGATCCTCACGAAAACAGCTTCACACGTACATATCTTTCTTCTAGATCACTTTTCCAGCGAAACCGTCACATCAGAACGCCGAAGAACTCATTCCAGGAGTACCTCTTAGTTATTTTTCTTTCCGAAGAAATCCCCGAAGTACCACTCGTGCAGTACGCAAGTTCAATCAAGGAATTCATGCGGATGATCTATCACTGAGGAATGTATTCATAAGAGTGTTATATAATCAAGGTTCTACAGGTTTAGAATTAATGATTTCTCCTTAACTCTTTTCCTCATTGGGATGTGAGGGTAAGGAAGAATCAGTTATTCGACTACCTTTTCAATCTTAATTATATATGACTCGTATACACGAGATTGTGATCGTGAAGCCCTGTATGAATTCTAAAATGGACTTCAGGACGGGAACTGCCTAAGTATACGGGTAATCGCATCGTCATGCGAACAAACTTAGAACCCAGTACGACTCCCGAAAACAGATCGCCCTATAGTTTAAACACCTACGAAGATGCAAGAACAGTCCGGACAACTTAGCAAACTACACACGAATAGAATTAGAAGACTAGGTTTCTCACCCTAGAGAACCATGGTCGTATTCTTCCAGAGATCGATGGATCGCATCGTATGCGCCTCGGATATCGAGGACTCCGTCAAGATTTTCATGGAAATCGTTATCTCTGCCTCGCATAGATGAAATGGTTGAGCAAACGCAAGGAAAGAAACTACTTCTAGGAATGGATCTGAGATCCGAATATTACCAGTTCGAGTGTTAGGGAAAGATGTCCGGAAGACTATCTCCTGAACTCGATGCGGACACTTCGAGTCCGTAGTGATACCCTTCGGATAGGACCACTACGCCCATAGCTTTCATGAGCTAAACGAGTAGGGTACGTTTTTCTTACTTGGATCAGTTCGTCATTTCTCTATGTAATGACTTACTTATCTACCCTTGTAGTAAGAAGGAACCCATGGGAACATTTCCTTTAGAGGAAGTTTTAGCGATGTTCTCAAAGCACGAGTTTTGAAATTGAAGAGTCAAATTTCTAAGACACACTGTTAGTAATGGGGGAAATTTTGAGTACTCTTTCAATTTGTAAAAGCCGTTGAGCATTTATTGACACCAGAAACGCCGACAGTCTTTCGCCAAATTCTAGGTCTTACCGACCTACCGCCTTAGTTCATTCAAGAACTCCTCGCAAGCTACAGAAAGTCGTACAACTTTGACCCAGCAAGGGGTGGCCTTTGACTGGGAAGTTACGCAAGAAAAGGAACCTTTGAGATTCCAAGTGAGTGACCAAGTTCTTTAGGATAAATCACTCTGGGAATGGCTTAATACACTTCGTAAAGCGTGGAAAGCTAAATCCAAGTTAGACAGGACCTCTGAGATTCTTATCAGAATCGGTCATGTGCCTCGCACAAACTAGACCTACTTCACGAACTCAGTAACATATTTTCTACTCTTCGCATCTCGATCGTGAAACCATACCTTTCCGTTAGGACTTTTGCAAGTCCACTCGTCGAGATCCTCGCCTTCGTATTAGAACCGTAGTGACCCTCGACCGAGAGGTCAGGCGGACGAAGCAACGCCGTCATCAATTAGTGAAGGTTCATAGGAATTCCAACCGAGAACCCAATGTCACTTAGGTACACTAGAATCAATCGATTTGGAAGTTTCCTCCTCACGACTCGATCATTCGTGCATACTTCCTTGCCTAAATTCTAATTTCGGGACGAAATTCCCTTTAACAAGGGGATGATGTGACAACCCGGAATTTCCATTCTGAACAAACCATATCAAGCCAATAGATGTAGATCAGTTACAGTGAAAATTCAGACTTCGAGTGTAAGTTAGGCAGTTTTCAGGATTTACACTTAACAAGATATTAGGAGAGTGGTTGCACTAGGGTTTTGTGCAACACTGTTATTCCATTACTCTAAGACATTAGAGTTCATTCCAGGAATAAAAATATTTTCTGCCAAAAATATCTCAGGACTATAAATAGAATTCTGAACCAAATTGGTTTATTTGTTGAATTCCATTTATAGAAAAGTTAATATTCTCTCTCACGGATCTTCGGGTTTTTATCCCAGATTGTGAGTATACTTCTCTAGTTGTGTTATAATGCTTGTTTTATTCTTATTAACATAGATTATATGTCAAATATATGAGATCCGGGAGTTTACCGCCCAAGAACGTTCTTGGGGAGTAAACTCCAAAATGGAGCTTAAAGGCCATCTAGTCCCATTACCTTGTTAGGTAACTAGCTTAGGGTATTGTGTATGATCATTAGAGGCTAGAAATCAATCAAGAACACATAGTTATAGGAGTTTACGGCCCAAGAGTTTCTTGGACCGTAAACACCAATGTCAAGGGCTTAAATGTACCCTAATCATCCCAAAGGCTTGGACTCTGTTTTAGACAAATAACCTAAAGTGTTTAGAACCTAGAAAAATCATGGAAACACAAGTGTGGAAGAGTTTACGGCCAAGAGTATTTCTTGGGCCGTAAACTCCTTTAAAGGGGTCAAAGGACACCCTAAATCCTTCCTTAAGCCAAGAGACAATTTGGGCATGTACCTAGATGAGTTTTGGACTAGTTAAAATACTTAGAACACCAAGAGTGAGGGAGTTTACGACCCAAAAGGTTCTATGGCCGTAAACTCCATAAAATGGTACCAATTGGTGCCATAAACCCTCCTAAAGCCAAGTACTAAAGCCTAGATTTGTTCCTAGAAATGATTGAGACTTGAAAGCACCATAAGAACCCTCCCAAGGGAGTTTGCGACCGTAAACTCCAAGGGAATATGGTCTATGGGCCGTAAACTCCCCAAAGGAGTCAATATGGTACACAAAAACTTGTTTAAGCCTTGAAACAATTCCCCACAAGAGTTGTGATAATTCTAAGCTCCATTTAGGCCTTGGTTGAGAGTTTACGGCCAAGAGCTTACTCCCCTGGGCCGTAAACTCCAATGAATATGGTCTTTTGACCTTAAACATCCACTAGGGGAATTGCACTCCTTTGTTGCAACCCATTAGCCTCCTAGCACTTGACCAAAAGTGTTTTCCTCGCGCTTAAATGTTATTACTTGTATAATTAGTGTTTTAATCACTAATTATTTATATACATATGTTTTCATATGTAATTAGGATCATTGTGTGTGTCTAAGTCTTCACTTGACGCCAAGCACTTGTTCATACCCCTTAACTAATGTTTTAAACTATTTTTAAATGTTTTATGGGGGGGATACAAGTGGAATCATGCTACTTATTATGTCAATCACATGTGATTAGTAAGTGGGATTATATACTTATTACATCAATCAAATGTGATTAATATACAGCATTCAAATGATTTGGCTACTCATTAGCCATTTTACCAAACAATTTCCTTCAAATGATTTTTATAAAACATTGTATATGTTTTAAACTCCTTATTACACTGTGCACCTTACTCAGCACATTACCTTTCAAACTTATTTACAACTGTGTTTCAAACAAATGTTTCCTTATACTTAACTGTTTTATCAAACTTATGCCTTCAAATTGTTTTATAGATTGACATCAAGTCGATCTTCTCTTAAAATAATATTTATGTTTCAAATGTCTTACAAAACTTATTTATGCTTTTATATTATAAGTTGCATGCCTCTATATGGATAGTTATGTAAGAAATGTTTAAAAGACTTAGGAAGGCTATCCACCCTATTCCCTTTTCGCGCCTTGAGATGTGGTTTGGTGGGATATCGGGTAATCGTCCGAAAGTCGTTTAAATATTAGTTATATATCATGTGTACATATATAGTCATAAAAGGTCCTTCTAGTTCAACATATGCCCTTGGGTAGCAAGGGTATACATCCATGTTCATACGTACATGATAGATTACTAGTAAACTACCATATGGGTAGTTTAGGAAGATACTAGAACTATTACTAGAACACGATATCATTCAATGAGTCAGCTCATTCATGAGTCAATACTTTCTAGAACATTACAGTACATTACTATACTTGCTAGGTAGAGAGCACGTACATTACAGATAGAACAGTTCGTTACATTACACTTACATTAATACGCCAATAATTGTGATCCACTGTATGGAAGCATGCCTTAATTGTCATGCCCCGGGTTGTAGCCAGAGTCTCTTGAAGGGAGAGCGTGAGTTTGCGTATAGATCTATAATGGATTGACTATCCTACACTTTACTGCTAGCTACAGTAGGACTGACAGGTCTGCAAGTGCCAAACGTCATACTTTAGCTTCGACTATATGTTGTCGTTGTAACCCGTCTATAGTATGAGTTTGTGTATGGATCTATACTGGATTGACTATCCTACACCTCGCTGCTAGCTACAGCGGGACCGACAGGTCTGCAGGTGCCAAACGTCATACATTATTTTCGACTATACGTTGTCGTTGTTACCAGTCTATAGTATGGTGCAATTTATCACATGATGCCTTAATATAAATCTGGTTTAGGGTAGTTAGTACGGCGGTAGTTCTTATAGCACTACACCATAGTACTATTTCATTTTCCCATTACATTCACTTCGTGAACATTCACACGACGCACGATACTGTAGAAATTATATTTTTGGATAATGATAGTTATACTTGGGAAAACACATACTCTTACAAGAGACACACATTCAGAACAGTTAGGTCTTGGTAGAAGACACCTTCATATTCTAGTAGAAATCATAGGGATTTCTAGGGTTTTTTTTCAAACACTTACAGTTCATATACACTTTCAATACTTACAATAAATAGACATACAAATTCTTACATACAAATACTTACATACAAATTAAGACACTAAATACTTATGATCTCACCAGCTTCAAAGCTGATACTCGCTTTCAAAATTATTTGTATCCTCAGGTCATCTTAGACAGGTACCGATGCAAGGAGAAAGGAAGATGGAGCTTGTTCAAGACTTATCTTTCATTTTGATTTATGCTTTAGTGTTTATCAAAATTTGACAGAACACAATTGTATAATAATTATCTTATTAATGCAATGGATGATGTTGTTGCTTATTTACTACTTTACATTGTTGTTGATATTATACATGACGTCCTCCGCCCCAGAACGTTTCCGCCGTTCCTGGTTTTGGGGTGTGACAACATAAGTAACAACATCATCAAAACTCAGTTAACATAGAGTTATAAGCACTTGAAGGAATATTAAAGGATTGAAGTAGATAACCTACCTTCGAAGTCATTGGTGCTTTGTATGCTTCGAAGTCATTGGTGCTTTGTATGCTGATGTCGAAACAAAGCAACGACCAGTAATCTTGTCTTCTTCATCCTCCTCAAACTTCGCAAACATGGCTCCATACATTGGATTTGTCATTTCTTCATCATCCGATCATGAAGACGATATTTGGTATTTTCCCTCATCCTCATCTTCTCATCTCACTGCCAATGACAACCCCTTCGATTTATCCTTCACTTCTTCCAGCCTTTCGGAATAGTATGCCTCATCCTTAACCCTATTTTTCTTTTCTTCTTTCTTCTTCAGCATACAGTTATTTGCCATGTGACTTTCACCATGACAGTAATGACATTTAACTTCCAAATCTCCCTTTAGCTTTTTCCCTTATTCCGAATCTTCAACTTTAACCTCCTTCTTCTTAAACTTCTTCTCATCACTAGCCTTTCCAATGTTACTTCCCCTCATTCACCAATTTTCGACTTTCCATTGAATGGCTTCTTATAAAACTTATTTACTCTATTGTTGGAGTAAAAAGCCACTGATTCATCATCAAAGTTGATGATAAGACCATCGTCTTTAGAGATTTCCTTCTCAGTAACTTCCATCTCAACTACTCTTCCCGATACTTTCAAAACCAATGCTAATGGAGCTCCCAGATTGATTATTAACTCTTCAACTATTTAATTTACTTCAATTTTGTGAGCTTTTAGCAGATTGTAAATATCATTAAGAGTCAAAAAATCTATGTTTTGTTGTGTCTTCATCATCAAACTCACATTCCTCCACTCCTTAAGAAGCCCCAATATGAAGGTAAGGTTGTATTCCATAGTAGAACTGTTAATTCCATACCTATTGCACTTGTAAATGAGCTCGTTCAGATGATCATAGTACAATTCGATCAATTCATCATCTTTCTGCTTAAACTCCCTTAATTCAATCAAACATTACTTGACTGAACTGATTTTGGTCTTCTCACTACCCTGATACTTTTCCTTCAGTCTATTCCAGATTTGTTTTGATGTTTTTTGAGTTCGAACGTAATTATACACCACAAGAGGAAGAGCACCACAAAGCTCTCTCATGCATCTTTTTTCATTCTTCTATAGCCTTTTAGTTTGTTCAGTAACACTTTGTGTTGATACAAAATTTCCAATGCTTTGAACAAATGAAGGTGGATGAACAACATCATTAATGTATTTACATAGCTCTTCATAAAGTCCATTCAAGTAATCCTCCATTCAATCAACCATTGATCATAATACTCTGGAATAAGCATAGAAATCTTAGTTGAAGATCCTAGAAAATGAGAGCAAGAAGTCATAGTATTCATGTTGAAGTTCGCCATTGATGTATGGATGAATTTAGTGAAAAGCTTGACAAATTTGAGATGAATAAGATGAATCAAACAACAAATGAACACCGAACACTCGATTTGACAATCAGAATGCAGAATCAAATCAGAACTAAAGATCTGCAAAGATATTCAGGATCAAAAGTGCGGAAAATTTTGAATCTAGAACGAGATTCAAAAAGCTTTTGACATATAAGAAAATTATATCAAAATAGTTTGATTCCTGCTCTGATACAAAATGTAGGTCCAATTGAATCGATTAAATCAAACAAAATCAGAGTTAGAAATGTTTTAGAACAAGAGATCTAAATATAATTTGTTCGGCATGTTGTATTGCTTGATTAGTTGAATACAAGAGGTTGAAAGAGAACACGATTACAATCAGGAAAGTTCTTAAGCTCTAAAGTATCCTTCCCATATTTATAGGGAAAACTAAAATCACAAAAAGTACGACTTCGACAACTAAGCTTCGTCTCAAAAGTAGTCCTTAAAATAAAAATACAATCCAAAATTCCGACATTACAAGTAACGAAGATAATTTCGACATCTCACAACCTTCGAACCCCAACATGGTGTAGACAAGGCATGCTTGTGGCATTGTCGTCTTAGGAACATTAACAAGAAACGCATCGCCCAACTCCAAAAGGATGAGAATCTTCTCTTTTGGGAAAGATGACAAAATCACCTTTCAATGGATCTTGTGAAAGAGGTGAGGGTTTATTGGAACTCATACACACATATATTTGTGGACCCTTCATATCCACCACATGAAATGCTAATCGGTTTTATGTAACATTTACATTTGTTTATAGTAGACATGGTTATATCAACTTAATCAAACGTAAATTAGAAACCTTTGAAAGTTCAAAGAATTTAAGCATGAATTCGAGAATCAATATGTTAGAAAGATATAGACGCCCTTGATCTGATAGAGGAGGAGAGTATCTTAGTATCCAGTTTCATGACTATCTCAAGGAATGTGGAATAGTTTCACAATTTACTCCTTCTAGGACACGACAACTTAATGGTGTGGCTGAGATGTGAAATCGAACCGTTTTGGACATGGTTCGTTCCATGATGAGTAGATCCACTCTTCCCATTTCCTTCTGTGCGTATTCCTCAGAGACAACCACCCATAACCTCAATCTTGTTCCAAATAAAAAGGTTGTGAAAACACCTCACATGATGTGGACAGGGAAACTTACATAGTTAGCACATATCAAAGTCTGGGGTTGTGAAGCTTTCGTTGGAGGAGAGACTCATGACAAGAAAGAAGCCATAAGTGAGAGATGTGTTTTCATTGGCTACCCACAAAAGCACTTTGGATATTTTCTCTATAGACCTAGTGAGAATATGGTATTTGTAGCATGAAGAGGAGTCTTTTGCAAGAGAGAGGTCATAGGCAAAGAGGATAGTGGGAGTACAACTGACCTTGTGGAAATTCAAGATTCAACCAATGATGGAGCCTTAAAAGACACTAGCACTCAACCAGAGGAAGAGATTCTTGTTGAACGAGTTGACACTTCATTACCTCTTCGTCGTTCCAGTAGAGTTACCAAGCCACCACATTTTTATGGTTTCCATATAACTGCAGAATATGGTACGTTTATCAGTGATGGTACACTAGCAAATTTGGAAGAACCATCTAACTACAAGGAAGTAATGGCGGTCTCTAAGGAAGCTAAATGGAAAGAGACAATGGACAACGAGATCAAGTACATATATGACAACACAGTTTGGAATTTGGTTGATCAACAACCTGGTCCAAAGACAACTGGTTGCAAATGGATCTTGATGAAGAAGACCGACATGGATGGGAATGCGCATACATTCAAGGCATGACTGGTTGCGAAGGGCATTACTCAAACCCCAGGGATTAAATATTATGAGACCTTCTCACCAGTGGCTAAGATAAAACCTATTAGGATAACGTTCACCATATTTTATTTTCATGATTATGAAATCTGGCAGTTGGATTTTAAAACTGCTTTTCTTAATTGGAAGTTGGCTGAAGATGTTTACATAGTCAGCCAGACGGTTTTGTTTATGTAAAGTTTCCTAATAGAGTGTGTAAGCATGAAAAGTCCATCTATGGATTAAAACAAGCATCTCGTAGTTGGAATATTTTCTTTCAAGAAAAAGTCAAAGAGTTTGGTTTTTCTAGAAGTAAGGATGAGTCATGTGTGTATGTCAAAGCTAGTGGGAGTATAGTAACTTTTCTATTATTGTATGTTGATGAAATACTACTTGTAGGACACGACATTCCATCCTTGCAAGAAATAAAATCATTGCTTGGAAAGTGTTTCTCTATGAAGGATCTAGGAGAGGCTGCCTATATTCTTGGGATAAGAATTTTGAGAGATAGAAAGAAAAGACTAACTGGACTTAGTCAAATTACATACTTGGACAAGGTACTAAAACGATTTAGTATGGAAAATTGCAAGAATGGATAGCTACCTATTCATAGCAATGCCAAATTGAGTATGACTCAAAGCACAAGTATATATGAGGAAATAGCTGATATGAGTCTAGTTCCTAATTTTTTGGTTGTAGGGTCGATCATGTATGCTATGAAACGTAGTCGTCCTGATTTTCCTTTGCTTTAACCATGGTTAGTCGTTATTAGGGAAAACCTAGAAGAGCTCATTGGACAACAATGAAGAACATTATCTAGTATTTGTGAAGGAAAAAGGATATGATTCTAGTATTTGGAGGCAGTGATATATTGAGAGTGACCTGGTATAGTGACACCAACTTTCAAACAGATAGAGACAATTTGCGTTCTCATTATGGCTGGGTGTTCACATTAAATGGAGGAACAGTTAAATGGAAAAGTTCAAAGCAAGATACTGTGGTTGATTCTACTTGTAACTCAGAGTACATAGCGGAACGTGAAGCTTCAAAGGAACCGGCTTGGTTGACAAAAATTCATTGGAGATCTTGGAGTAGTTTCTAACCATTCGGGAACCAATGGAACTTTTTTGTGATAATGAACGAGCGGTTGATGGGACCAAATAACTGAGAGATCATGGTAAATCAATACATATCGACAAAAAGTACCATAACACCATACATAGAGTAGAAGAAGGCCACCTTATTGTGAAAAGGGTATCATCAGAAGAGAATCCTACAGATCCTTTGACATGGGGTCTGAGTAGGGTTAAGTATAATCAACATGCTTGGATCATTGGTTTGAGAGATGATATTAGTTTTAGTAGTTATATGATTAGTTTGAAAGTTGTAACAAAATAAATGTAATTGATTTTTGGTGATTAAATAATAAAGATTATTTATGAGTTTGTTTACTGCCTTTGTCAATTAATTATTCTTGTGTTTTGTTTTTTTTACTTCCCGAATAATTTAATTATTTAAATTCCACAGTCACTCCTACTTTTGGAAGTATGTAGTGAATTAACACTTTCATGAATTGGATTGTATATTGTCTAAGGAGGTTAGACATAGCAATTGTGTTGCTACAATATTCATGAGTACTTAAAAATTGAGATTTAAGTATTGGTTTGACCCACGCTTACAGAATTACTTCATGGGTTATGTCATGAGTAATTATAAGACTATAATATAATATATTCTAGAAACGGAGATATATGAGTTGTAATTTACAAATCGGTTGTGCATTGGTGTTGCGAAAACGCTTCAGTAACATGATGTTATAAAATGCAGTATCATGTATGATCTGGTTAGTAAAGGATACAAGCATATAAGTCAAAGTTTATTCATTCCTTTTTCCCTAACGGGAAAAGGGATATTTTTGGGCCCCTCGGTGATTTGGTGTTGACTTATAGTGATGGTCCCAACCATGACTCAGTTTATGTGTTCAATTCGAAGTATTATGTCTCATCACAAATCAAGAAATCGGGAAACAAAACTTGGAAAATATGATTGATTATAATCCATGTCTAATGTTCGTACGTTATCTAGTAAAATAGAGGAATATTACATCGATGATCTTAAGTGAAATATCTTTTTAGTTTAGAGTTCAACAGTTGCTATGGAAGCACTCTTTGCTGTCTAATTCAGAAGTTATACTGGTATATTGAATTTATAGACTTATCCAAGTGGGAGACTATTGGATTAGGTGTCTAAGCCGATACTAAAATTACTATATATGTTATTTTTAGCAAAGTCCTCTTGGGATGCCCTCAAACCTAGCAATTTAATAGGATGACTTGTAGAGAGAGAGAGAGACTGATTTATTGGTTTATTATTTGATTAATAAATAACAATAAATTAATTTGTTAATATATTATGGAAATAATATATTAATTATACATAGTAATATTTAACTAAGAATTAATTTTAGGATTAATTGGATTAATTGGATTAATTAAAAGAGTAGTGACCGTTTGGTTATTTATTGATAGTTGAAGCAGGAAGATTTAAGATGTAACGCCCCGATTCTCAGGTATTGCTTAAATAAGATTTTTTTTTTGGTTCATCTCTACTCGACGAGTTGTTTGACCTACTCGTCGAGTAGCAGCGGGGTGGGATCGCATTTTAAGTAACCTACTCGACGAGTCCATGTTGGGACTCGGCGAGTAGGAGCTGGCAGTAGAACCCAAAATCCCGGGGTTTGCCCCACTATTTAAAGGAGCCTTAGCCACCTTTGGCCTCTTTGCAGTCTTTGAGAGCCCCCTTAAAACCCTAATTCGTGTGTGTACCTTGGTGTGGTGCCAAAGCTTGGAAAATAGGATCTTGGAGGAAGAAAGCTAAGAGTGCAAAGGAAATTGAAGCAAGGAAGGAGTGGGAAGCCAGATTTACCTCAGCTAGCATCCTTTGGAGGTATCAAAGTGCCATTTCTACTTCCCTTTTTCCCTTTTGTTGAGCATCTAGGGCATTTTTTGGATTTTCAAGTTGTTATGATGAGCTATGGGCAAGATCTGAAGTTGTAACTTCAGATCTGGACCCTCCTTGGATTCTAGAAGCATAAAGTCACAGTCTTGGTTGTGATTCAGGTCCCTCTTGAGCATGAAGTTCCATTAAAAACTTGGAATAGACGTTTAGAGCCTTTATGGTCATGCATGGACGTAAAGTTTGCAACTTTACGTGATAAGCATGCCCTAGAAGCTTCGATCTATGAGTTAGAACCATTGCATGGCTCAAAACAAGTCTGTATGGAAAAATGACTAAATGGACTCGACGAGTCGCAAGGTTAACTCGGTGAGTCACATGATGATGGCCGTGAACTCGACGAGTTGATGAACGACTCGTCGAGTCCGATGAAGATCGCCATAAGACTCGGCGAGTTGAAGAACAACACAGCGAGTCGGATGAGTTTTCTCTGGGATATGTATGAGTGTGTATCCGTCGAGTTGTAAGGAGGGAACTCGACGGGTGACCTTAAGTTTGATCGAGAATCAAAGGAACTCGACGAGTCACTCCGATGACTTGGCGAGTTGGAATGTACTTCAGAGATCTCGGCGACTAGCCAAGGGTACTCGGCGAGTTAAGGTCAACATGGACTGTTGACCTTGACTGAGGACTTTGACTTTGACCAGGGGTTGACTAGTGGGTTATGGAGCACCTTATAAGGTTAATGACTTATGAGTATGTTGTGCTATGACGATAGGTGGTGGGGCCTGTGTCAAGTGAAACGAGAGCTGGAGCTTGCCTTTCGAGTCGACATCTGCAAGGTGAGTTATCCTCACTATATCGATAGGGTCTACGGCACCAAGGCTGACCCATTTAGTTGTTATTGTTATGGTATGTTCCATGTGGTTATGATCTGTTAGATCGGAATCGAGGTAGACAGTATGTTATGCTATTATGATCCGTAGGGATTGGTGTGTTAGTGACCTGCTAGGTCGGTACTCTAGTTACAGGAGAATTCTATGATTGATGATCAATGTGATAGATATGTTTGATGTTGTATATGCTTGTATATGAGAGTATGTGCACATGGTTATTTTCATGTGGCTGGGTTGAGGCGGTCCTGCTTTGTGTTGAAGGCCAATATACCCTATGAGAGGTCGAGGGAGACTATAGGCCCACATGGCGGACTAGTCATACCGAAGGCTCGGGATGGATTCAGTCAGACTGTAGGCCCGGTAGGGTGGTCCATTCAAGCGGATGGCCCAGTATGCATGTTGATTGGATTGATTATTATTGTTATGGTATTGTCAGTGTGGTATCGGTATTTTGGGGGTAGCTCACTAAGCCCTCGAGTTTACAGTTTTTAGTTTATTGTTTCAGGTACTTCAGGAGATCGTGGAAAGGAGAAGGCATGACCGTATCGCTCCTCATCCTTATGTTATGATTTTTGGGACACTCTGATGGAAAATGATTTGAAAACATTTTGTAAACGATGTTATGTGGTTTTTTTTATGATTAAAAAAAAAGTTTAAATTTGGTGTAAAATTTATGGTTGTTACAAGTTGGTATCAGAGCCTTGGTTTGAGTGAATTGGAGGCACATTCGTGTGTATCCAGTCTCAAATCGAGGAGATTTTTGGAAATAAGTTCTAAAATGGTTTTCAAAATAAAGGATGGAGGATGCAGAGTGTACGATCAGCCCTAGCTTGTATGTAAACCCCAAAATAGCATGCCGTTATTTGATATTCTGATATGTTAAAACAGCATGCTAGTGCTAGGCTAGGGATCTTTAGGTATCACATGATAGATTTTCTTGATTGCATGATGCCTATTAGCCTAGGGTTTCTTCTATGTGGAATTGACATCATAACTGTAGATATTTAGTGTATGCATCACAGCTGTGCATAATAAAGACCTTATAGCCTGAGAATATTGATTCGGCCTTCGCGTAAGATCGGATATTCGAAAGTCTATTGGGGTGAACGTTATATGCAGCTAACATGCATTAGCCCTGCAGGGGATGATGGAAGTTTCATGGATGTGTGAGTCTTGATAAGTGGTGAGTATAGATGCGAGGAATTTGGTATTCCCCTAGAATGAGGGTTAAGCGCATTTCCTATGTTGATGATATTGTTAGGGTGTTGTGGTGATACTTAAGACAAATATGGGTAGGTGTGGAAGGTAGTATGGGCCCGTACTACTAAAAGCACATGACCCATACCGGTAGCAAGGAAATCACAAAACCTAGGGTTTTTGGGTTTTAGTCTCCCGACATTATGTTATTTATCTGATGAATTGTATATATTTCAGTATGGTGGTGATGAGATGTGTTGCTTCGGGATCCGGATCAGGATCGGGGTCGGGGTTGGGAGACGGAGGGTTGGAGGTGCCGGTAGCACCCGAGGCCGTGGTTCAGATAGGGATAGAGGAGTTGGATGCCAGGATCTGGGAGATCATGCACGACGAGATTGCTGCTGCGTTAAGAGCGCAGCTGCCAAAAATGTTTGGGTCGATTATGACCATGATGGTTGAGTATTTTGATGAGCGATATGCAGCTCTAGCAGATACAGTTGCCGCTACAGCCACTTCGGCTGTAACTACGGCAGGGGTTGGAGGAGGAGCCGATAGGGCTTTCTAGTACCGGGACTTCGATAATACGAAGCCCTCGATGTTTGATGGTACACAAGATGTGATTAGGGCAATGAGGTGGTTATCTGACGTGGAGGGATGTTTATTTACGTGCTCATGTCCTGCTGACCAAAAGGTCAGGTGTGCCCTGAACCAGTTGAGGTTTGGGGAAAAGGACTGGTGGAGGCTGATGACTGGGTCGTATACTGATGATCAGCGGGCTGCTACTACTTGAGAGCAGTTCAGAGATATGTTCCGCACAGCTACGTGTGACAACCCAAAATTTTCATTCTGAACAAACCATATCAGGCCAATAGAAGTAGAACAGTTACAGTGAAAATTCAGACTTCGAGTATAAGTTTGGCAGTTTTCAGGATTTACACTTAAGGAGATATTAGGAGAGTGGATGCACTAGGGTTTTGTGCAACACTGTTATTCCAATACTCTAGGATATTAGAGTTCATTCCGGGAATAAAAATATTTTCTTTCAAAAATCTCAGGACTATAAATAGAATTCTGAACCAAATTAGTTCATTAGTTACATTCCATTTAGAGAAAAGTCAAAATTCTCTCTCACGGATCTTCGGGTTTTTATCCCAAATTGTGAGTACTTCGATCTAGTTATGTTATATAGCTTAGATTGTGTTTAGAAACATCAATTACATATCAAATTTGTGAGATTCGGGAGTTTACCGCCCAAGAACACTTGGGGAGTAAACTCCATTTTAAGTGCCTAAAGTGTCCCAATGTCCCTCAAAGCCTTAGAACTCAACATAGGGACTACCATTACATCTTTTAGACCCCAAATCAATAAAGATTCATGGCTAGAAGTGAGTTCATGGCCAAGAGAGTTCTTGGGCCGTGAACTCCATTTTTAGGTGCCAAAACCCCCTAAAAACCTTCCTTAAGCCAAGAGGGTAATTTAGACAAGTAGCCTAAAGTGTTTAAAGCCTAGAAAACATAAGTAATCACAAGTATTAAGGAGTTTACGGCCAAGACAAGTTCTTGGGCCGTAAACCCCTATAAAGGTGTCAAATGACACCCTAACTCCTTCCTTATGCCTAGACTTGAAGTGTTAGAGACTGGAAAACACCATAAACTTTCCCCTAAAAGAGATTACGGCCGTAATCTCCATGGGATATGGTCCCAGGGCCGTAAACTCCTCATAGGAGTTAATAGGAAGCCCAAACACTTGATTTAGCCTTGAAACAATTCACCACTAGAGTTGTAGTAATTCTAAGCTTCATTTAGGGACCTCATTAAGAGTTTACGGCCATGAGTTTACTCCCCTGGGCCGTAAACTCCAAGACATACGGTCATTTGACCATAAACTCTCATTAGAGGCATTGCACTCCTTTGTTGCAAACCATTTGCCTCCTAGCACTTGACCAAAAGTGTTTTCCTCGCATTAAAATGCGTATACTTGTATAATTAGTGTTTTAATCACTAATTATTTATATACATGTGTCTTCATATGTATTTAGGATCATTGTGTGTGTCTAAAGTTTTCACTTGACACCAAGCACTTGTCCGATCCTTCCTTGCGATCACAGTCCTTTCAATTCCAGTCACTTACTGCAGGTGAGTTCATACCCCTAATTCAATGATTTAAATGGTTTTTAAATGTTTTATGGGGGGATACAGGTAGAATCATGCTAGTTATTATATCAATCACATTTGATTAATAAGAAGCATATAAATGATTTGCTACATATTAGCTGTTTTACCAAACAGTTGTTATTTAAAGGATTTTCATATATGTTTTATATGATTAAAACTCTTGATTTAATTGTTCATTATACACTGTATGTTTCATTTCAAACTCATTTACAAATGTGTTTCAAACAAATGTTTCTTTGTATTTAAAACTGTTTTTGTTAGATAAATACTTCCAACCCATCTTATAGATTAACATCAAGTCGATATTTTCTTAGATAATAATCCTGTTCAAAAGGTTTTACAAAACTTATTTTATGATTTTATATTGTCAATTGCATGCCTATAAATGCATGGTTATATAAGAAATGTTTAAAGAACTTAGGAAGGCTATTCACCCTATTTCCTTTTCGCGCTTGAGATGTCGTCTGGTGGGATATCGGGTATCCGTCCAAAGGTCGTTTAAATATTAGTTATATATCATGTGTACATATATAGTCATAAAGTTTCTTCCAGTACAGTTGAATACTCTTGGGTAGCAAGGGTACACATCCATGTCCATGCGTACCAGTTACATTACTAGTAAGCTACCGTATTGGTAGTTTAGGAAGATACTAGGACTATTACTAGAACGCGATATCATACAATGAGTCAGTTCATTCATGAGTCTATACATGCTAGATAGAGAGAGAACACACGTTACAGCTAGCACACGCAGAACATTACAGTAAATTACTATACTATTACATAGATATGTTTTACATGATTACACTTACATGAGTACGTATACATATATTCGTTTACATGAGTGCGATTACATATACTTTGATAGGACAGACATCATTAGGTGCTATAGCATAGGAACAAGTTCAGGATCTGACTATACCGATGAATCACAACGCATTGTGGTAGTTATATCGGGTATACATGATCATAGTAATGTGGATGTTCACGGTTTGCATACAGGCAAGCGTCGTGTAAAGGTCCCAACATCCCTTTGACAAGGGAGCGTTTAGCCTGGGATCTAGCCATCACATTAGGCCTTATCCCTCAAATAAGGCAATAGGAGTACATAGATAGTCACTTATTACAAATACTACAGTACTTACGAGTTAAGGTAATTAGTACGGTTGTAGTTCGACACTACACCATAGTACTATATATTTTTCCCATTAACATTCACTTCGTGAATTTTCACACGATGCACGGTAATGTAGAAACTATATTTTTGGATAATGATAGTCAGATTTGGGAAAATACATGCTCTTACAATAAACACACACAGACACTAGATGCATTGGTAGAATGATACAATTAGTAGGAAACATAGGGCTTCCTAGGATCATACAAAACATTTTCATACTTATACGAGCTTTCTTTCAAAACAATGTCAAGTCTTTAATTACAAGTTTTACAAATTAAGACACTAAAATACTTATGATCTCACCAGCTTTAAAGCTGATACTCGCTTTCAAAATAACTTGTATCCTCAGGTCAACCATAGATAGGTACCGAAGCAAGGGTCAGAGAAGATGGTGCTCGTTCAAGACGCATCTTTCATTTTGAATTATTCTTTAGTGTCTATTAAAATTTGACAAAACACACTTGTATTAAAATTATATTATTAATCCAATGGATGATGTTGTTGCTTGTTTACTACTTTTCATTGTTGTGATACTGTACATGACGTCCTCCACCCCAGAACGTTTCCGCCGTTCTTGGTTTTGGGGTGTGACAGATTGATATAAGAGCATTGTTTATAGTGAATTAAGTATATCAACCCAAAAAAGATATACTAACTATAAATACATAAGGGATTGAAAATACTCTGACCAAGAGTTTATAACTTAAATATTAAAATATTTAAGTATACGTGCTGCATTCATACTAAAATCAGTGTCACTAGGACAGTACAAAAGAATTACGATTGTTGGGCAACACAAGCGGGCTTAGAGACATATGGTCAAAACTGGGAAGATATAGCCTGATCACCTATATTATCCGAGTGTTGACTAGAATATGCCTAAGTTTAATTGTGTGGTTGCAACAATGCTAAAATCTTACCAACCCTACCACAATGAGAACAATAGAACATAACATTAAAATTTAAAATACTATAGGAGTATTTGGTGTTACTATAAGTACTTTATACTTGAGAACTAAACCGGGATCTTCATTACTAAGTTGATAGTTGCTAAGTGGATACACTAAGGCTATATGTAATTAGGATGTTATAGACTTAGAATCTGTGAAAACTTTACTTCACCCCTATTCTGTGAGAATTTGGAGTTATGATCACTTATTCGAAGGCCTATCCTGTTTCGATTACATATAACTGGTATGCACTTCACAAATAGTGATGTAACTAATGAAGATTTTCTAAATAATTATCTAGATAATTCGTCTAATAATTATTTTCTTACCCCAATTCTCGCGTAGATAACATGGCTGGACTCCATCCCCACGGCAACCCGTACCTTCCGAACGAAGTCATTGCTGGATGGTTTGAAAAAGAACCAGAGAATGATCATCCAATCCCTGTGAATGATCATCAGGATGAAGACCTTTCGGACAATGCTATCTCCGAACCAGAGGTTGAGAACCTACCCCAGGCAGCTCTCATTCCAATTCCTAACCCTCGTCCGGCTTTTCATGGCCCGACGCCTCCGTGGGTTGAATGTTTGGAAGCATGGAGAGAAGATCAAAATCAACCTATGTCGTTTAATGGAGACCGAAGCTTCTACAACGTAAATGAAGGGAGCACAGAAGATATAGTTCTACCAATCCTGATCCGTAGAGTTGCCCGAAACGAAATTCAGGGCAGGACAGCTCTACGTCGTATCGAGGAGGTTGACACCAATGGAGGGATGCATATCCTTCGCACCAACAGCCTTGAGCATACTCGTGAGAGATCTGAGAGAAACCATGAAACCCTGCTACAAGCACTAGTTGAATCCCGAGCCGAAGTCATAGAGCTCCGAGTACGCCAGAGGGTGTACGAAAGACACCTACTCGATGTAGAACGTCAACTGGCTGAACTGAGAGTTCACCAGAGGGATGACCGTCACCAGTAGTAGATATTGTACTTTATTTTTCTTGCAAAAGGGATCGTTTTTCTATCTTTGCCCGAAGTGGCATTTTCTATGAAAATATCTTGTACCATAAGTACTTTTGGTTAGGTCTTCATGCTGTCAAGAACAATCTTCTCTGGATATGATGTAAGACCTTCACAAGGTCATTTCCCCGAACTTTACGTCGTGAATATCAAAGATATTGACAGTCAGCTAACTCCTGTGTCGTTCTTTATTCAAGTACTTTTATCATACTTTCATTGGAGTCTATCTGAATCATGCTTTAGTCAAGTCATTGGACTATAGTAATTTAGCTCCGGAGACATCTCCAAGTCTCTTTTAGTGGTTGGATCATGTTATTCACCAACCAACGATACCTCGGCTTGAACGACAAACGTCTTGAGACCAGTGTTCGAACTTACTTCCACTCATCACTAGGACTGCATCATAGGGATATAGGTCAACCCTTTATAAACACACTTCCACTCAATATTAGGACTGCATCATAGAGATGTAGGTCAAACCTTCGCGAACATACTTCCATTCCGTGCTAGGACTGCATCATAGGGATGTAGGTCAAACTTTCGAGAACATAGTCTTATTCTTTACTTGAACAATCGAATTACATCTAGGGTCAACCAGAATCACTCACAAAACCCTTATCTTTCGTGTTACAGAATCATGTCGTCATCCGGAATCAATCAGCCGAGCAACGAAACCCCTGCTTTTCCTATGGATGCCGCTACTTTTCAAGCCGCCGTTACAGCTACCGTGATGGCTACCGTGACAGCTGTCCTTGCAAATCGTAGCACTGTCAACGCAACCAAGACTGAAACAGGAGTTGACAATCTCGATCGTGTTAACGATCCGAGAAATCAACAAATAGTAACAGTCGCCACCGCTCAAAACTATAACTCAGAGTTCAAGAAACGAAAACGTCAAGCCCAAGTAGAACGCAAGCGATCACATAGAATTGCCATGCAACAACCCCAAGTGAAAACCTCTGCCATCCCAGTACCAAGCAGACCATATAAAGGGACACTCCCGAAGTGCGACCGGTGCAACTACCACCACAAGGAAATTTACCTAGCCTGGCAATGCAATAATTGCAACAAGATGGGACACATTGCTCGTTTCTGTAGGACTACCTCCACCACTGGAGCAAGCCTTGTTTGCTATAGTTGTGGTGAGGTAGGGCCCTATTACAGAAATTGTCCAAAAGAGAAGATCAACGAAAGCAACCGTGTCCCCATAACTCCTGCTCGACATTCCAGCACCGATGTAGGGGCTATCCAGATATGTCACCAATGCGGTGAAATTGGACACCTCAAGAAGGATTGCCCGATAGCGCAGAACTCTGGCGCAGACGGGAAGGTTCTCAGGATCACAGCTGCAGGAGAGCCTACTCCGGGACCACGTTAATGTAATTTAGGCGTTTCGTTGTAACAGACTCATAAACCATCCAAAACTAGTGCAACTAGAGTCTCATCTTTTGCGGGATCCTGCCAGTATAGGGATGCTCGTGCTGCATATAGTTGTCTTTTGTAGTATACCCCATTCGCAGCAATAGTCTTGTAGTAAGTCTAAAGTATTGTAACTATGTTGTTGGTTGCGCTGTGGTGTTTGTCTGTAACGCCTTTTATCAAATCTAATGTCTTTAAGTTTCAGTATGATTCCGACATTATCATACGACTCGATTCAATTTGATCTTCACGAAAACAACTTCATACGTACATCTCTTTCTTCTAGATCACTTTTCTAGCGAAGCTGTCATAACAGAACACCGAAGTACAAATGCCAGGAGTACCTCTTAGTTCTTTTCTTTCCGAAGAAATCCCTGAAGTACCACTCATGCAGTACGTCAAGTTCAATCCAAGGATTTATACGATTGATCTATCACTGAGGAATGTATGTATAAGAGTGATATATAATCAAGGTAGTACAGGTTTAGAATTGATGATTCCACTTTAACTTCTTTTCCTGATGGGATGTCAGATTAAAGAAGAATCAGTTATTCAACTACCTTTTCAATCTTAATTATATACGACTCGTATACATGAAATTGTGATTGTGAAACCAGTTATGAATTCTAATATGACCTTCAGGACGGAGAGCTGCCTAAGCCTACGAGTAATCGCATCGTCATGTGAACAAACTTAGAACCCAATATGACTCTTGTAAACAGATCGCCCTATAGTCTAAACACCCACGGAGATACCAGAACAGTACAAACAACTTAACGAACTGCACAGCGAAAGAATTAGAAGACTAGGCTTCTCACCCTGGAGAACCCCGGTCTTATTCTTCCAGAGATCGACGGATTGTTTCAACGTATGTTCCTCGACTATCGAGGACTCCGTTAAGATTCCCATTAGAAATCGTTATCTCTTCATCACATAGATGAATTGGTTGAGCAAACGCAAGGAAAGAATTACTTTCAGGAATGGACCTGAGATCCGAATATCACCAGTTTGAGTGTAAGGAAAGGATGTCCAAGAGACTTCCTTCTGAACTCGATGCGGACACTTCGAGTCCGTAGTGATACCCCTCGGATAGGACCAATATGCCCATGGTATTCATGAGTTTAATGAGTAGGGTACGTCTTTCTTATTTGGATCAGTTCGTCATTTCTCCACGTAATGAATTAATTATCTACCCTCGTAGTAAAAAGGAACCCATGGAAACATTACCTTCAGAGGAACTTTTGCGAAGTTCTCTAAGCACATGTTTTGGAAATTGAAGAGTTAAATTCCTATGACACGCTGTTAGTGATGTGGGAAATTTTGAGTACTCTTACAATTTGTCAAAACCGTTGAGAATTTGTCGACACCAGAGACGCCGACAGTCATTCGCCAAGTTCTAGGTCTTACAGACCTAATGTCGTAGTTCATCCAGAACCCCTCGCAAACCACATAAACCCTTTCGACCTTGTCCCAGTAAGGAGTGGCCCTTGACTGGGAAGGTAAACAAGAAAAGGAAACCTTGGAGATTCCAAGGGACACACCAAGTTCTTTAGGAAGTCTCACTCTGGGAACGGTTTAATACGCTTCGAAAGCGTGGAAAGCTAAATCCAAGATAGATAGGACCTCTGAGATTCTTACCAGAATCGGTCCTGTATCTCACAGACTAGATCAACTCCGCGAACTCAGTAACGTACATTCTACTCTTCGTGTCTCGATCGTGAAACCATACCTTTCCGTTAGGACTCTTGTAAGTCCACTCGTCGAGATCCTCGCCTTCGTATTAGAACCGTAGTGACCCTCGACCGAGAGGTCCAGCGGACGAAGCAACGTCGTCGCCATTTAGTGAAGGTTCGTTGGGATACCAGCCGAGAACCCGATTTCACTCAGGAGCACTAGAACCAATCGATTGGAAAGTTTCCTCCTCATGACTCGATCATTCGTACCTACTTCCTTATCTAAATTCTAATTTCGGGACGAAATTCCCTTCAACAGGGGGATGATGTGACAACCCGAAATTTTCATTCTGAACAAACCATATCAAGCAAATAGAAGTAGAACAGTTACAGTGAAAATTCAGACTTCGAGTATAAGTTTGGCAGTTTTCAGGATTTACACTTAAGGAGATATTAGGAGAGTGGATGCACTAGGGTTTTGTGAAACACTGTTATTCCAATACTCTAGGATATTAGAGTTCATTCCGGGAATAAAAATATTTTCTGTCAAAAATCTCAGGACTATAAATAGAATTCTGAACCAAATTGGTTCATTAGTTACATTCCATTTAGAGAAAAGTCAAAATTCTCTCTCACGGATCTTTGGGTTTTTATCCCAAATTGTGAGTAATTCGATCTAGTTATGTTATATACCTTAGATTGTGTTTAGAAACATCAATTACATATCAAATCTGTGAGATTCGGGAGTTTACCGCCCAAGAACACTTGGGGAGTAAACTCCATTTTAAGTGCCTAAAGTGTCCCAATGTCTCTCAAAGCCTTAGAACTCAACATAGGGACTGCCATTACATGTTTTAGACCCCAAATCAATCAAGATTCATGGCTAGAAGTGAGTTCACGTCCAGGAGAGTTCTTGGGCCGTGAACTCCATTTTTAGGTGCCAAAACCCCCTAAAAACCTTCCTTAAGCCAAGAGGGTAATTTAAACAAGTAGCCTAAAGTGTTTAAAGCCTAGAAAACATAAGGAATCACAAGTATTAAGGAGTTTACGGCCAAGACAAGTTCTTGGGCCGTAAACCCCTATCAAGGGGTCAAATGACACCCTAACTCCTTCCTTATGCCTAGAAACCAACATAGCTGATAACCTTGAAGTGTTAGAGACTTGAAAACACCATAAACTTTCCCCTAAAGGAGATTACGGTTGTAATCTCCATGGGATATGGTCCCAGGGCCGTAAACTCCTCATAGGAGTTAATAGGAAGCCCAAACACTTGATTTAGCCTTGAAACAATTCACCACTAGAGTTGTAGTAATTCTAAGCTTCATTTAGGGACCTCATTAAGAGTTTACGGCCAGGAGTTTACTCCCCTGGGCCATAAACTCCATGACATACGGTCATTTGACCATAAACTCTCATTAGAGGCATTGCACTCCTTTGTTGCAAACCATTTGCCTCCTAGCACTTAACCAAAAGTGTTTTCCTCGCATTAAAATGCGTATACTTGTATAATTATTGTTTTAATCACTAATTATTTATATACATGTGTCTTCATATGTATTTAGGATCATTGTGTGTGTCTAAAGTTTTCACTTGACACCAAGCACTTGTCCGATCCTTCCTTGCGATAACAGTCCTTTCAATTCCAGTCACTTACTGCAGGTGAGTTCATACCCCTAAATCAATGATTTAAATGGTTTTTAAATGTTTTATGGGGGGGGGGATACAGGTAGAATCATGCTAGTTATTATATCAATCACATGTGATTAATAAGCAGCATATAAATGATTTGCTACATATTAGCTGTTTTACCAAACAGTTGTTATTTAAAGGATTTTCATATACGTTTTATATGATTAAAACTCCTGATTTAATTGTTCATTATACACTGTATGTTTCATTTCAAACTCATTTACAAATGTGTTTCAAACAAAGGTTTCTTTGTATTTAAAACTGTTTTTGTTAGATAAATACTTCCAAGCCATCTTATAGATTGACATCAAGTCGATCTTTTCTTAGATAATAATCCTGTTCAAAAGGTTTTACAAAACTTATTTTATGATTTTATATTGTCAATTGCATGCCTATATATGCATGGTTATATAAGAAATGTTTAAAGAACTTAGGAAAGCTATTCACCCTATTTCCTTTTCGCGCTTGAGATGTCGTCTGGTGGGATATCGGGTATCCGTCCAAAGGTCGTTTAAATATTAGTTATATATCATGTGTACATATATAGTCATAAAGTTTCTTCCAGTATAGTTGAATACTCTTGGGTAGCAAGGGTACACATCCATGTCCATGCGTACCAGTTACATTACTAGTATGCTACCGTATGGGTAGTTTAGGAAGATACTAGGACTATTACTAGAACGCGATATCATACAATGAGTCAGTTCATTCATGAGTCTATACATGCTAGATAGAGAGAGAACACACGTTATAGCTAGCACACGCAGAACATTACAGTAAATTACTATACTATTACATAGATATGTTTTACATGATTACACTTACATGAGTACGTATACATATATTCGTTTACATGAGTGCGATTTCATATACTTTGATAGGTCAGACATCATTAGGTGCTATAGCATAGGAATAAGTTCAGGATCTGACTATACCGATGAATCACAACGCATTGTGGTAGTTATATCGGGTATACATGATCATAGTAATGTGGATGTTCACGGTTTGCATACAGGCAAGCGTCGTGTAAAGGTCCCAAAATCCCTTTGACAAGGGAGCGTTTAGCCTGGGATCTAGCCATCACATTAGGCCTTATCCCTCAAATAAGGCAATAGGAGTACAGAGATAGTCACTTATTACAAATACTACAGTACTTACGAGTTAAGGTAATTAGTACGGTTGTAGTTCGACACTACACCATAGTACTATATATTTTTCCCATTAACATTCACTTCGTGAATTTTCAAACGATGCACGGTAATGTAGAAACTATATTTTTGGATAATGATAGTCAGATTTGGGAAAATACATGCTCTTACAAGAAACACACACACAGACACCAGATGCCTTGGTAGAATGATACAATTAGTAGGAAACATAGGGCTTTCTAGGATCATACAAAACATTTTCATACTTATACGAGCTTTCTTTCAAAACAAAGTCAAGTCTTTAATTACAAGTTTTACAAATTAAGACACTAAAATACTTATGATCTCACCAGCTTTAAAGCTGATACTCGCTTTCAAAATAACTTGTATCCTCAGGTCAACCATAGACAGGTACCGATGCAAGGGTCAGAGAAGATGGTGCTCGTTCAAGACGCATCTTTCATTTTGAATTATGCTTTAGTGTATATTAAAATTTGACAAAACACACTTGTATTAAAATTATATTATTAATGTAATGGATGATGTTGTTTCTTGTTTACTACTTTTCGTTATTGTGATACTGTACATGACGTCCTCCGCCCCAGAACATTTCCGCCGTTCTTGGTTTTTGGGTGTGACACTACGTTCCACGCGTTGAGCGGGTGGGCTTGCGCAGGAGTTTCTGACCTTGAGACAGGATGGGGAGTCTGTGATGTAGATTACTCGTATGTTCACGGAGAGGGATAGGTTTTGCATGGAGTTCGCTTCAGAGCAGTCTAAGATGACTCGTTATCCGAGTATGCTCAAGAATGATATTCGACAATTCGTGTCTACACAAAAATATGATACCCTCCTGGACCTTAAGGAAGCCGCGAGGCGGCGTGAGTTGGAGATAGAGCTGCAGCTGAAGGAGCAGCGTCAGGCACCGGCATAGTCTCAGCCGGCGCCTAAGCAGTCTAAGACCGCTGATACACGGTCTGGGGGTCAACAGAGCCGTACTTGTGGAAAGTGTGGCAGGGTTCATTCGGGAGTTTGTAGAGCAGGAGGTGGGTGCCACAAATGTGGTAAGGAGGGGCACTATGCCAGGGACTGCCGTCAGTCCGCCCCTCCCGCAGATATGATGATTTGCTACCATTGTCATCAGGTTGGTCATGCGAAGACCAACTGTCCGCAGCTCACCGCCAAGCCGGCGCAGTGTTCCGCGCCAGCTACTGCAAGGATTGGAGATGGAAGGCCAGTTAAGGTCGAGCCTCCGAAAGATCAGGGTCGTGCCTTCATGCTCATGGCCGAGGAGGCCAAGTCAGCACCACATATGGTTGCTGATATGTTTCTATTCTCTGTCTTAGTTATTGTATTTGTGTTATGCTTATTGATTGTACCTGTGATTAGGTACGTTTTTAGTAAATTCTTTGCCCGCTTTGGTATTATTTGACTCAGGGGTGAGTCGTTCATTTGTATCTCAGTCCTTCTCTAGAGGGTTCAGTGTGCCGATAGATGATCTTGAGTGTCTGTTGCGAGTTTCTATCACCAACGAGCATGGTGTTTCTACTTCTTCGGTCTACTGGGGATGCGAATTAGAGATTTTCGGGGTGTCCTTCCAGATAGATTTGATTCCTATCCCCAAGGGGGATGTATGTGTGACTGTAGGGATGGATTGGCTTAGCCGTTTTGGCCCCATGAGCGACTGTGAGACACAGCGGGTGGTGGTTCAAACCACAAGTAGGGGAGAAATTGTAGTATATGGTGAGGGCACCAGGTTGGGATCAGGGTTTTGTTCAGCAACCAGGGCTCGACAGTATATTCAGCACGAGTGTGCCAGTTATTTGGCGTATGTGGTAGATACGCGGGTTAAAGAGCAGCTCTCAGTTTCTGAGGTCCCAGTGGTGAGGGAATTTGCTGATGTGTTTCTGGAGGAGTTACCCGGAGTGCCTCCGGAGAGGCAGGTTGAGTTCAGGATTGACTTAGTGCCAGGTGCAGCCCCAATCACCAAGGCGCCATACCGACTAGCACTGCCTGATATGAAGGAGCTATCATCTCAGTTGCAGGAGCTGCTGGGAAAGCAGTTTATTCGTCCGAGTAGTTCACCCTGGGGAGCACCGATCCTTTTCGTCAGGACAAAGGACGATTCGCACAGGATGTGCATTGACTATAAGGACCTGAACAAGTTAACGGTGAAGAACCGTTATCTACTCCCGAGGATAGATGATATTTTTGATCAGCTGCAGGGTGCGTCTTCCTTTTCCAAGATTGAATTGAGATCAGGATATCACCAGGTCAGGGTGAGGGAGGAGGACGTGGAGAAGACCGCGTTCCAAACTCGTTATGGTCATTACCAGTTCGTGGTGATGCCGTTTGGGCTCACTAACACGCCAGCGGTGTTCATGGATACGATAAACCGAGTCTGCAGACCGATGCTCGATCGCTCGGTCATCATGTTCATAGATGATATCTTGGTGTATTTCAAGACTCGAGAGCAGCATGAGGAGCATCTTAGGGAGCTGCTAGGGGTTCTAAGGCAAAAACGGCCGTATGCCAAGTTCTCGAAATGCGTGTTTTGGTTATGAGAGGTCCAGTTCCTCGGACATCTCGTTACCCGGGAGGGGATTTTGGTCGATCCGGCCAAGGTGGAGGCGGTAAGGCAGTGGGAGACTCCGAAATTTCCCTTAGACATCAGGATTTTCTTGGGTTTAGCAGGGTATTATTGGAGATTCATTTGTGATTTCTCCAAGATTGGCGTACCCCTCACTTGTCTAATGAGGAAGGAGGTGGATTTCAGGTGGGGCGCTGAGCAGTAGAGGGTGTTTGAGACCCTCCGGCATTGTTTATGTGAGGCGCCGTTGTTGACACTCCCCGAGGGAGTAGAGGATTTTGTGGTATTTTGTGATGCATCCATCAGCGACTTGGGGGCAGTCCTCATGCAGAGAGGATGGGTGGTAGCTTTTGCATCGCGACAGCTGAAGCCGCATGAGATGAGGTACCCCATGCACGATCTTGAGTTGGGAGCAGTGGTTTTCGCTCTCAAGGTTTGGAGGCACTATCTGTATGGGGTCCGTTGCACTATATACACGGATCACAAGAGTTTGAGACACATCATGGATCAGCCGAACCTGAACATGAGGCAGCGCAGGTGGCTGGATGTGGTCAAGTACTACGATTGCGAGATCCTTTACCATCATGGTAAAGCGAATGTGGTTGCGGATGCTCTAAGCTGTAAGTCAGTTGGGTCCTCGACCCTAGCCAAGTGTATGAGGATAGCGGTGGATTCCCCACTGGTGGGTTTGATCAGGGATGCTCAGATTAGGGGCATGAGGCCAGAGAAATAGAAGTTAGAGAGGATTAAGGGTGAAAGCGCCTGGTTTGTTCAGGATAGTCGCGGATTGTTGACCCGTTACGGTCGGGTTTGGGTTTCGATGTCCGGAGGGGTCCGGTAGACAGTGATGGAGGAGGCTCATAAGTCTTGTTTTTCGATTCACCCAAGCCACCAAGATGTACCGTGATTTGAGTTTGAGTTATTGGTGGCCTGGTATGAAGCGAGATATCGCTTGGTTTGTTGAGAGGTGCTTGACCTATAGGATGGTCAAGGCCGAGCATCAGAGGCCGCATGGTAAGTTACAGCCTCTGGAGATTCCCATGTGAAAATGGGAACAGATCGCGATGGATTTCATCACGAAATTGCCAAGGACGGCAAGGGGGTTCGATGCTATATGGGTCATCGTGGATCGATTGACCAAGAGTGCCCATTTCCTAGCCATACGGGAGAGTTCGTCGGCAGAGAAGTTGGCTGACCTATACATCAGAGAGGTTGTCTCTCGTCATGGGGTTCCAGTTTCTATCGTTTCCGATCGGGATGCCAGGTTTACTTCCCGTTTTTGGCAGAAGTTCCATGAGGAACTGGGTAGACGACTGCATTTTAGTACGGTGTTCCATCCGCAGACTGATGGGCAGAGTGAGCAGACCATTAAGACCCTCGAGGATATGTTGAGGGCGTGTGTTATTGATTTTGGTGGGAGTTGGGATTCCCACCTACCACTTGCAGAGTTCGCCTACAACAACAACTATCATTCCAATATTTACGCCCCGCCTTTCGAGTTGTTGTATGGGCGGATGTGTAGGACCCTAGTCTGCTGGGGCATGGTTGGGCACAGAGTGATGGGTTCGACGGAGGTAGTTTTGCAAACTACCGAGATGATACAGCAAATTAGACAGCGACTACGAACCACTCAGAGTCGGCAGAAAAGTTATGTCGACCGACGCCGATTTGAGTTGGAATTTCAAGTGGGTGACATGGTCCTCCTGAAGATCTCACCCTGGAAGTGTGTGATCCACTTCAGGAAGAGGGAAAAATTGGGTCCCCGTTATATTGGACCATTTAGGATTATTGCCAGGGTTGGCAGGGTGGCTTATAGGCTAGAGCAATCAGAGGAGCTTAGCCGGATCCACAACACATTTCATGTTTTGCAATTGCGAAAATGCATTATGGATCAAGAGGCAGTGGTATCGTTGGATGACATTTAGGTCGATGAGCGCCTGAACTATGTGGAGAGACCTGTGGCTATTTTGGAAAGGAAGAAGAAGATTCTGCGGAACATGGAAATACCTTTAGTAAGGGTACAGTTGGAACATCAGGAGGGGTCCAAGTGGACATGGGAGCCGGAGGCGGAGATGCGCGAGCATTACCCGACATTGTTTACTCCAGCGGACTTCGAGGACGAAGTCTAGTTCAAGTGGGGGAGACTTGTAACGCCCCGATTCTCAGGTATTGCTTAAATAAGATTTTTTTTGGGTTCAGCTCTACTCGACGAGTTGATTGACCTACTCGTCGAGTAGCAGCGGGGTGGATCGCATTTTAAGTGACCTACTCGAAGAGTCCATGTTGGGACTCGCGCGAGTAGGAGCTAGCAGTGGAAACCCTAAATCCTGGGGTTTGCTCCTCTATTTAAAGGAGCCTTAGCTTCCTTTGGCCTCTTTACAGTCTTTGAGAGCACCCTTAAAACCCTAATTCGTGTGTGTGCCTTGGTGTGTTGTTAAAGCTTAGAAAAGAGGATCTTGGAGGAAGAAAGCTAAGAGTGCAAAGGAAATTGAAGCAAGGAAGGAGTGGGAAGCCAGATTTACCTCAGCTGGCATCCTTTAGAGGTATCAAGATGCCATTTCTACTTCCCTTTTTCCCTTTTGTTGAGCATCTAGGGCTTTTTTTGGATTTTCATGTTGTTATGATGAGCTATGGGCTATATATGAAGTTATAGCTTCAGATCTGGACCCTCCTTGGATTCTTGAAGCATAAAGTCACAGACTTGGTTGTGATTAAGGTCACTCTTGAGCATGAAGTTCCATTAAGAACTTAGAATAGACATTTAGAGCCTTTATGGTCATGCATGCACGTAAAGTTTGCAACTTTACGTGATAAGCATGCCCTAGAAGCTTGGATCTATGAGTTAGAGTTGTTGCATGGCTCAAAACAAGTCTGTATGGAAAAAGGACTGAATGGAATCGATGAGTCGCAAGGTTAACTCGGCGAGTCACATGAAGATTGTCGTGAACTCGACGAGTTGATGAACAAGTCGGTGAGTCTGATGAATATCGCCATAAGAATCGACGAGTTGAAGAACAACTAGGCGAGTCAGATGAGTTTTCTCTGGGATGTGTATGAGTGTGTATCCGTCGAGTTGCAAGGATGGAACTCGATGGGTGACCTTAAGTTTGATCGAGAATCAAAGGAACTCGAGGAGTCACTCCGATGACTCGGTGAGTTGTAATATACTTCAGAGAACTCGGCGAGTAGCCAAGGGTACTCGACTAGTTAAGGTCAATATGGACTGTTGACCTTGACTGAGGACTTTGACTTTGACCAGGGGTTGACTAGTGGGTTATGGAGCACCTTATAAGGTTAAGGACTTATGAGTATGTTGTGCTATGGGAATAGGTGGTGGGTCCTGTTTCAAGTGAACCGAGAGTTGGAGCTTACCTTTCGATTCGACATCTGCAAGCTGAGTTATCCTCACTATATCAATAGGGTCTACGGCACCAAGGCCGGTCCCTTTAGTTGTTATTGTTATGGTATGTTGCATGTGGTTATTATCTGTTAGATCGGAATTGAGGTAGACAGTATCTTATGCTCTTATGATTCATAGGGATTGGTGTGTTAGTGACCTACTAGGTCAGTACTCTAGTTACAGGAGAATTCTATGATAGATGATCAGTGTGACAGATATGTTTGATGTTTTATATGCCTGTATAGGATAGTATGCGCACGTGGTTATTTGCTAGTGGCTGGGTTGAGGTGGTCCTGCTTTGTGCTGAAGGCCAATATACCCTATGAGCGATCCAGGGAGACTGTAGGTCCACGTGGAGGACCAGTCATGCCGAAGGCTCGGGATGGATTCAGTCAGACTGTAGGCCCGATAGTGCGGTCCAATCAGGCCAATGGCCTAGTATGCATGTTGATTGGATTGATTATTATTGTTATGGTATTGTCAGTTTGGTATTGGTATTTTTGGGGTAGCTCACTAAACCATCAGGCTTATAGTTTTCAGGAGATCGTGGAAAGGCAAAGGCGTGACCGTGGAAAGGCAAAGGCGTGACCGTATTGCTCCTCATCCTTATGTTATGATTTTTGGGACACTCTGATGGAAAATGATTTGAAAACATTTTGTAAACAATGCTATGTGGTTTTTCGTTTATGATTTAAAAAAATTTAATTTGGTGTAAAATTTATGTTTGTTACACAAGAATCACCATGGGATAGGGTGGACGAAAATTGGCTAGGGATTAACTAGAATTTTAGTCCAAGGGTTTTGGATGAGGATATAAGGCAACTTGATTATTATATTAATTAATCTAGGCCTTATCCCAAAATCCTAGCTTTGCCCCAAGTTTCCTTCAACTATATAAAGGGTCCTATAGCTTCAAATTTCGGCCATACATTCTTCTCCAGAGATAGCCGAAACTTTGCTCACCCGTCTCCACTGTCTTCAAGACTTCTAGTTACTATGGTTAGTTGTAAACCATTGGAGGCACGACACTTATGTTGCTCGCTTCCAAAAGCTTTGAAGTAGGTTTTAGATTTGTTTGCAACAACAAATTAAGAGGTGTGTAAAATTCATTTTGAATTATGATTTCATTAGGTTTTTGTAGTTTGATAGTTGATAGTATGTTGCCTTTGTGTGAAAGGTATAAATCCTTTAGGTTGCATGTGCCCTAATACTAATAATTGTTAGTTGTTTTTTTGCTTAGAGCATTATGTTGTAACCTACATTTTCCATCAAAAACATCTCTCAACTCTCAACTCTTGGGCACGATTTATCAACCTTATCGCGTGCATCACACAATTCATGCTCCATCTCCAACTCGAATTATTTAACCTTCAGCCGCTTTGACTATTTGAACCATCCAAAATCTTTAGTACTTGTTGATAGAATATCGCAAGCGTACACATTCTCTTCCCCATCTCTCTTTATCTCCCTCTCTATCCCTCTCTCTCTCTCCTTATCTCTCTCTCTCTCTCCCTCTCACTCTCTCGGGTAATTATAGATACTCTACCGCCATGACATCGTCTTTTTCTCTAGGTTACGACCTATGATATGCTCAATCTCTTAAACCATGCGACACTCAAGTGGCTTGCTTTCTAGGATCAGTTAATCTATGACATTGGACTCAAAATAGGAATGAAGCACTTGCTGATGCATAAGGACAAGCACACCATGAGGCTAGCGGCATATTTACGGATGTGAGCTCGACATATGGATCGATGTTTGTGCGGAATCCTGTGTCCTCCATGTATTATCTTTATCTCGGTGGATGACTTTGGCTTATATGTTTCTCAAATGGTTTCTCTCCACCATAGGCTCTTTGGGGAGGAAACATTAGCACCTAAATAGTTTTTGTCTAACCCACATGGTCTCCTTCGAAGTCAGGCATTGTACCAATTCCAAGGCTCTTAGACTCCACCCGGATCATAACATTAATTAACTTGCTGAGAGGCAGATCAATCACAGGACTTCAACGAGTAGATAAGAACAACCCACTTACGGCTAATACACGCCCCTTTAAGTGATCATGTAGGAAAACTAGATGACACGTTTTCATCCATTAGCTAAACTTGCTATTGTAAAGTTGAGTCGTAATACCCTCTCTAACTTGATTAATCGAAACATCCTCGTGCTGGGAGAGGTGGCTCAAACTGTCGCCTAACTATCTACTCTTGGACACTTCTTTGTCCCTTCGAGGTCAGGCCTTCAACTGCCATGAACACTCTCGACTCCACCAGGATCTGAACATCACTTGACTTACCGAAAGGCCAACCAACCACATGACTTCAAAAGGTAGACAAGAACAACCTAAATAGGACTAAGACACCCATTTATGCGATAAAGCGGGCAAACTAGATGAAATGTATTCATTCCTCAGCCAACACGGTCACAAAAAATTTGGGTCATAATACATCGCTATCAATCCAAAATATATCAACTTTTTGATATTAATTTTCAAATTTATCTTTTCTTTTTCAATTTTTTTTCTTAAACATGTTACTTAATATATTATTATCATATATGATTAAAAATATAATTAAGAAAAACGTATTATGTTTCATAAACTATATTATTTAAAGTATATCTACACATGTTAACGTAATATGTTTACTACAAAGATAATAACATAATTGTTGGTGATTTTAGTGTTGCCAGACATTTTTGTGTAATTTAAACTAATATGTGTAATAAGGGGTTTATTATTTGTACTAGAGTGCATTCATAAATAAGATCGAATTATAAGCTGGTAGGAAAAATGACGGGGATCAAGGGATTGTGCTCTCTGATAAGGTCCTAGGGGCATCGCCCCAAGCGGGATCCAAATGGTAGAGCCTCTGGTGGTGGCCCCTGCATGGTTTGGTAGCACCCGAAAAAGTCTTCATAAATTTGAATTAATTTCTTAATGGAATATTCGAATTCTTGTGGGTGATTATGATAATATTGACAAATCTCGTTAATTTTGGAAGCCATTAATTAATCCATTAAATCCATGATTATCTTAACAAATTTAGAAGACAAAAACTATAATATGTTAAAATATAAATATGGCTCCTCTATTGAGTTGCTATTTAGACCCTTCGAATGTCTCTCTCTCTCTCTCTTATAACAAACTTAAAATTCATCTAGAATTTCGGTTTGTATTTCGGTGTGTAGATTCACAAGTGTCATTTTGGATTATTCTATATTAGATTTCCAATAACTCGGGCATAGGGTGTAAATATCAGTTCAAAAAGTGAACTTACGCGGTCCATTAGTAATCCGACTCTCCATCATCACCCGAATATACCTCTAACAATTTGAAATGATATTTTTATTTCTAGTGGAGATTGTTGAATCAATCCGCAAGTTGACCATGTTGAAGATGTTTTTCATGCTGCCCTGGTAAAAGACGATGCTTTTCATGTTATCCATGTTGAAGGCCGCATATGTTCTCAGTATTCAGAGCCCAAACGTGGGTTAGAACTGGTCATTAAAAGAAAACATGAAGATGAGAAAGTGTGACAACGACGACTACATGTGCAGAAGTCACATTGTGAATTTTATGTCTGATTCTTTATTAGATACCCACACTGATGCTAAAAGTTTAAAGTAGTTGTGGGACACTCTTAAAACAAAATACATCACTGAGAATACTTCTAGCAAGAATTTCTCATTTAGTGATGTCGCACCCCAAAACCAGGAACGGCGGAAACGTTCTGGGGGCGGAGGACGTCATGTCAAGTATCACAACAATGCAAAGTAGTAAATAAGCAACAACATCATCCATTTCATTAATAGTATAATTTTAATTACATGTGTGTTATTTCATATCATAAACAACATAATGAATGTTCAAAATAAAAGACGAGTCTAGACTGCTCCGTCTTCATAAGGAAAATAAAGCATTTCCTATTGGTGACGGTCATCCCTCTGGTGAACTCTTAGTTCAGCCAGTTGACGTTCCATGTCCAGCAAGTGTCTTTCGTACACCCTTTGGCCTACTCGGAGCTCTATGACTTCGGCTCGGGTTTCAGCTAGTGCTTGTAGCAGGGTGTCATGGTTTCTCTCAGATATCTCACTTGTGTGATCAAGGCGATTGGTGCGAACGGTATGCATTCTTGCATTGGCATTAACCTCTTCTATACGTTGGAGAGCCGTCCTGCCCTAAATTTCGTTTTGCACAACTCTACGGATCAAGATTGGTAGAACTCTATATGCTGAGCTCCCTTCGTTTATGTTGTAGAAGCTTCGGTCTCCATTAAATGACATAGGCTAATTCTGCTCTTCGCTCCACGTCTCCAAGCATTCTACCCAAGGGGGTGTCGGGCCATGAAAAGTCGGACGAGGGTTAGGATTTGGAATGGGAGCTACAAGGGGTAGAATCTCAACTTCGGGTTTAGAGTTATCATCATCCAAATGGTCTTCAGCATGGTGATCATTCAAAGGGATTGGATGATCATTCTCGGGTTCTTCTCCAAACCATCCAACATTGCCTTCATTCGGAAGGTATGGGTTGCCGTGGGGATGGAGTCCAACCATGTTATCTACGCGAGAATTGGGGTAAGAAAATAATTATTAGACGAACTATCTAGATAATTATTAGATAATATTCATTAGTTACATCACTATTTGTAAAGTGCATACCAGTTATATGTAATCAAAACAGGATACGCCTTCGAATAAGTGACTTTAACTCCAAGTTCACAAGGAACCGGGGTAAAGCAAAAGTTTCACAGATTCTAAGTCTAGGACATCCTAGTTACATATAAACTTAGTGTATCCACTTAGCAACTATCAACTTCGTAATGAAGATTACTTTTAGTTATGAAGTAAGTAATTATAGTAACACAAAATACTCCCGTAGTATTTTAGACTTAGGTTCTGTTATAATGTTCTCATTGTGGTAATGTTGGTAAGTTTTTAGACTTGTTGACGCATCACAACCATTCTTGGGCATGTGCTAATCACTGCTCGGACCAGCATAGTTGATCAGGCTATGCCACTCCCAGGACTGACCATACATCCCTGAGCTTACCTGTGATATTCAACAATCGTAATACTTTTGTTCGTGTCATTTTGACACGGATTTTAGTATGAATGCAGACACGTATACGTAGTTAAATATTTTATTATTTAAAAGTATAAACTCCTTGTCAGAGTATTTTTAACCCCTTTGTATTTATAGTTAGTATATCTTTTATGGGTTGATATACTCAATTCACTATAAACCATGCTCTGATACCAATCTGTCGCACCCCAAAACCAGGAATGGCGGAAACGTTTTGGGGAGGAGGACGTCATGTCAAGTATAACAACAATGCAAAGTAGTAAACAAGCAACAACATCATCCATTGCATTAATAGTATAATTTTGATTACAAGTGTGTTCTTTCATATCATAAACAAAATAATGAATGTTCAAAATAAAAGATGAGTCTCGACTGCTCCGTCTTCATAAAACCTGGTCGTCGTACCTGTCTATTTGTGACCTGAGAATACAAGTCATTTTGAAAGCAAGTATCAGCCAAAAAGCTGGTGAATTCATAAGTATTTATGTGTCTTTGTCTTGTAAAAATTGTAAAGGAAAGACTTGTAAATGTTTGAAGAAAAGTTTGTATAAATATGAAATGTTTGGAAGTAATCGTTAACGTTTGAAAACCCTAGAAAATCCCATATTTCCTACTAGTATAAAAAGTAATCTTCTACCAAGACCTAACTGTTTTGAAAGTAGTCTTCTACCAAGACCCGATTGTTTTGAAGGTAGCCTTCTACCAAGACCCGACTGTTTTGAAAGTAGCCTTCTACCAAGACCCGACTGTTTTGAAAGTATCCTTCTACCAAGACCCGACCGTACGACTATTATTATTATTCTAATCTACCTCATCGATCATGTGAATATGCTACATAGTAAAGGTATTAATAATATATTAACTGGAGTTTTATATCCTTTTGTAATTTTCGTAAGTACTGTAGTATTTGTAATAAATGACTACTTTTGTACTATTTTGCTTTAATTGAGGGTTAAGGCATAATGTGATGGCTAGATCCCATACTAAACGCTCCCTATCAAGAGATTATGGGAACCAAACGTGACCCCTGCAATGATCGCAAGCCACGAACATCCACATTACTATGATCATGTATACCCAATATAACTATTACAATGCATTGTGATTCATTGGTATAGTTAGATCCTGAAATTGTTCCATGCTATAGCACCTTGTTATGTTTGTTCTGTTATCGTGTATTGTAATCGTATTTATGTAAGTGTATCTATGTAAACGTATTCATGTAAGTGTATCTATGTAAACTTATTCATGTAAGCGTATCTATGTAAGCGTATCTATGTAAACGTATTCATGTAACATGTGATGTACTAGTATACACTCATGAATGAACTGACTCTTGTGTGATTCCTTGTACTTGGAATGGTAAGTAGTATCTCCTAACTATACCTATAATAGTTACTAATAATGTACGTGTATAACCGAAAGTATGCCTTTGCTACCCAAAGGTACTGAACTGATTGAGGAAACTTTTATGTCTATATATGTATACATGATATATAACTATATAAAGCCACATCCAAACAAGAAAAAGGAAATAAAGTGAACTAGCCTTCCTAAGTCCTTAAAACATTACTTACATAACTATACATATATGGGCATGCATTTGATAATATAAAAGCATAAAAGAAGTTTTGTAAAACCTTTGAAAAGTTTAATACTAAGAAACAATGATTTGATGTCAGTTTATATAACGATTTGAAAGTATTTTGTTTGATAAGACAATTTAAGTATAAGGAAGACCTTTGTTTGAAACTCAGTTGTAAAAGAGTTTAAAAGGAAACATACAGTATGTAAGATAGTTTAATAAAGAGTTTTAAACATATAAAAGCATTTAACAAAGTCATTTGAAGAAATCTGTCTGGTAAAATGGTTAACGTATAGTAAATCCATATGCATGCTAGTTATTAATCACATGTGATTGATATAATAACTAAACATGATTCAACTTGTATTCCCCCCCCCCATAAAGCATTTATAAACAATTACAAAACATTTAAAAGGTTAACTAAGGGGTATGAACTCACTTGTATTGAGTGGTTTGGATGAACGGACTGAATAGGATGCTAAGTGTCAAGTGAAGACTTGAGCACACACAAGGATCCTAATTAACATATAATAACACAAAGGCATGTAAAACACTTGATTTAAGTGCTATAAGTCCTAAGGCATCCTAAGGCATGTAAAACACTTGATTTAAGTGCTATAAGTCCTAAGGATTGCATCTAAGGTTTGTAGGACTTGGCTATTGAGTTTAGGGTTCAAGAGGACCCTATATGGGAGCTTACGTTTTTGTGACCATAACTAATTGAGTTTATGGTTGTAAACCCATGAGTTTACGATCGTGAACTCATGCTCCTTTGACCACTATGTGATTTGAAGCCTCATAAGTCCTATTTTAAACAAAATTATGTTTACTATATTTCAGTTATTCTTGAATCACTCTATGTACATGGTGATGATGTTGCTTGGTAGATCGAATCTGGTGCAACAAACCATGTATGCAAGGAGTCATAAATGTTTGAAATGTTAATATCACTTGAAGATGGGTCTATTTTGCAGACGTGAGATGATTCATTTAAACCTATTTGTGGTGTCGGTGTCGTTAATCTTGAATTTACTTCTACAAAGAATGGTAAACTTTTTCATGTTTAGTTTGTTCCTAAGATTCAAAAGAAACTTGTTAATGGTAATTTTTTTGAATTTTGAAGGTTTTTAACAAGTTTATAAATTGGATAGGTATGTCCTATCGCGAGCTAGAATGTTTATTGATTTTGGATATTTGAATAACAGAATGTTGCATTTGAATGTCATTGATAAGTTATTACTTATTCAAAATTCAACTTTTGTGTCATCTTTTTCTAGAATATATGGCTCTATTATTTGGCATGCTATATTGGGTCATGTCAACTTTAGAAGGATTCATGAAATGTCAAAAGATGGTCTAATTCCACCATTTGACACGAATAATGAAAAATGTAAAACATGCATGCTTTTAAAGTTACAACACAACCCTTTCCAAATCTTACAAATATTCACCTAATTAGGAACTTATACATAATGAACTATTCGAAAAGTTCAAAATATACAAAAACGAGGTGGAAATGCAATTCAAGAATATGGTTAAATATTTGGTAACATTCTCTGATGATTGTAATCGATTTTGCTATGTGTATTTCGTTAATGCTAAAAATGAAGCACTGGAAAAGTTCGAAATACAAAAAACCGAGGTGGAAATACAATTGGAAAATATGGTAAATGGCTTAGAACTGATCAGGAGGAGGATATATGGATCCCATGTACTTCCAATAATTGGGTATCATTCATGAAACCACAATACCATACTCGCCCCAACAAAACATAATTTTTGTTAGGGTGTATAGTTATTCATGAATAACTTTGTAATGGGTTGACTCTTGTAGACCCACTTGCATATTGTATTGATGCCTTATGACATGAGAGATAGATAGATAGATAGATAGATAGATAGATAGATAGATAGATAGATAGATAGATAGATAGATAGATAGATAGATAGATAGATAGATAGATAGAAAGATAGAGAGTGAGAGAGAGAGAGAGAGAGAGAGAGTGAGTGAGAGAAAGAGAGAGAGACATGTAAGCATCTCTATATATAGTAGGTTTCATACCACTTGTAGAGGTGTGCTTGAGAGATGTAGTTGATAGTGACTAGTGAGTGAGATATTTATGAAGTTGTATTCTAGTTCCTTTTTGTACTCATTCCTATGACTAAATACATCTTTTAGCACCAAAATCACGGTGTTCTTTATGTTTATTTAATTCCACATGCAAAATCAATGTTCTTAATTCACTATAATTGGTATGAGACCGGGTCTTCAACGATCAAAACAATTTTTGAACAAACGGTTCTCGGTTTGGCTACATTCAACACAATTGGAACGTTTATGGTGAGTCTCTCAATGATCTCTCTAAATCTCTTTGATTCGTGCTTGCGTTTTTGAAATTTTGATCATTTTGACTCGTTGGATCAATTTTGTTTTAAAACCCATTCGTTATGATCCAATATATTTTTCATTGATCAAGCCCAATCAGATGCAATCTTTTATTGTTTAATTGAATTCTCAATTCGCAAATATATATATTTTCAATCAAATCTAGCCCAAAATGCATATTGTCTAAAACTCGATATCAAGTTATCGATTGATGTTCAGCACTCATGTTTGAGCTCACTCAAATGATTCTTTATTGTTTATAGATTCGATTACTTGACCCCATAAGTTTGGCATCCAATACCTTCATGTTGTGAGCCCAATGAATCATTAAATTCTATCAACACTTATTTACTAATTTTTGTTCTTGTCTTACGCATTCAATGATTGTACGTCACGATGTTCTTGACTCATGTTCTTGCATTTTCGTTATCATCTCATCATTTCTAATATTGGATTGGTATGATTTGTTAATATGGAATTGTAAATCAATTTCATATGATTTATTCTATGATTTTAAAGATTTTGA